>NC_041393.1:701881840-701995371 GCF_002162155.2 Triticum dicoccoides
GTCTCGACCATTTCGAGACTCCTCGTCATGTCCGTGATCACATCCGGGACTCCGAACAACCTTCGGTACATCAAAATGCATAAACTCATAATATAACTGTCATCGTAACCTTAAGCGTGCGGACCCTACGGGTTCAAGAACAATGTAGACATGACCGAGACACATCTCCGGTCAATAACCAATAGCGGGACCTGGATGCCCATATTGGCTCCTACATATTCTACGAAGATCTTTATCGGTCAGACCGCATAACAACATACGTTGTTCCCTTTGTCATCGGTATGTTACTTGCCCGAGATTCGATCGTCGGTATCCAATACCTAGTTCAATCTCGTTACCGGCAAGTCTCTTTACTCGTTCCGTAATACATCATCTCACAACTAACATATTAGTTGTAATGCTTGCAAGGCTTAGGTGATGTGTATTACCGAGAGGGCCCAGAGATACCTCTCCGACAATCGGAGTGACAAATCCTAATCTTGAAATACGCCAACCCAACATCGACCATTGGAGACACCTGTAGTACTCCTTTATAATCACCCAGTTACGTTGTGACGTTTGGTAGTACCCAAAGTGTTCCTCCGGTAAACGGGAGTTGCATAATCTCATAGTCATAGGAACATGTATAAGTCATGAAGAAAGCAATAGCAACATACTAAACGATCGGGTGCTAAGCTAATGGAATGGGTCATGTCAATCAGATCATTCTACTAATGATGTGACCTCGTTAATCAAATAACAACTCATTGTTCATGGTTAGGAAACATAACCATCTTTGATTAACGAGCTAGTCAAGTAGAGGCATACTAGTGACACTTTGTTTTGTCTATGTATTCACACATGTATTATGTTTCCGGTAAATACAATTCTAGCATGAATAATAAACATTTATCATGATTATAAGGAAATAAATAATAACTTTATTATTGCCTCTAGGGCATATTTCCTTCAGTCTCCCACTTGCACTAGAGTCAATAATCTAGATTACACTGTAATGATTCTAACACCCATGGAGCTTTGGTGCTGATCATGTTTTGCTCGTGGAAGAGGCTTAGTCAACAGGTCTGCAACATTCAAATCCGTATGTATCTTGCAAATCTCTATGTCTCCCACCTGGACTAGATCCCGGATGGAGTTGAAGCGTCTGTTGATGTGTTTGGTCCTTTTGTGAAATCTGGATTCCTTTGCCAAGGCAATTGCACCAGTATTGTCACAAAAGATTTTCATTGGACCCGATGCACTAGGTATGACACCTAGATCGGATATGAACTCCTTCATCCAGACTCCTACATTTGCTGCTTCCGAAGCAGCTATGTATTCCGCTTCACATGTAGATCCCGCTACGATGCTTTGTTTAGAACTGCACCAACTGACAGCTCCACCGTTTAATGTAAACACGTATCCGGTTTGCGATTTAGAATCGTCCGGATCAGTGTCAAAGCTTGCATCAAAGTAACCTTTTACGATGAGCTCTTTGTCACCTCCATATACGAGAAACATATCCTTAGTCCTTTTCAGGTATTTCAGGATGTTCTTGACCGCTGTCCAGTGATCCACTCCTGGATTACTTTGGTACCTCCCTGCTAAACTTATAGCAAGGCACACATCAGGTCTGGTACACAGCATTGCATACATGATAGAGCCTATGGCTGATGCATAGGGAACATCTTTCATATTCTCTCTATCTTCTGCAGTGGTCGGGCATTGAGTCTTACTCAATTTCACACCTTGTAACACAGGCAAGAACCCTTTCTTTGCTTGATCCATTTTGAACTTCTTCAAAATTTTGTCAAGGTATGTGCTTTGTGAAAGTCCAATTAAGCGTTTTGATCTATCTCTATAGATCTTAATGCCTAATATGTAAGCAGCTTCACCGAGGTCTTTTATTGAAAAACTTTTATTCAAGTATCCCTTTATGCTATCCAGAAATTCTATATCATTTCCAATCAGTAATATGTCATCCACATATAATATCAGAAATGCTACAGAGCTCCCACTCACTTTCTTGTAAATACAGGCTTCTCCGAAAGTCTGTATAAAACCAAATGCTTTGATCACACTATCAAAACGTTTATTCCAACTCCGAGAGGCTTGCACCAGTCCATAAATGGATCGCTGGAGCTTGCACACTTTGTTAGCTCCCTTTGGATCGACAAAACCTTCTGGTTGCATCATATACAACTCTTCTTCCAGAAATCCATTCAGGAATGCAGTTTTGACATCCATTTGCCAAATTTCATAATCATAAAATGCGGCAATTGCTAACATGATTCGGACGGACTTAAGCATCGCTACGGGTGAGAAGGTCTCATCGTAGTCAATTCCTTGAATTTGCTGAAAACCTTTTGCGACAAGTCGAGCTTTGTAGACAGTAACATTACCATCAGCGTCAGTCTTCTTCTTAAAGATCCATTTATTCTCAATTGCTTGCCGATCATCGGGCAAGTCAACCAAAGTCCATACTTTGTTCTCATACATGGATCCCATCTCAGATTTCATGGCTACAAGCCACTTTGCGGAATCTGGGCTCACCATCGCTTCTTCATAGTTTGCAGGTTCATCATGATCTAGTAGCATGACCTCCAGAACAAAATTACCGTACCACTCTGGTGCGGATCTTACTCTGGTTGATCTACGAGGTTCAGCAGTATCTTGATCTGAAGTTTCATGATCATTATCATTGGCTTCCTCACTAACTGGTGTAGGTGTCACTGAAACAGTTTTCTGTGATGAACTACTTTCCAGTAAGGGAGCGGGTACAGTTACCTCGTCAAGTTCTACTTTCCTCCCACTCACTTCTTTCGAGAGAAACTCCTTCTCTAGAAATGATCCATTCTTAGCAACGAAATGTCTTGCCTTCGGATCTGTGATAGAAGGTGTACCCAACAGTTTCCTTTGGGTATCCTATGAAGACACATTTCTCCAATTTGGGTTCGAGCTTATCAGGTTGAAGCTTTTTTACATAAGCATCGCAGCCCCAAACTTTAAGAAACGACAACTTTGGTTTCTTGCCAAACCACAGTTCATAAGGCGTCGTCTCAACGGATTTTGATGGTGCCCTATTTAATGTGAATGCGGCCGTCTCTAAAGCATATCCCCAAAAAGATATCGGTAAATCAGTAAGAGACATCATAGATCGCACCATATCTAGTAAAGTACGATTACGACGTTCGGACACACCATTACGCTGTGGTGTTCCGGGTGGCGTGAGTTGCGAAACTATTCCACAGTTTTTCAAATGTACACCAAACTCGTAACTCAAATATTCTCCTCCACGATCAGATCGTAGAAACTTTATTTTCTTGTTACGATGATTTTCAACTTCACTCTGAAATTCTTTGAACTTTTCAAATGTTTCAGACTTATGTTTCATTAAGTAGATATACCCATATCTGCTTAAATCATCTGTGAAGGTGAGAAAATAACGATATCCGCCACGAGCCTCAATATTCATCGGGCCACATACATCGGTATGTATGATTTCCAACAAATCTGTTGCTCTCTCCATAGTACCGGAGAACGGTGTTTTAGTCATCTTGCCCATGAGGCACGGTTCACAAGTACCAAGTGATTCATAATCAAGTGGTTCCAAAAGTCCATCAGCATGGAGTTTCTTCATGCGCTTTATACCGATATGACCTAAACGACAATGCCACAAATAAGTTGCACTTTCATTATCAACTCTGCATCTTTTGGCTTCAATATTATGAATATGTGTATTACTACTATCGAGATTCAATAAGAATAGACCACTCTTCAAGGGTGCATGACCATAAAAGATATTACTCATATAAATAGAACAACCATTATTCTCTGATTTAAATGAATAACCGTCTCGCATTTAAACAAGATCCAGATATAATGTTCATGCTCAACGCTGGCACCAAATAACAATTATTTAGGTCTAATATTAATCCCGAAGGTAGATGTAGAGGTAGCGTGCCGACTGCGATCACATCGACTTAGGAACCGTTTCCCACGCGCATCGTCACCTCGTCCTTTGCCAGTGCCCGCTTATTCCGTAGTCCCTGTTTCGAGTTGCAAATATTAGCAACAGAACCAGTATCAAATACCCAGGTGCTACTGCGAGCTCTAGTAAGGTACACATCAATAACATGTATATCACATATACCTTTGTTCACCTTGCCATCCTTCTTATCCGCCAAATACTTGGGGCAGTTCCGCTTCCAGTGATCAGTCTGCTTGCAGTAGAAGCACTCAGTTTCAGGCTTAGGTCCAGACTTGGGTTTCTTCTCTTGAGCAGCAACTTGCTTGCCGTTCTTCTTGAAGTTCCCCTTTTTCTTCCCTTTGCCCTTTTTCTTGAAACTAGTGGTCTTGTTAACCATCAACACTTGATGCTCCTTCTTGATTTCTACCTCCGCAGCTTTCAGCATTGCGAAGAGCTCGGGAATAGTCTTGTTCATCCCTTGCATATTATAGTTCATCACGAAGCTCTTGTAGCTTGGTGGCAGTGATTGGAGAATTCTGTCAATGATGCAATCATCCGGAAAATTAACTCCCAATTGAATCAAGTGATTATTATACCCAGACATTTTGAGTATATGCTCACTGACAGAACTGTTCTCCTCCATCTTGCAGCTATAGAACTTATTGGAGACTTCATATCTCTCAATTCGGGCATTTGCTTGAAATATTAACTTCAACTCCTGGAACATCTCATATGCTCCATGACGTTCAAAACGTCGTTGAAGTCCCGATTCTAAGCCGTAAAGCATGGCACACTGAACTATCGAGTAGTCATCAGCTTTGCTCTGCCAGACGTTCATAACATCCGCTGTTGCTCCAGCAGCAGGCCTGGCACCCAGCGGTGCTTCCAGGACGTAATTTTTCTGTGCAGCAATGAGGATAATCCTCAAGTTACGGACCCAGTCCGTGTAATTGCTACCATCATCTTTCAACTTTGCTTTCTCAAGGAACGCATTAAAATTCAACGGAACAACAGCACGAGCCATCTATCTACAATCAACATAAACAAGCAAGATACTATCAGGTACTAAGTTCATGATAAATTTAAGTTCAATTAATCATATTATTTAAGAACTCCCACTTAGATAGACATCCCTCTAATCCTCTAAGTGATTACGTGATCCAAATCAACTAAACCATGACCGATCATCACGTGAGATGGAGTAGTTTTCAATGGTGAACATCGTTATGTTGATCATATCTACTATATGATTCACGCTCGACCTTTCGGTCTCCGTGTTCCGAGGCCATATCTGCATATGCTAGGCTCGTCAAGTTTAACCTGAGTATTCTGCGTGTGCAAAACTGGCTTGCACCCGTTGTAGATGGACGTAGAGCTTATCACACCCGATCATCACGTGGTGTCTGGGCACGACGAACTTTGGCAACGGTGCATACTCAGGGAGAACACTTCTTGATAATTTAGTGAGAGATCATCTTATAATGCTACCGTCAATCAAAGCAAGATAAGATGCATAAAAAGATAAACATCACATGCAATCAATATAAGTGATATGATATGGTCATCATCATCTTGTGCTTGTGATCTCCATCTCCGAAGCACCGTCATGATCACCATCGTCACCGGCGCGACACCTTGATCTCCATCGTAGCATCGTTGTCGTCTCCCCAATCTTATGCTTCCACGACTATCACTACCGTTTAGTAATAAAGTAAAGCATTACATCGCGATTGCATTGCATACAATAAAGCGACAACCATATGGCTCCTGCCAGTTGCCGATAACTCGGTTACAAAACATGATCATCTCATACAATAAAATTCAGCATCATGCTTTGACCATATCACATCACAACATGCCCTGCAAAAACAAGTTAGACGTCCTCTACTTTGTTGTTGCTTGTTTTACGTGGCTGCTACGGGCTTAAGTAAGAACCAATCTCACCTACGCATCAAAACCACAACGATAGTTTGTCAAATAGACTCCGTTTTAACCTTCGCAAGGACCGGGCGTAGCCATACTTGGTTCAACTAAAGTTGGAGAGACAGTCGCCCGCAAGCCATCTCTGTGCATAGGTGGTGAGTTGCTGCAGTTCTACCCCTCTGCTACCTTTCTCTACTATCTCTTCTCTGACCCTGACTCGTCTCTTCTCTTCTCTGTAGCCATCCTGTAGCCATGGACGGCACTCATAGCATGTGCGAAGTCTGCTCCTTCCCCGCATGGCTAGTTAGCACTTCTCCCGCCCATGGAAGGTCCACTATGTAGGGTTTCGTAGTAATTTCAAAAAATTTCCTACGCACACGCAAGATCATGTGATGCATAGCAACGAGGGGAGAGTATTGTCTACGTACCCAACGCAGACCGACTGCGGAAGCGATGACACGACGTAGAGGAAGTAGTCGTACGTCTTCTCGATCCAACCGATCAAGCACCGAAACTACGGCACCTCCGAGTTCGAGCACACGTTCAGCTCGATGACGATCCCCGGACTCCGATCCAGCAAAGTGTCGGGGAAGAGTTTCGTCAGCACGACGGCGTGGTGACGATCTTGATGAACTACAGCAGCAGGGCTTCGCCTAAACTCCGCTACAGTATTATCGAGGAATATGGTGGCAGGGGGCACCACACACGGCTAAGGAATCGATCACGTGGATCAACTTGTGTCAACTTGTGTGTTTAGAGGTGCCCCTGCCTCCGTATATAAAGGAGGAGAGGAGGGGAGGCTGGCCGGCCAAGGGGGGGAGGCGCAGGAGAGTCCTACTCCCTCTGGGAGTAGGATTCCCCCTCCAATCCTAGTCCAACTAGGATTCCTCGGAGGGGAAAAGAGGAGGAGGGGGCCGGCCACCTCTCCTAGTCCTAATAGGACTAGGGGAAGGGGGGGGGGCGCGCAGCCCATCTAGGGCAGCCCCTTCTCTTTTCCACTAAGGCCCACTATGGCCCAAATAGCTCCCGGGGGGTTCCGGTAACCCTCTCGGTATTCCGGTAAAATCCCGATTTCACCCGGAACACTTCCGATATCCAAATATAGGCTTCCAATATATCAATCTTTACGTCTCGACCATTTCGAGACTCCTCGTCATGTCCGTGATCACATCCGGGACTCCGAACAACCTTCGGTACATCAAAATGCATAAACTCATAATATAACTGTCATCGTAACCTTAAGCGTGCGGACCCTACGGGTTCGAGAACAATGTAGACATGACCGAGACACGTCTCTGGTCAATAACCAATAGCGGGACCTGGATGCCCATATTGGCTCCTACATATTCTACGAAGATCTTTATCAGTCAGACCGCATAACAACATACGTTGTTCCCTTTGTCATCGGTATGTTACTTGCCCGAGATTCGATCGTCGGTATCCAATACCTAGTTCAATCTCGTTACCGGCAAGTCTCTTTACTCGTTCCGTAACACATCATCTCACAATTAACATATTAGTTGTAATGCTTGCAAGGCTTATGTGATGTGTATTACCGAGAGGGCCCAGAGATACCTCTCCGACAATCGGAGTGACAAATCCTAATCTCGAAATACGCCAACCCAACATCGACCATTGGAGACACCTGTAGTACTCCTTTATAATCACCCAGTTACGTTGTGACGTTTGGTAGTACCCAAAGTGTTCCTCCGGTAAACGGGAGTTGCATAATCTCATAGTCATAGGAACATGTATAAGTCATGAAGAAAGCAATAGCAACATACTAAACGATCGGGTGCTAAGCTAATGGAATGGGTCATGTCAATCAGATCATTCTACTAATGATGTGACCTCGTTAATCAAATAACAACTCATTGTTCATGGTTAGGAAACATAACCATCTTTGATTAACGAGCTAGTCAAGTAGAGGCATACTAGTGACACTTTGTTTTGTCTATGTATTCACACATGTATTATGTTTCCGGTAAATACAATTCTAGCATGAATAATAAACATTTATCATGATTATAAGGAAATAAATAATAACTTTATTATTGCCTCTAGGGCATATTTCCTTCACACTCCTCACTTTACTCTCCTTGTTTGGTTTGGTTTCTTTCTTTCTTTTTTTGCTCTTTCTGCTTCAAGCATGCTAGAGCACATTCCAATATGTGTCTATGTGGCTCACAAGTTTGGAATATCTAATCTAATAAGGGATTGCAAAGCTACCTTGTGACGTGCAAATTATTTTTCCTGCATCCATAAATCGTAAATTCACTGTTGTTTGCTTGCTTCCCCTGAATGAATTTGTTAATCAAACTAGATGCCTGGTGCAACTCATGTGCCATGTGTCATACGTTCCAAATTAGATGGCTGCTACATGGAGATATATATTTTTCTTCTGCTGCTGCGCCATGTATTATAGATTCCTCCTCTAGCTAGCGTTGGCTATGTCTGGAAGGTGTATTGCTGCTGGTAGCCAGACCACTATAGTGAGTTACTTAGTTGATGCAGATGCAACAATGCTTTCTTGTCCTGCCTACAAACCGCTGCAAGGTTATTGGTATGTGTGTATAACTGATGCAAGCTATCAAATCAGATATTGATGTTGTGTGTAAAACAATAAAATCTTTTTGCTGTGTGTAATAAATGTAAAGCAATCGAATAAACTTGCTATATGTTGCTTAGCTTATTTACGGGAACATTTTTCTTAGGAACAAGAAACCTTGACTGTTGGAGTTCAAAAAAAAAAGATCATGCGGCCTATATCGATCCCAAGTCTAAGGACTAAATAAGTGTAGACGTGAGGGGGAGTGTTGATTTGCTTAATTTGTTACTTGTCAATGCTTATGTGTGTGTGTGTGTGTGTGTGTGTGTGTGTGTGTGTGTGTGTGTGTGTGTGTGTTACTAATAGTCTGAAATTCGACAAGTGAAGCAATAGGAGCACATGTGATAGATGTGTCTATTGTGATCTATGTTGTTAATTACCTCACCTAGATCATTTGCTTTTTTCATGCAATGATAATTGCTTCAAGTTATTTTCAAATACTATACAGCAACGCAATAGTTACCTATAACCAACCATTTTTAGTCCGCTAGACTTATTTGTTTGTTTGATTTGGAGCAGCAGCAGGCACCCTCCGCCGATGACCTGGACCCCATGCCCAAGCTGACGAGGAGGACATCGTCGAGTCTGACGTCCACCTCGACCATGATGACGCCCCGCACAAGGTTGATCCCTACTTCACCACAAATATGTTCTTTCTTTTGTTGTGGTTCAAAATTCTCCTCCCAAGAACATTAGCTATAGGAATAATTAACTTTTAAGATGTTACTGTTGTGTCATAGAAAAGATGATTAATATTTACTGTAGTGTCCAGACTAGGAATACGTGTGTTGTGCCTTGTGCGCTTTCGGAAAGTAATGCAATGCTAAATGTATGTATGCAAGCTTAGGAAACTGAGCAAGGGAAAAGAGTGAGTGTTAACCATTATTATATCTCCTTGCTGGTTTTGTCAACTATAACTGTGTTGGATCATCATTGGATTGTGAAGTAACAACGGTTCCTTGGTTTGTGTTATGATGCTAAGTAACTTTTTGTTTGTTGAAACGACCATCAGTTATACAAAAACTGTTTGTATGCATCATTTGTTTAGCCTTGGAGCATAAGTGATGTATGTGGTATAAACTATAAGAAATAATGTCGTTAGTAGCCAGTTAACTGTTTGCATTTCCTGTAGATTAGAGCAAGCTAGTTGTTTGCTATTTTTCATGCTTACAAGCACCACTTCTCTTACATGCATTGTTGTTGAAATGAGATTATTCAAAACTGAAGGTTATCGTGCCTCTCAAATTTTTACATTTGTTCTATTTACAGTTCAACTACTTGGTCGGTTGCCACTACTCTCTGCCTGATGACCGGTTATGGGCGATCGGCAGAACAAGTGAGTTGACACTAGGTTACTTCCCTGTAAAAAACGATCCCGCCGGAGGGCGGAGGCTGTCCTGGAAGGAGGCCACACATGAGTTATGAGGACCATATGCCTAGGTGGAAGCAGTCTTGAGAACCTTGGCCAAAACAAGGAAGTTTGAGAAGGCTAGTGGTATGAGGAACAACCATGGCTTCAAGGTTTAACTCATGTATGTGTACCATCCATGATATGCACTTACATCCGGATCTCTGTTGGTCTATGCTTGTAGTTCCGACTTTAGCGGTATGCCGTTTCCCATCACACACATGGAGCGGTCTTGTTCTTTTTGTTATATGTTGTGTATGCTCGCCTCATTCCTGAAATTCCAACTACATATATGTGGTCTGTGTACCATCCATGATATGCACTTACATCCGGATCTCATGCTGATCTTGTGTTTGTTTCCAATGATGCCCTCCTACTCTTGGGAGACCCTTTGTCGCCTACATTGATCGTGGTTGTTGTTTATCATATTAAGAAAATTGGTTTGTCATGTGCCCTCAAAACAACTTGATGATATGTATGCATCTTTTTATGTCCAAACAGACTTTCCATCAGA
Source organism: Triticum dicoccoides (assembly GCF_002162155.2). Lineage (NCBI taxonomy): Eukaryota > Viridiplantae > Streptophyta > Magnoliopsida > Poales > Poaceae > Triticum > Triticum dicoccoides. Next base: position 701,892,243 of record NC_041393.1, read on the forward strand.
GAGACATCTTTTTATGTCCGAACTGACTCGACGGTCCTTTTGGATTGCCAAAGGAGATGAATGATTGGGAAAGAGGGAGCATGCCACATGCTGAGAGTTGATACATAGCACGTGTGGTCGGCGGTTGTCAAGCCGATCTTCCAGCAGTCCCACAGTAGACTTTGTACTGATGAAGTGGGCAGTCCAATCCAGGAGTACATATTAGGTCTGCAAGTTACAAGGCTTGTAATACTTGCAACATGTGTTTGGTGATGATGAGACATGAGAGCTCCAACCAGGCTAGCTAGTGTGGTTTAGTTTGTCTAGCTACCCAATCCCAGTGTTGACGTGGCTGTGAAAAATACATAGAAATCAATCAAAGTGAGATATATGATGATTACAATAATAAAATGCTATCACTAACTGAGTAATATCTTGATCTCCCTCGCAAAACAAAACAAAAAATGTTCACTAGTCTTGCACAAGAAAAGTAAATCTGTTCTTTTGCCTAGTGAAATGTTGACAAAGAATTGCCATGCATTGAAGAATCTAGTCATATTTGTCAATCTTATAACAAATATATTTGGAATCCAGCCACATGTACCAGTCTCATCACAAAACCTGCTAGCTTTTAAGTAGCTGCCACAATCAAAGAAGATGAATCCAGCCAGCCAGCCAGCCTGAGGATACATATCTGTCATCTCTCAGAACTGATAAAACATCTCTCGGAACTGATAAAACAGAGAAATTTTAACTCGGTACAACATAGGCCATTAATTGTAAACGCCGTATCTCTCAGAACTTACTTGGGACTTGGAAAGTTTGCTCAAAACAAAGGAATTTTAACTCTGGTACAATATAGGCCATTGTAAACGTTGTATCTCACGGAACTGACTTGGGACTTGAAACTTTAACTCGGTACAACATAGGGCAATGTAAAATCCGTGTGAAACCTGTATCACTTGATAATTCCCTTTCTTGGGAACTTAGCATCATCATCATGTCATTAAATGCCCTAGGGATACCCACCGGCCACCGAGCAAGGGCCTAAGTTGCGCCACATCACTGATCCGTAGCACCACGACCTCCTTCTCGTTCTCTTCGTCATGGCTTCTAAGAGCATCATTATCTCTATATATGTCGGCAATGGTCGTCCGTCCGCGTGCGGGGTGCGCGTGCAACTTAGAGATCCATGCGTGTTGTATTTCCTAGTGGTGATATGATGAACTATAGATTTGGAAGTTTGCTTTGTACAACTGCACTATAAAGTTGGATTTTTTTCGTGGTTGCGTGATGTCGATGATGATTACTGTGAAGCTTTCTCAATGTAATCACTAATGATTGCATAACCTACTGCTTTCCTTCTGAGGCATAATGTCCCTCTCAATTCTTCTCTCTTGAAATAGTGGTTTTGCGTGATCCCTTGTGACAGAAATTATTGGGACTTCAAGATGCAAAGGTAAAACAATTTTTGATGCTGCTGTTTAGGTTAGATAGTCACACTTTTATTTCTGTCAATTGCATGGCATGGTATCTAGACTAGGTGTCGTTGATGTTCTCAATATATTCATGCCTTTTTATACCTTGAATGATCCATCAGCATCCTGTAAAGACTAGTCTCACTGATGGTAATATTTATAAGTATACATGTTATCAGAACACACAAAATGAACCCTGTATTGCTTTGTTCATTTCACTTTCGTGTATTGTGCTATTGTTTTACTCTGAGTTGGCCTGATCCGGTTTTTTTCCACAAATGCAGGTGCCATTGTTGTTGATTCCATTGTTCATGGCCATCTGAAAAGCTAAGGAACTGTTCAAACCTTGAAATAAACTTGAACACCCTGCAGTTGTGTAATTGAGGTCCGATATGCCTCTCATCCTGCCAATTCCGATTCTCCCCATCCATCTACCTAGCCTCAAAGAGTTAGATTGATTTCTGTTTTGTTCGTTTCGAAGCAGGAGCCCCATGACATCACCAAGAATGACAACGATGATGCGGAGGAGGAGGACCTCAACTACACACCACACAAAGTCCTTATTGTCTGTCGGCAATGGCTTCCTTCCCTGCAGCAGGTAGCATTCGGTTACTGCTGCAAATGCCAACGGAAGAAAATATACATATGAAATGCTACACTTGCACTCAGGAGTGTGAGAAATTTTGCCCAATTTCATTGCCATGTTCATCATGTCATTTACCCACAAATTATCAGTTATTTTATGCTATATGAAGTTGTTCCTCTCTTGATTTTTCATGGTAGATGGAATTGTATGATTTTGGATAGTACTTTATCAAATTCAAACCATACAACATCACCCACGTCCCTCTATGCAGTGCACTTTGCAACTGAACCCATCTCCAGTACTGGATCTCCAGTACTAGCTTCTTTCATGTGCCCTTGAGTATCCAGCTCAACTGATTCAAGTTCTTGGACAATTAATTAAGCACTATAACAAATTAATGAATGCCCTCCTTGTTCTTCTAGCTAGTATACATTACTACTGGATGGTGATCAATTTTAGCCAGCCATTCTTCCATGCCCCCTCTCTCCACCCACTCACTTGATAATCTCCCTGCACCATCAATCCATCTCCTTTAGCAACTAGCTGTTGCAAATGGCACCAGATTTAATTCTGAATGTATGCTTAGTTATTCAGCATGCTTGAAGTCCCAGCCTTTTGTGTCTTGTCAGTTATTTTCATAGCTCATAATATGCTCAACTTCTCAGGAAAGTTATTGACGTTTTAGCGTTATGGTCACCGAGTTTCCTCTTGTTCAGTAGGCGAAAGGGAGGTTATATTGAAACGCTATACTGGTGCCCTTGTTGAAATCGAGTGCCCATGTTGTGTGATATACAATGTTGCTGTGTTGTGTCTCTTGTGTGGCCGAGTTTAATATTATGTTTGTATTTCTGTTTGTGGTTGTGTGCTAGAGTCTAATTAGTTACGTGAATAGTTAACTTTAAGATGTTGATGTGTCATAGAAAAGATGATTTCTTGTGTTGTGTACTTTCGGAAATTAACGCAATGCTAAATGTATGTAGGCTTAAGAAATTGATCAAGGTAAGCCATTATATCTCTTTGCTTGTTTTTTAAATTGTCACTATGTCAGATAATTATTTGATTGTGAAGTAATAGTTCCTTGCTTTTGTCTAGTATTAAGAAACAGTTTGTTGAAACAACCATTAGTCTCTCCTAGCTACAGAAACTGCCTATATGCATTTGCTTAGGCTTGGAGCCTAACTCATGTCTCGGGCATGAACTCTCCCTGCATAATTATTTCTTATTCTGCCTATCAGTCGCTGCAAGGTTTTTTGGTATATGTGTGTATAACTGATGCAAAGCTATCCAATCAGATCTTGGTCTTGTGTGTAAAACAATCAATCCTTCTGTTGTGTGTAATCAATGTGAAGCAATGAAATAAACTTGCTACATGTTGCTTACGAGGCACCATGTAGTTTGTTTGTTTGATTTGATTTGTTTGTTTGTTTGATTTGGAGCAGACCTGGACCCCATTCCCAAGCTCACGAGGTCACCGTTGAGTCCGACCTCCACCTCGATCATGACGACGACGACCCGCACAAGGTCGATCCCTACTTTACCACAAATATGTACTTTCTTTTGTGAAGTAACAGTTCCTTACTTTGTGTAATGTTAAGAAACTGTTTGTTGAGACAACAATTAGTCTCTCCCGGCTACAGGAACTGTTTATATGCATTTGCTTAGGCTTGGAGCATAACTCATAAATCAGTTACCTGTTTTGCATATCCTATGAATTTGAGCCTTATCTGTTTGCTATTTCTCCATCTCAAATCTCCATCAGTAAGCTAAAAAAAGACTAGCTAGCTAATCCTCTGTAATTAGCTTGCTTCCCCCATCTCACGCTGAAACCCTAGCTCTTCCCTTGGTGACGGAGAGGCTCACATCATGGATCCTCTCCTCGAAGGTACAAATTTCTCCTACCATTCTCTTATTTTTCTGTTTTCTTCATATACCCATCTGATTCATGATTTTTTTGTAGACATCAACGGCCAAGGAAGGAGAAGCTGCTGCATAGGTGGTGAGCTGCTGCAGTTCTACCCCTCTGCTACCTTTCTCTACTATCTCTTCTCTGACCCTGACTCGTCTCTTCTCTTCTCTATAGCCATCCTGTAGCCATGGACGGCACTCATAGCATGTGCGAAGTCTGCTCCTTCCCCGCATGGCTAGTTAGCACTTCTCCCGCCCATGGAAGGTCCACTCCTCACTTTACTCTCCTTGTTTGGTTTGGTTTCTTTCTTTCTTTTTTTGCTCTTTCTGCTTCAAGCATGCTAGAGCACATTTCAATATGTGTCTATGTGGCTCACAAGTTTGGAATATCTAATCTAATAAGGGATTGCAAAGCTACCTTGTGACGTGCAAATTAATTTTCCTGCATCCATAAATCGTAAATTCACTGTTGTTTGCTTGCTTCCCCTGAATGAATTTGTTAATCAAACTAGATGCCTGGTGCAACTCATGTGCCATGTGTCATACGCTCCAAATCAGATGACTGCTACATGGAGATATATATTTTTCTTATGCTGCTGCGCCATGTATTATAGATTCCTCCTCTAGCTAGCGTTGGCTATGTCCGGAAGGTGTATTGCTGCTGGTAGCCAGACCACTGTAGTGAGTTACTTAGTTGATGCAGATGCAACAATGCTTTCTTGTCCTGCCTACAAACCGCTGCAAGGTTATTGGTATGTGTGTATAACTGATGCAAGCTATCAAATCAGATATTGATGTTGTGTGTAAAACAATAAAATCTTTTTGCTGTGTGTAATAAATGTAAAGCAATCGAATAAACTTGCTATATGTTGCTTAGCTTATTTACGGGAACATTTTTCTTAGGAACAAGAAACCTTGACTGTTGGAGTTCAAAAAAAAAGATCATGCGGCCTATATCGATCCCAAGTCTAAGGACTAAATAAGTGTAGACGTGAGGGGGAGTGTTGATTTGCTTAATTTGTTACTTGTCAATTCTTAAGTGTGTGTGTGTGTGTGTGTGTGTGTTACTAATAGTCTGAAATTCGACAAGTGAAGCAATAGGAGCACATGTGATAGATGTGCCTATTGTGATCTATGTTGTTAATTACCTCACCTAGATCATTTGCTTTTTTCATGCAATGATAATTGCTTCAAGTTATTTTCAAATACTATACAACAACTCACTAGTTACCTATAACCAACCATTTTTAGTCCGCTAGACTTATTTGTTTGTTTGATTTGGAGCAGCAGTAGGCACCCTCCGCCGATGACCTGGACCCCATGCCCAAGCTGACGAGGAGGACATCGTCGAGTCTGATGTCCACCTCGACCATGATGACGCCCCGCACAAGGTTGATCCCTACTTCACCACAAATATGTTCTTTCTTTTGTTGTGGTTCAAAATTCTCCTCCCAAGAACATTAGCTATAGGAATAATTAACTTTTAAGATGTTACTGTTGTGTCATAGAAAAGATGATTAATATTTACTGTAGTGTCCAGACTAGGAATACGTGTGTTGTGCCTTGTGCGCTTTCGGAAAGTAATGCAATGCTAAATGTATGTATGCAAGCTTAGGAAACTGAGCAAGGGAAAAGAGTGAGTGTTAACCATTATTATATCTCCTTGCTGGTTTTGTAAACTATAACTGTGTTGGATCATCATTGGATTGTGAAGTAACAACGGTTCCTTGGTTTGTGTTATGATGCTAAGTAACTTTTTGTTTGTTGAAACGACCATCAGTTATACAAAAACTGTTTGTATGCATCATTTGTTTAGCCTTGGAGCATAAGTGATGTATGTGGTATAAACTATAAGAAATAATGTCGTTAGTAGCCAGTTAACTGTTTGCATTTCCTGTAGATTAGAGCAAGCTAGTTGTTTGCTATTTTTCATGCTTACAAGCACCACTTCTCTTACATGCATTGTTGTTGAAATGAGATTATTCAAAACTGAAGGTTATCGTGCCTCTCAAATTTTTACATTTGTTCTATTTACAGTTCAACTACTTGGTCGGTTGCCACTACTCTCTGCCTGATGACCGGTTATGGGCGATCGGCAGAACAAGTGAGTTGACACTAGGTTACTTCCCTGTAAAAAACGATCCCGCCGGAGGGCGGAGGCTGTCCTGGAAGGAGGCCACACATGAGTTATGAGGACCATATGCCTAGGTGGAAGCAGTCTTGAGAACCTTGGCCAAAACAAGGAAGTTTGAGAAGGCTAGTGGTATGAGGAACAACCATGGCTTCAAGGTTTAACTCATGTATGTGTACCATCCATGATATGCACTTACATCCAGATCTCTGTTGGTCTATGCTTGTAGTTCCGACTTTAGCGGTATGCCGTTTCCCATCACACACATGGAGCGGTCTTGTTCTTTTTGTTATATGTTGTGTATGCTCGCCTCATTCCTGAAATTCCAACTACATATATGTGGTCTGTGTACCATCCATGATATGCACTTACATCCGGATCTCATGCTGATCTTGTGTTTGTTTCCAATGATGCCCTCCTACTCTTGGGAGACCCTTTGTCGCCTACATTGATCGTGGTTGTTGTTTATCATATTAAGAAAATTGGTTTGTCATGTGCCCTCAAAACAACTTGATGATATGTATGCATCTTTTTATGTCCAAACAGACTTTCCATCAAAGAGACATCTTTTTATGTCCGAACTGACTCGACGGTCCTTTTGGATTGCCAAAGGAGATGAATGATTGGGAAAGAGGAGCATGCCACATGCTGAGAGTTGATACATAGCACGTGTGGTCGGCGGTTGTCAAGCCGATCTTCCAGCAGTCCCACAGTAGACTTTGTATTGATGAAGTGGGCAGTCCAATCCAGGAGAAAATATTAGGTCTGCAAGTTACAAGGCTTGTAATACTTGCAACATGTGTTTGGTGATGATGAGACATGAGAGCTCCAACCAGGCTAGCTAGTGTGGTTTAGTTTGTCTAGCTACCCAATCCCACTATTGACGTGGCTGTGAAAAATACATAGAAATCAATCAAAGTGAGATATATGATGATTACAATAATAAAATGCTATCACTAACTGAGTAATATCTTGATCTCCCTCGCAAAACAAAACAAAAAATGTTCACTAGTCTTGCACAAGAAAAGTAAATCTGTTCTTTTGCCTAGTGAAATGTTGACAAAGAATTGCCATGCATTGAAGAATCTAGTCATATTTGTCAATCTTATAACATATATATTTGGAATCCAGCCACATGTGCCAGTCTCATCACAAAACCTGCTAGCTTTTAAGTAGCTGCCACGATCAAAGAAGATGAATCCAACCAGCCAGCCAGCCTGAGGATACATATCTTTCATCTCTCAGAACTGATAAAACATCTCACGGAACTGATAAAACAGAGAATTTTTAACTCGGTACAACATAGGCCATTAATTGTAAACGCCGTATCTCTCAGAACTTACTTGGGACTTGGAAAGTTTGCTCAAAAACAAAGGAATTTTAACTCTGGTACAACATAGGCCATTGTAAACGTTGTATCTCACGGAACTGACTTGGGACTTGAAACTTTAACTCGGTACAACATAGGGCAATGTAAAAGCCGTGTGAAACCTGTATCACTTGATAATTCCCTTTCTTGGGAACTTAGCATCATCATCATGTCATTAAATGCCCTAGGGATACCCACCGGCCACCGAGCAAGGGCCTAAGTTGCGCCACATCACTGATCCGTAGCACCACGACCTCCTTCTCGTTCTCTTCGTCATGGCTTCTAAGAGCATCATTATCTCTATATATGTCGGCAATGGTCGTCCGTCCGCGTGCGGGGTGCGCGTGCGACTTAGAGATCCATGCGTGTTGTATTTCCTAGTGGTGATATGATGAACTATAGATTTGGAAGTTTGCTTTGTACAACTGCACTATAAAGTTGGATTTTTTTCGTGGTTGCGTGATGTCGATGATGATTACTGTGAAGCTTTCTCAATGTAATCACTAATGATTGCATAACCTACTGCTTTCCTTCTGAGGCATAATGTCCCTCTCAATTCTTCTCTCTTGAAATAGTGGTTTTGCGTGATCCCTTGTGACAGAAATTATTGGGACTTCAAGATGCAAAGGTAAAACAATTTTTGATGCTGCTGTTTAGGTTAGATAGTCACACTTTTATTTCTGTCAATTGCATGGCATGGTATCTAGACTAGGTGTCGTTGATGTTCTCAATATATTCATGCCTTTTTATACCTTGAATGATCCATCAGCATCCTGTAAAGACTAGTCTCACTGATGGTAATATTTATAAGTATACATGTTATCAGAACACACAAAATGAACCCTGTATTGCTTTGTTCATTTCAATCTCGTGTATTGTGCTATTGTTTTACTCTGAGTTGGCCTGATCCGGTTTTTTTCCACAAATGCAGGTGCCATTGTTGTTGATTCCATTGTTCATGGCCATCTGAAAAGCTAAGGAACTGTTCAAACCTTGAAATAAACTTGAACACCCTGCAGTTGTGTAATTGAGGTCCGATATGCCTCTCATCCTGCCAATTCCGATTCTCCCCATCCATCTACCTAGCCTCAAAGAGTTAGATTGATTTCTGTTTTGTTCGTTTCGAAGCAGGAGCCCCATGACATCAACAAGAATGACGACGATGATGCGGAGGAGGAGGACCTCAACTACACACCACACAAAGTCCCTATTGTCTGTCGGCAATGGCTTCCTTCCTTGCAGCAGGTAGCATTCGGTTACTGCTGCAAATGCCAACGGAAGAAAATATACATATGAAATGCTGCACTTGCACTCAGGAGTGTGAGAAATTTTGCCCAATTTCATTGCCATGTTCATCATGTCATTTACCCACAAATTATCAGTTATTTTATGCTATATGAAGTTGTTCCTCTCTTGATTTTTCATGGTATACGGAATTGTATGATTTCGGATAGTACTTTATCAAATTCAAACCATACAACATCACCCACGTCCCTCTATGCAGTGCACTTTGCAACTGAACCCATCTCCAGTACTGGATCTCCAGTACTAGCTTCTTTCATGTGCCCTTGAGTATCCAGCTCAACTGATTCAAGTTCTTGGACAATTAATTAAGCACTATAACAAATTAATGAATGCCCTCCTTGTTCTTCTAGCTAGTATACATCACTACTGGATGGTGATCAATTTTAGCCAGCCATTCTTCCATGCCCCCTCTCTCCACCCACTCACTTGATAATCTCCCTGCACCATCAATCCATCTCCTTTAGCAACTAGCTGTTGCAAATGGCACCAGATTTAATTCTGAATGTATGCTTAGTTATTCAGCATGCTTGAAGTCCCAGCCTTTTGTGTCTGGTCAGTTATTTTCATCGCTCATAATATGCTCAACTTCTCAGGAAAGTTATTGACGTTTTAGCGTTATGGTCACCGAGTTTCCTCTTGTTCAGTAGGCGGAAGGGAGGTTATATTGAAACGCTATACTGGTGCCCTTGTTGAAATCGAGTGCCCATGTTGTGTGATATACAATGTTGCTGTGTTGTGTCTCTTGTGTGGCCGAGTTTAATATTATGTTTGTATTTCTGTTTGTGGTTGTGTGCTAGAGTCTAATTAGTTACGTGAATACTTAACTTTAAGATGTTGATGTGTCATAGAAAAGATGATTTCTTGTGTTGTGTACTTTCGGAAATTAAGGCAATGCTAAATGTATGTAGGCTTAAGAAATTGATCAAGGTAAGCCATTATATCTCTTTGCTTGTTTTTTAAATTGTCACTATGTCAGATAATTATTTGATTGTGAAGTAATAGTTCCTTGCTTTTGTCTAGTATTAAGAAACAGTTTGTTGAAACAACCATTAGTCTCTCCTAGCTACAGAAGCTGCCTATATGCATTTGCTTAGGCTCGGAGCCTAACTCATGTCTCGGGCATGAACTCTCCCTGCATAATTATTTCTTATTCTGCCTATCAGTCGCTGCAAGGTTTTTTGGTATATGTGTGTATAACTGATGCAAAGCTATCCAATCAGATCTTGGTCTTGTGTGTAAAACAATCAATCCTTCTGTTGTGTGTAATCAATGTGAAGCAATGAAATAAACTTGCTACATGTTGCTTACGAGGCACCATGTAGTTTGTTTGTTTGATTTGATTTGTTTGTTTGTTTGATTTGGAGCAGACCTGGACCCCATGCCCAAGCTCACGAGGTCACCGTTGAGTCCGACCTCCACCTTGATCATGACGACGACGACCCGCACAAGGTCGATCCCTACTTTACCACAAATATGTTCTTTCTTTTGTGAAGTAACAGTTCCTTGCTTTGTGTAATGTTAAGAAACTGTTTGTTGAGACAACAATTAGTCTCTCCCGGCTACAGGAACTGTTTATATGCATTTGCTTAGGCTTGGAGCATAACTCATAAATCAGTTACCTGTTTTGCATATCCTATGAATTTGAGCCTTATCTGTTTGCTATTTCTCTATCTCAAATCTCCATCAGTAAGCTAAAAAAAGACTAGCTAGCTAATCCTCTGTAATTAGCTTGCTTCCCCCATCTCACGCTGAAACCCTAGCTCTTCCCTTGGTGACGGAGAGGCTCACATCATGGATCCTCTCCTCGAAGGTACAAATTTCTCCTACCATTCTCTTATTTTTCTGTTTTCTTCATATACCCATCTGATTCATGCTTTTTTTGTAGACATCAACAGCCAAGGAAGGAGAAGCTGCTGCATAGGTGGTGAGCTGCTGCAGTTCTACCCCTCTGCTACCTTTCTCTACTATCTCTTCTCTGACCCTGACTCGTCTCTTCTCTTCTCTGTAGCCATCCTGTAGCCATGGACGGCACTCATAGCATGTGCGAAGTCTGCTCCTTCCCCGCATGGCTAGTTAGCACTTCTCCCGCCCATGGAAGGTCCACTCCTCACTTTACTCTCCTTGTTTGGTTTGGTTTCTTTCTTTCTTTTTTTGCTCTTTCTGCTTCAAGCATGCTAGAGCACATTCCAATATGTGTCTATGTGGCTCACAAGTTTGGAATATCTAATCTAATAAGGGATTGCAAAGCTACCTTGTGACGTGCAAATTATTTTTCCTGCATCCATAAATCGTAAATTCACTGTTGTTTGCTTGCTTCCCCTGAATGAATTTGTTAATAAAACTAGATGCCTGGTGCAACTCATGTGCCATGTGTCATACGCTCCAAATCAGATGGCTGCTACATGGAGATATATATTTTTCTTCTGCTGCTGCGCCATGTATTATAGATTCCTCCTCTAGCTAGCGTTGGCTATGTCCGGAAGGTGTATTGCTGCTGGTAGCCAGACCACTGTAGTGAGTTACTTAGTTGATGCAGATGCAACAATGCTTTCTTGTCCTGCCTACAAACCGCTGCAAGGTTATTGGTATGTGTGTATAACTGATGCAAGCTATCAAATCAGATATTGATGTTGTGCGTAAAACAATAAAATCTTTTTGCTGTGTGTAATAAATGTAAAGCAATCGAATAAACTTGCTATATGTTGCTTAGCTTATTTACGGGAACATTTTTCTTAGGAACAAGAAACCTTGACTGTTGGAGTTCAAAAAAAAGATCATGCGGCCTATATCGATCCCAAGTCTAAGGACTAAATAAGTGTAGACGTGAGGGGGAGTGTTGATTTGCTTAATTTGTTACTTTTCAATGCTTAAGTGTGTGTGTGTGTGTGTTACTAATAGTCTGAAATTCGACAAGTGAAGCAATAGGAGCACATGTGATAGATGTGTCTATTGTGATCTATGTTGTTAATTACCTCACCTAGATCATTTGCTTTTTTCATGCAATGATAATTGCTTCAAGTTATTTTCAAATACTATACAGCAACTCAATAGTTACCTATAACCAACCATTTATAGTCCGCTAGACTTATTTGTTTGTTTGATTTGGAGCAGCAGCAGGCACCCTCCGCCGATGACCTGGACCCCATGCCCAAGCTGACGAGGAGGACATCGTCGAGTCTGACGTCCACCTCGACCATGATGACGCCCCGCACAAGGTTGATCCCTACTTCACCACAAATATGTTCTTTCTTTTTTTGTGGTTCAAAATTCTCCTCCCAAGAACATTAGCTATAGGAATAATTAACTTTTAAGATGTTACTGTTGTGTCATAGAAAAGATGATTAATATTTACTGTAGTGTCCAGACTAGGAATACGTGTGTTGTGCCTTGTGCGCTTTCGGAAAGTAATGCAATGCTAAATGTATGTATGCAAGCTTAGGAAACTGAGCAAGGGAAAAGAGTGAGTGTTAACCATTATTATATCTCCTTGCTGGTTTTGTAAACTATAACTGTGTTGGATCATCATTGGATTGTGAAGTAACAACGGTTCCTTGGTTTGTGTTATGATGCTAAGTAACTTTTTGTTTGTTGAAACGACCATCAGTTATACAAAAACTGTTTGTATGCATCATTTGTTTAGCCTTGGAGCATAAGTGATGTATGTGGTATAAACTATAAGAAATAATGTCGTTAGTAGCCAGTTAACTGTTTGCATTTCCTGTAGATTAGAGCAAGCTAGTTGTTTGCTATTTTTCATGCTTACAAGCACCACTTCTCTTACATGCATTGTTGTTGAAATGAGATTATTCAAAACTGAAGGTTATCGTGCCTCTCAAATTTTTACATTTGTTCTATTTACAGTTCAACTACTTGGTCGGTTGCCACTACTCTCTGCCTGATGACCGGTTATGGGCGATCGGCAGAACAAGTGAGTTGACACTAGGTTACTTCCCTGTAAAAAACGATCCCGCCGGAGGGCGGAGGCTGTCCTGGAAGGAGGCCACACATGAGTTATGAGGACCATATGCCTAGGTGGAAGCAGTCTTGAGAACCTTGGCCAAAACAAGGAAGTTTGAGAAGGCTAGTGGTATGAGGAACAACCATGGCTTCAAGGTTTAACTCATGTATGTGTACCATCCATGATATGCACTTACATCCGGATCTCTGTTGGTCTATGCTTGTAGTTCCGACTTGAGCGGTATGCCGTTTCCCATCACACACATGGAGCGGTCTTGTTCTTTTTGTTATATGTTGTGTATGCTTGCCTCATTCCTGAAATTCCAACTACATATATGTGGTCTGTGTACCATCCATGATATGCACTTACATCCGGATCTCATGTTGATCTTGTGTTTGTTTCCAATGATGCCCTCCTACTCTTGGGAGACCCTTTGTCGCCTACATTGATCGTGGTTGTTGTTTATCATATTAAGAAAATTGGTTTGTCATGTGCCCTCAAAACAACTTGATGATATGTATGCATCTTTTTATGTCCAAACAGACTTTCCATCAGAGAGACATCTTTTTATGTCCGAACTGACTCGACGGTCCTTTTGGATCGCCAAAGGAGATGAATGATTGGGAAAGAGGGAGCATGCCACATGCTGAGAGTTGATACATAGCACGTGTGGTCGGCGGTTGTCAAGCCGATCTTCCAGCAGTCCCACACTAGACTTTGTACTGATGAAGTGGGCAGTCCAATCCAGGAGTACATATTAGGTCTGCAAGTTACAAGGCTTGTAATACTTGCAACATGTGTTTGGTGATGATGAGACATGAGAGCTCCAACCAGGCTAGCTAGTGTGGTTTAGTTTGTCTAGCTACCCAATCCCAGTGTTGACGTGGCTGTGAAAAATACATAGAAATCAATCAAAGTGAGATATATGATGATTACAATAATAAAATGCTATCACTAACTGAGTAATATCTTGATCTCCCTCGCAAAACAAAACAAAAAATGTCCACTAGTCTTGCACAAGAAAAGTAAATCTGTTCTTTTGCCTAGTGAAATGTTGACAAAGAATTGCCATGCATTGAAGAATCTAGTCATATTTGTCAATCTTATAACATATATATTTGGAATCCAGTCACATGTGCCAGTCTCATCACAAAACCTGCTAGCTTTTAAGTAGCTGCCACGATCAAAGAAGATGAATCCAGCCAGCCAGCCAGCCTGAGGATACATATCTGTCATCTCTCAGAACTGATAAAACAGAGAAATTTTAACTCGGTACAACATAGGCCATTAATTGTAAACGCCCTATCTCTCAGAACTTACTTGGGACTTGGAAAGTTTGCTCAAAAACAAAGGAATTTTAACTCTGGTACAACATAGGCCATTGTAAACGTTGTATCTCACGGAACTGACTTGGGACTTGAAACTTTAACTCGGTACAATATAGGGCAATGTAAAAGCCATGTGAAACCTGTATCACTTGATAATTCCCTTTCTTGGGAACTTAGCATCATCATCATGTCATTAAATGCCCTAGGGATACCCACCGGCCACCGAGCAAGGGCCTAAGTTGCGCCACATCACTGATCCGTAGCACCACGACCTCCTTCTCGTTCTCTTCGTCATGGCTTCTAAGAGCATCATTATCTCTATATATGTCGGCAATGGTCGTCCGTCCACGTGCGGGGTGCGCGTGCGACTTAGGACTTGGGCGAGGGCGAGGGAGAGGGAGAGGGAAGGAGATGTGCATGCTGCTCATCGACGAGGGGGGAAGATGTACGACAACCACGACGGCAGCCGGTTGTGGAGGGCTCGAGGGGCGGGCGAAGGAAGGACGCGGTGCGTAGGCGGGGATGGATCGAGAAGAAGGAAGGTGTGAGGTGTGCACGTCACGAGCGAGGTGAGTTGGAAGGAGAGGAGGAATCGAGTCATATCTCGCCGCATGGGGAGGCCGTTCAGGGGCTCAAGAACACTTGTGCAGCCTCCGTCACATCCACACGCTTGGGCCGCATCTCCAGTGCAGCGGAGACCTTGACTCGTCTCCCGGCACTTGCGTCGCTGTTTGAGCTGGGCAAGACGGTCTCCAGCCCCCGCCACGGCGAGTGTCGACATTGAGTCCTTCCGTCGCTCTCAAATTCACTGTTTGAGATGGAAGTCTGAATAAGCATGTGTTGCAGATGTGATGCATATTTCAGCATATAGGATATAGAATGATGAACCAGCTCCATAGAACAGCAGCAACAGTACTGCTGGCAACACAAGCGTGCTGGGTACCAGTGATCGCCGTGTGCCCATCAAGTAGGTCTGTCACCTGCAAAGGGTAAGGCATAATGCAGTTTCAGCACAGCAAGTTCCATCCAACTAAGAATCTACATCAGCATCGATCAGTTCTACACAGCAAGGCACAAGCCGAAGTAGATGATTGCTCAGCACTAGTACTAGTAGTAATCAGGAGGAGAGATGAGATTCTTGATACGCACCTCTGCAAGCTTGCTCGGCCGGAGCGTGGAGCAGCGCACGGCACGACGGCCTTCTCTGCTTTGGTTTTCGCAAGGTGTGGTGGTGGTGTGTGATCGAGTTGGATGTTGAGCTCTAGATCAAGCCTCAGGGGATTATTTCAGCTTCGACAAACCTCCAGTGCAGCGGAGACCTTGACACGCCCCGCCCCACTTGCGTTGATGTTTGAGCCGGGCAAGACGTTCTCCTGCCCCCGCCGTCCACGGCAAGTGAGTGTCAGACATTGAGTCCGTCGCTCTCACATTCATCTGATGGAACTCTGAATAAGCATGTGTTGCAGATGTGATGCATCTCTTTCAGCATTAAGGATACAGAATGATGAATCAAAGCATCCCCGATGTACAAGGAAAACAATTTGCAACTAAGACACGCCTAGGCCTTGTTAAGTTAATCCCCTCCCAATGGGATTGGAGAGAATTTAGGGGACTTTCTGTCAATCCTGTTTAATCCCAACCAAACCGAAGAACACTTCTATCAAAATCCTCTTCTGTCAGTCTCCTCCGGGTCGACCTTGAATCTCGGGCCGCCATGCCATCGATCAGGAGTAGCTTTTTGAGATGGCCCTGAAGAAACAACAAAGTTGACAATATGAAAGAAGTAATGGAACCACGTACGATACCGGCCGGCCGGAGAAGAACAAATTAGGTCACACCCAGCTCTGGCGCGGCAGTGGTCCGTTCCAAATCTGTAGCTACCGCACGGCTTTTTTCTGTCGTTTTCTTTACAGTTTTGGGCTGTTTTGCAATGGTTTTCTTCAGCATTTCTCCAGTTCTCTTCGGGTTTTCCTCTTTCCTTTTTATGTTTCTTCGTCTTTTTATGCTTCGGTGTTCTTTGTTTCTTTCTCTGGTTTTCTCTTTCTACGCATTGTGCATTCTTTTATACATCAGAAATATTTTTTGTATGCATTAAACATTTTTTTGAAAATGTATGCTTTGACATCTAATTATTTTCATACACATTGTAAATATCTTTAGGTATCTAATACACTTTTTATAGAATCTAAGCATTTTTTAAATACATAATCAACATTTTTTCAAATACAAACAATATGTGATAAAGATTTGTCAAATACAGATTGAAAACTTTTTTGAATGACACCAAACATTTTTTAAACAATGTGCAAATTTTTTATATTGTATAAATATTTTACGAAAATTGCAAAATCATATTTTTGGACTGTGCAAAAAAATTATGTAACTTACATTTTGCAGGATAGTATGAAACATTTTTTTGAATTGCAAGAAGATTTTTTTAACACTGTATAATATTTTATGAAAATGTTTCATACATTTTTTTAATCTGTGAGTAGTTTTTAAAATGTCCGGTATTTTTATTTTGAATGATGCAAGACAAGAAATATATTGTAAAAAATTGTTAAACATGTATTTAGAAAATGTTAAACGTGTATAAAAAAAGACATGCCATGTACCTTTTAGGTTGATTCCGTTTTGTGCCACTTTGGGCTGCCCATGACGAATTACGCAGACACCCCGGAAGGCTTTAGGTGCAAGACAAGAAGACGAAGCAGTGGAGGACTCGACCGCTACGTATGTAGCCAACTAGGTTTTGCAACCCTAGGACCACTGGTATTTTATATAAACGGTAGGTTGTGCTCGTAGATAAACAAGATACAATCTCTTGGTACTTTTACCTATATTTTGCGCGCGCACACACACCCCAACGGAATATACACAAGAAGGAATCTGGGTAAAACCTTCCCCCTATTACCATCGTGCCAAGTTGCCTAGCTAGGATACTCTAACAAGGGTTCTGCCGAAATTAGCTCGGACAGTTATTGCCCATGCAGATCCTACTAGGTGAATGTCACAGCTCGATGGGAATCTGGACTGGCACTCATATCGGTTCCGGCAAGGTATTCTTGTTGCGGCAGATGTTCGTTTTCGGCGTTACCAACTTCCTTGCAGACTCTAATGGCTACCTCGTCCAAGTCGAGACTTTCGCTCTAAGTCAGATCATCAGATTCAACAATCTGGAGTACTCCACGGACCCCAACGGAGAGTTGAAACTCTAGGGTCTCGCGTTGAGCCCCTTTTTTGGGATCAATGTTTGACAAAAAAATGAAATGTCCATGAAAAAATTATGTAAAATCAAAACTACCATGATGATCGTTCTGGTAAAGTTCCAACCCTTTTACCAAAAAGAATAAACAGTTACGTGCAAAATACAACTTCAGCACCTTTTTTGGTCAAAATTTGCTGAAAAATGGAAGTGTCAAGAAAGCATTGAAACTTGACCCATTTTCACAGCAGAGTTGTAAACTTAGACAGTTTCAAAATTCAGGGTCACATTTGTTACAGTTTAGGGTTGAAATGTGGACTTCCCACTAGAAAAAATATTAAAATTCACAATACCAAATGAATTCTTTTAAAATATACATTTTGACTTAAAACAAGACTCATGTGGGCTATATTCTGCAACAGGGGAGTATATAGTTCTAAGCTCTAAAGTATTTTGAATTTATTTTTGAAACAACATATATGATACCAAGCCTACAGCAAGACACAAGCCAAAATATATAGATGATTGTTAAAAACCCACAACTAGTAATCAGGAAGAGAGATGAGATATTACACACCTCTGCTAGCTCGGCAGGACACCATTCTCTTCCTTGGTTTTCACTGGGTGGTAGACTGGTGGAGTCTGAGTTTGATGGTCGGCTATAGTCCAGTCCCATGGGGTTTAAGAGCAATCACCGCTTTCTTAATTGTAGTTGTGTGTGTCCCTCTGGTCAAAATTTATTATATGATTATATCGAGTAAATAGCATAAAACTACTACTTTACAGGCTAGGGTTCCAAAAAACTACTCGTTTTTTATTTTTCTCAGATAACTACCAAGTGGGTGGTCGGCTGTTTCAAAAATCCCAAAATCTTCGTTGTTAAAATATTAAACAGGTTTATGACACAGGTCGGGTCCACACCTAAACGATCCGCCTATTTGACCGTTTGTTTGACCGTTAACTGACATGTGGGTCCCACATGTCAGTGTCTGCAAACTTTTTAAAAACGCAATCAGGTCCCTGTAAACTTTTGAAAAAAGCAATCGGGTCCCTCCCGTGGCCGTGCGCTAGCAGCCGTAGTGAGGGTTGCCGGCCAGCAGCCATGGCGCCGCTGTGGAGCTCCCTTCCGTCACGGGAAGCGCGTGGTGCTCCCTTCCGTCGCCACCAGCAGCCATGGCGCCGCCGTGGAGCTCCCTTCCGCACGGGTGCCAGGGGGCAGGACCGCTCACCGGCGATGGCCGTTGCGGCTGGGCTCAGAAGGCGGGCTTGCGGGCATGGAAAGTGTAGGCCAAGAAGCTCATGAGGCAGGAGCTCGAGCTCGAGATTGAGCCTAGTCATGGCGGCCGACCTCGGGAGCTCGGACCCGAGCGTTGACCACAACTACGGAGGGGATTCGAGCTGGGAAAGGATGGCGCGTGGCTGGATCACCAGAGCAACCCCACGAGCGCGTCTCTCCCCTGCCCGGCATCAGCGGCGCCACCGACGCCATGGACGCGGAGCACGGTGGCCTCGCAGGCAGCTCATGCAGGAGCACCCCGACCTTGCTTCTGCCTCCCGACGCGGACGGTGAGGAGAAGAGGTTCCAGGGAGAGGGGGCAGTAGTGGAGGCAGAGGAGCGGCCGTCCGACGCCGACGAGGTGCAAGGAGGGGCGACCGGCACTGGTGGAAGGAGCGGCGGCCGGCACTCCATCGATCTCCTGGGGAAGAAGAGAGGCAGGAGGAGTGAAGAGAATGAGGAAGAGAGCTGACATGTGGACCCCATATGTCAGTTAACGATCGAAAAGATGGTCAAACAATCAGTTTTCTTACGTGCGGGTCCCAATTTTCATTATCAGGATCAATTGTAAAGCACTAGACGTTTTGGATTTTTTGAAATAGCCAACCACCCACTTGGTAGTTATCTGAGAAAAATTAAAAACCGGTAGTTTTTTGGAAGCCTGTAAAGTAGTAGTTTTATGCTATTTACTCGATTATATCCTTCTGATAGGAACCCTCTGAACACGAGAGTTTAAGGTAATCGGAAATGACATTCGACAAGAGAAGATCACACGTTGTGATGTATAAGTGCTTCATCTGAGTCGTTGAAGCCTGGATTGGATGATACAAGACATGTGCCATCAATGTAGATCTCTAGTTGTGCCCTTGCTTGCACTTCATGTATTGGTCCATGTATGTTTTCCTGCTGCCGTCCATGACGAGTGTCGACATGGAGTCCATCGCTCTCAAATTTAACTGATGGAAGTCAGAAGAAGTTATACATCTTATTCACCAAGCGCATTAAGATGTTGCAGATGTGATACGTCTTAATAGATAGGATACAAAATGATGAATCGAAAGACCCAAGGGACAAGAAAATCAATTTAGGACTAAGACACACCTAGGCCTTCTTGAGTTAATCCCCTCCCAAGGGGATTGGAGCGGATTTAGGGGATTTTTTTACTTGCAGTTGATTAAATCCCCATCAATCCTCTCCCATCCCTACCAGTCTGAACGGGACGGGGCTTGCCTGCGGCTGCATGGTGCGACCATCCGTGCGACGCAGCCATCGCACGGCTGTGCGTGCACCCCCTCCTGCTTCAGATTTTCTCATCCAAAAAGAAAAACAAATACATACCATAATACCGATTCCCTTCCATAATACTCTCATCATTAAAACTACGGAAACACTAATGTCCACACGTGTAGGCGTTCCCCAACTCGCCCACACGCGTCGATCGTCGTCCGGTGCCTTTTGCACGAATCTTGACATGAAAAAGTGGATTTGGTGTGCCACATAGGACGGGGCTGGTGTGTGGGCGTTGGAGAGTTTTTCCACACGCTCGCGTCATGCTGTTTGCCAACTGCGCTGTGTGGGTGAACTAGTTTTTGCCCACACAGCCAACCACATACTTCATGCGCGTGTGGGCAAACTGTTTTTCGCCCACACAACACTCCTACATTGTGGATGGCAACTACAGTTAGGCAAACGTGGCAACTAGGTAAACACACATGGCAACTGTGATTTTTTGCTAGATGGCAACTGCAGTTGCGCGTACGTGGCAACCAGATAAACAAACATGGCAACTGTGATCAACGTTTTGGCTACCGAATCCCATGAAAATTCCGAGGGTGGGCGAGAAACGCGGATACCGCGGTTACCATAAAATTCCGAGCAAAAACCGCTTGAATTTTTTAAACGTAATTTGAATTCAAAATTTTCTGAGCTAGGAATATATTAATGCTGAGCTCAAGTATTACACAAACAAGCTGTTGGTGTAATGGCATGTTCTCGTTTGTCTTTCCTCCTCGTACATGAGGTGCTGGGTTCTTTGTAATTTTTAATTTAAGAATTGGTTAAACAAAAAAGAAAAGCACTGAACCTTCGGTCTACGCGGGCAACGCACAACCATATTTGCCACCAGACCACACCTAGTTCCATATTTTAGAAGAGTTTTCGTCCTACTTAACTATATTGTAGCCGTTCAAATTCAAAAATTTCAAAATAATTTGATTTTTTTTGCTCGGTACACAGCTTTCCTGTGGGGTAGCGAGAAACGCGGATACCGGGCGGTATCCGAATTTTCCGCCCGGTACCCAAAACCATGACTGTGATTAACAATATATGACAACTATGGTTGGACCACACGTGGCAAATAGGTAAACACACATGACAACTACTGTTTGACCATATGTGACAAGTAATTAATCACACACGGCAACTACGGTTTGATTACACGCGGCAACTACCATAAATTAGACATAGCAACTATAGTTAACCAAAACAGATAGAGTTGCCATGTTTTTATAACTACACTTGCCATCCCGCATAACTACATCTGCCAACCGGGATGGCAACTAAATCATCATCCCGCGGTGTACTTAAGGTAGCTGCGCTAGGACGTGTGGGCATTTTTGCTTCGTGCCACACGCGCGGGTGAAGATGAGTAGTACTTATTGGCGTGTGGCACGAAGTAGCCGCGCCCACACGTGTGGGCAATTCTAATGTCCGCCCACACACAGCTCGTGTGGGCTGCCTCCTGCTCACACCACACATGGTGTGTGGGCGCATGTCGAATATACCACACGTGTGGCAGTTATCGGCGTCCTAAAACTGAACACAAAACGAAAGGAAATAATCACAATCACCCGCGAAACAGATGCACAGAATACACAAAAGCGCGCCAAAATGCAAAATATGCTCATAGCAGGCGGCCGGTCGAGTTGACCTACAGTCTTAACACACACAACAATCCTGGGCGAAGCACAGAGGTTCTTCTTTTCTTCTCTTGAATTGTGCAGCAAAGGAATCCGCGCCTCTGATGGCTTCTCCGAGGAGTGGTCCGGCGAACCAGGAGGGTGCCGATCAATCCGACGCATCAAAAGTAATAAATCTCACTCAGTTCTTCAAGGTCAAATTCTCTAATTTCTTTGTTTTGAACCATTGCAGGAACACATCCGTCAATGCAAACAAATATGATTGTCAAACAGATTGACTTACCATGCACCCTTGTGGAACTTGTACAACAAACCGTGGCCAGAATCTGCAGATCCAAACAGCGACGAAAAATTAGTTTATTCTGCATTTAGAAAAACAAAGCAGTACCATGTACAGTACCCCTAATTCACATTTAATTGAATGTGCGGACATTCTTGTAGCATCTCTGATTTCAGTTCCTGGAAAGCATCCACTACAGTTTTTGTATTCAGTGCATATAGTTCCTGGGAAGTACTCTGGAAATACTTGTCATTGAAATGGATGTATCTAGATGTATTCTAGTTCTAGATACATCCATTTTGATGACAAGTAATTCCGAACGGAGGGAGTATTAACTAAATTGAATCTTAATTGATATATGATCCGCAGGAAACCACATTAGATCACACCGATGAAAGGGTACCAAAGCTTGGCATGCAATTTTTATCTGAAGAGGAAGCCTATTTATTTTATAACAACTATGCTAAAGCTATAGGTTTTAGCATCAGAAGAAGCAGTGGTCATAAAGTACCAAACTCTTGTACACTGCAGCAATGGACATTTACATGCTCTCATCAAGGTATGGGTTACTTTTAATTTGTTTTGATTGTAATCACTACTTTATGCTCTAAGACAATTATACTACAACTTATAGGCCATCGCCGGGAAAATAAAAGAGAGGAGACATTCAGTTACAGTAGGCCTGAAACACGATGTGGATGTGATGCCCATATGAAGATTAGCCTTAGAAATGGAGTTTATTATGTGTATGAATTCGAGGGGGCACATAATCACAATCTTGCTCATGGAATCATGGACCAATACCTGAGATCCCAGAGAAAAGTGACAGAAGCACAGATAGCAAATGCAGAGATCGCAAAGTCAGTAGGTATTTCAAATAAAGCAACAATCGATTTGATGGCCAAAGAAGCATGTGGGAGAGAAAACCTTGGCTTTATACCTCAAGATATGAAAAACCGTTTGTACTCAAAGAGAACAATAAAAGCGAAGGTAGGTGACACCGGGGGAGTATTAGAATACATGGAGAAAAATGTCTCGGAAGATGTCAACTTTTTCTATTCAATTCAAGTGGATGAGGATGAATTGATAACTAATATTATTTGGGCTGACTCCAAAATGGTTTCAGACTATGCGCTATTCGGCGATGTTATATGCTTTGACACCACATACAGGAAACTAGATGATGGATGTCCATTTGGTTTCATTGTTGGGGTGAATAATCATCAGAAAACTGTTTTCTTTGATGCTGCACTTCTCTATGATGAAACCGCTGCAAGTTTTGGTTGGCTTTTCAGAACTTTCCTAAAAGTTATGTCAGGAAAACATCCACGTACAGTTCTCACCGATGAAGATGCGGCAATGGCAAAGGCAATTCGTGAAGTCTTCCCTCACTCTCACCATAGACTTTGCGTGTGGCATATGAATCAAAATGCTTGCAAGACCTCGCCGGAGTTGTTGACGAATATAAGAAGTTCCATGCTGATTTTCAGCACTGTATATATGATATAGAAGAGGAGGATGAATTTGTAGGTGCATGGGATAAAATGATTGACAAGTATGGACTACGTGACAATCAATGGCTGCAAAGGCTATTTGAGAAAAAGGAACAGTGGGCACTAGTGTATGGTAAAAATACATTCGCTGCCCACATGAGCACTACCCAAAGAAGTGAAAGCATGAACAATGAACTAAAGAGATACATTATTATTAAATATGACATGCTTACTTTCTTTGAGCATTTTGAATGGCTAGTTTTGGATAAAAGATGTGAAGAGGTGAAGTATGACTTTAAAGCAACACAGACTACTCCCAAGTTGAAGGCCGAATCTAGCTATATGTTAACACAAGCTGCAGCTACATATACTCCAGCAATATTCAAGATGGTTCAAGATCAAGTGCTTCGGACTCTGAACTATGACACATTGCTTTGTGATGAAAGTGACACCGAGATGAAGATTTTTGTAGTAAAATTTCATGGCACACAATGTGAACATGTTGTTAGATTCACACCCAAAGAAGAAAATGTTAACTGCAGCTGCAAAAAGTTTGAGTTTGCTGGAATCCTTTGCTCTCATTGCCCAAAGGTACTTGATATCAATAATATCAAGCATATTCCAGGAGAATATATCTTAAAACGGTGGACAATTGATGCCAAAGTTCTAGATATAACAAGCAAATACAACCCGCTTGAGAACCTAACAGCAAGAATGTCTAATCGCTATAAGAAACTGTGTAGAATGTTTGTGAAAATAGCTGCTCGTGCAGCTGAGTCAGAAGAATCATACAATAAGGATGTTAAGTGTGCAGAGCAATTAGCACAACATGTGAAAAAATGGTTGATGATTAGAGTTGATCCAGATTTGGTTAGCGTTGATCCAGATTTGGATAACTCATGTACTAAAGAAGGTACAAACTATACTAACAATAATTGCCTAGACTATTGTAAAACAAAGTCTGATATTTATCATTATAGTGGCAGGTGTGAATATCCCATCTAGTAGGATTTCAAAACATGGTGAGGGGCTTGCAAAACCAAAAGGTAGGAAGGTCAAGGAGAAGACTGTCAAAGGATCAAAAAGACCCGTTGGCGGATTTGAGAAAGCAACTTCAAAAAAGAAAAAGAACACAAATGATAGTGTACAACAAGAGACTCATGGCCCATCAATGGTATCATACTTCATCTCATTGTGGCTTATAAAACATTCAATTGTACTGATATTTCTCTATCAAATTTTACAGGGCCCTTTGGAGAAATAGACTTCGAAAAAGAAAAAGAACAAAAATGATATTGTACAACTACAGCCTCATGGCCCCTCAACGGTATAACATTATCACTTGTTTCTTTTAAAATCTTCAACTGTAATGACCTTTCTCTATCAATTTCAACAGGGTCCTTTAGAATTTTTCGGGAACCAAATGGGTGCATATCACTTACCCTACAACACTATCGTAACTGCTTCAATGCAACCATCAGTTGGTAACATCCCGATGCCACCACAGAGCCAACAACTGTTGATGGGATTCCAACCATACAACACAACAATGGTAGAAGCAATCCACACTTTCAAAGTTTCGTTTTTTTTCCAAACTTCGTTGAAACTGAACTTTGCTACTTTGTGCATAGTGTCATCCCACAAACCACATGTACGCCTATTTACAGCAGCAGAACTCTACTCTGAATCCCTCCCTGCACGAGACCATTCGGGAAAATCAAAGCTTCTTTCTTCAACCAAAGTCAACATCTATCCTAAATGGTACAATGCAGCCATCAATTGGTAAAACCATGTCAATGCCACCACAAAGACAAGAACAACAAAATACTCTACTGGTATAACATTCCACCCTTTCTACTTTCCCAATTTTGTAAACTTCATTGAAACTGAACTTTGCTACTTTGTGCACAGGATTATCGGACAAACCACATGTACACCTATCTACAACAGCAAAACTTGGCTCCGAATCCCTCTTTGACAGAGAATATTGAAGCCTCTAACTATAGTTCGATGACAGGACAAAATCAAGGCTTACTTCTTGAACCGAAGGCTACATCTATTATAAATGCTACAACACAACCATCAGTTGGTCACACCACCCTGATGCCACAGACCCAAGACCCACACAATACTCAAGTGGTATAACATTCCATACTTTCAAGTTTTCCAATTTCTGAACTTCTATGAAACTGAAATTGCTAATTTTCTGCCCAGGGTCATGAGATAAATCACATGTATTTACAGCAGCAACACTCGGCGCAGGATCCCTCAGTGCAAAGGATCATTGGAACCTCTACCTCTAGTATGATGACAGGACAAAATCAAGCTTCCCTCAATCAACCGAAGCCAGCATGATCTATTTTGTTGTCGCGTGTTTTATCTCATGTGTTTTTTGACCTCCAAGTTGCAAATAATTTTTATTAGAACTTATACGTACCATCAACTCAATGCTACTACATCTTCCCAATCAAATATACTAGTTCACAGATATATTTTTAATGCAATGGTACTAATTCATAGAATTAGCTATGAAGAATTTTCCACAGGCATCGTGCTCATATGAGCCTCTAAGCTATCCTTCTCTCAGTTTAAGTTACGATGACAGGGATCCCAATGATCCATTTTAATTCTGCGAAATATATGTACACAGAACCATCTATTTGAATGTCATGCTAAGAGGCATAGAGCGAACAGAGAACAGATTGACAATCGGTCTGAATTTAGCATGCAAAGAATCTTAATTTAACTGAATGAAAGCAGAGTAATGGAATTGCTATTAGCTTTCCTTCTCTGAATTTAACACGCATCAGATGGGAATGCCACAAGAAGAAGTGGAAATTACCTATGTTCAGCGGAGGTAATGTTGTATGTATGAGCTGCAATCCCTTTCTTCTTCCTCTCTGAGTACCAAATATATGGCGCTCATGCTGCTGTCCTCGACTTCCTTCTTCTCACCTCTTGACCCCTACTCCACAAGCCCGAGGACCAGCCTGCCAAGGACACGCCGCCCTCTTGCGTGGCCGTCCCACATGCTACCGCTAGGATCCGCGACTCATATTAGCAAGGACGGCGCCGTGGAGGATCCCGTTCCGATCGAGCTGCTGCACGACCAGTCCCAGCAGGCGTACCAGTGCGGAGGCCAGCCGAGACAGAGATGCTGGTCTAGGAGGCGCACGAGGCCGGCGGCCAGCCTAGCTGGGAGGAAGGTCTAGCAGGCGCAGGAGGTCGGGGACCAGCCTAGCCGGGAGGGAGGTCTAGCAGGCGCACGCGGGCGGCAGCCATCCGAGCAGGGATGGGGTGAGATGCGCGACTGCGCTCGCCCCGAGTGGAAGCTGCACGACAGCGCAACGAGATCCGCTCGGCGTCGGTGGGCACCGAGCCTGGAGGCTGGAGGAGCAGGAGCAGCAGAGGGACATGGAAAGCTTCGGCGTGAGCTTGAGTTCAGACCAAGGAAGAAGAGGAATGTGGATAGGAGTGTATCGATACAGATGCAATCGGTATTATGATCTGTATTTGTTTTTCTTTTTGGATGAGAAAATCTGAAGTGGGAGGGGGTGCACTCACAGCCGTGCGAAGGCTGCGTCGCACGGATGGTCGCACCAAGTGGCCGCAGGCAGTCCCCGTCCGTCTGAACGGGCACTCACTTTGTTTGGAAGAAAATTAGTCGCGTACGAGAAGAGCTTCTTGATTCACTGCGTTTTCTTGTGTCACGGCTCAAAAAATTAAAATACAGGAGGTGTCGCTACGCCAGGACACATTATGAACATGACAACAACCTAGAAGTTATAGGCCGGGAGCAACTCCACAGCGGGCCAACACCAAGACCTTATTTGACTGCCCCTAAGATTATCCTCCGCAGGACTTCTCTGTCTTGCTGTTGGATTTTTTTTCCGGGTTCACCAATGGATTGTTGGAATTTCACACAGGATCGATCACATCAAATCACGATGAACACACACACACAAGAAACTTTTGTCAAAGACACGTGTCATGCCTTTCTTTTCTCTCTTTTATTTTCTCTTCTTTTGCCCACCTCGGTATTACAAAACCCTAACATTCACGGTATTACAAAACCCTCACGCAGGTCGTGTATATATATACACGATCCGGCTAGACTTGACCGACCCTGCTATGAACTCATACTAGACTCGGACACGAGTACTTCCTAAATTAATCACCCGCCGACCTTGATTGCTAGGCAAACCTAAGCCGGACACATATAGCCAACTCCAATTCTACTACAACACGTAGAGCTAGATCAAACAATATCAAACACCACGTAGACTCCTGCTATTACTAATCAAGATTACTCTAACATGGATGAGACTTTGCCCCGTTGTTAGCACCATGAACTTATCATTTATTCCCTTCGAGGCTCAGGGCCACCAATCATCTCCCTCAATACAACCATTTACGGGAGCAGCCACGTTGTTTTTTCCCCCAAACAGAAACCTTTTATTCAATTCCTCTAGGTGACAGAAATACAAATGAGGTGTGTGCGTCCACAAACCATACATACATGGGGATGGATCCGCTGAAAATATAGGATACCGCTAAGGAAAACAAGCAACCACGCCCGCTGACAGAAAGTGTGACACAGCCATGCAAGAACGGGAAGGTGCAGAGCTCTCGTCGGGTCGTTGCACTCGCACAGCAAACTGCATCCCTGGCTCATTCGGCCACCATGAATAAGTCATTAGCAGTGTCGTTCTGCTACCAACTATCAAAATGATTATTGGAAAGATCAAGCTTCCATAACTTTGGCAGATTCCCGACGGAATATGGTATTGGTCCAACGAAGTTGTTTCCTCCAAGATCTAAAACTGTAAGGTTCTTTAGGGCCCCAATGCTCGGTGGCACTGTCCCAGACAAGTTGTTTGCACCCAAAACTAGCCATTGAAGCGCGACAGATAGATTACCAATATCATATGGTAATGTGCCCCTTAGCTTATTTGTACTTAGGTCCAGTATTATAAGCTTGGATAGATTAAACAATGTTGCTGGAACTCTACCTGATAGCCTATTCTGACCGAGAAACACCGCCCGGTCCTTTGTCATGTCCGGCAATTTCCCAAGCTCTTCGGGAATGCTTCCTTTGAGTTGATTGTGGGTAATTCGTAGCTCTTCTAAGTAAGTGTTGTTGCCGAAGGTTGGTGGAATGTTTCCCGTGAGGCTATTAGTGGAAAGGTCAATTCCCATTAGATTGTAGAGGGAACCTATATTTCCAGGAATCAAACCCACTAGCATGTTAGAAGAGAGGTCTAGTCCAAGGAGTTTGGAACAATTTGTAAGTGCATTCGGAATGTTCCCCTGCAACAAGTTGTTCTGTAGGTAAAGGATCTCTAATCTTATAAGACAATTGAGAGGGGGCAACTGGCCAGAGAAGAGATTGTTGGATAGTGTAAGTTCCTGAAGGAAGGTTAGATTTCCTAGAGAGGGTGTGATTTGTCCTGTCAAGCTCATGTTGGCAAGGTTTAGTACTGTAACATGCTCTGGGTGCATTGTGATGCACTTGATGCCCGACCACATATAGTAGTGGATGTTCTCATTCCAAGAGCGCAAGGCTCCTCTTGGGTCCGCTCTGATGGCCCCTTTGAAATCAAGCAGTGAATGGTGGTCTGTGGTGTTACCATGAACTATTGAGCAATTAATGTCACTTGCTCCATAAAACAACCCTAAGAGCACCGGTTGAACAAGCATGATGAGACCCATGAGGTTTATGTTTCCTGCAAAAGGCCAGACATGCATTTTCAACATAAGCTCCAAAAGATTACAAACCTACATTACTGCATACTACGTCACTTTTACTCAGTAACTTCCAATGCAGATAGACCATTATTTCACCAATGGGGTTGCAAGGGTAAAAATGGAAAGTGGTCATAAATTAGCATTTTATTTTTGTAAACATGTTTGTATTATATGCTCACCGAAGAAGATAAGCACACTAAGGGGTGTTCGGTTGGGCTTAACTTTGGCTTTTGCACTTGGCTTAAAAGCCCGGGAAAACACCTATTTATGGACTTTTGGATTATACAATCATAGGTATATTTTTTTTGCTTAATACCATCGTAGGTGTCCTTTTTGCCTATAAGCCAAAATGCAAAAGCCAAAGTTAAACGTAGCCAAATACCCACTAACTCATAGTACTTCGTTGCAAAGTGCAAGTCCAAACATGGGTACATAACTACATATGAACCTAATATTTAAAACTTCATGAAAAAAAGCATAGCTCTATTTTTGAAAATGTGTGAAGAAAAAACTAAAAGGCAATACATATGGTAACAAGCCTAACCAGAAGACACAAACCAAAAGAGATTACTTTTTTGCGGATTTGCTAAGCATATGTTGTCTAGCCACGTCATCACCAGCAGAAGATATGAAGACGATTGACGGCTGCAAGGGTGCTTGCCAGCACAGCAGAAGTGTGGGGCTTAGGGGGGTGACCGGAACGGCGGCGGTAGGCAGGTATGCATGGGCTAGAGAGCGGGTAGAATGGGAGGGGGAAATATGAACAGTAGCCACACACGAAGGAATAACATGACTTATCCATAAATACTTTTTCAGGCAACTGACTGATGAGTGCTCCCTCTTTTCGAGGATAACAAGTCACAAACTGATGATTATTTGATAAAAACTACTAGTAAAATATTACTAAAGACCAAGTCTAAGCACCAATTTCAGGCTTTTGGTTATCGGAAACACTTCATATAAGACGTGTTGTGGTGCCATAGTGGTACGATGGCTAATCCAACGGTCAGTTACAGCTTAGCCTTGCGCATCAACGGTGCGATGTGGGATATCTTATAAATATTGGATGGGAAGTGTCCTACGCGTACGTGGCAATGTTGTTTGGGTTTTGCACATGATAGTATAAGCCAAAAGCATACTATAAAATAGGTGAATTTTTTTTGGCTTACAAGCCAAAATGCAAAAGCTGAAGTTAATAAGCCCAACCAAATACCCCCTAATTCGTAGTTCTTCGAAGCAAAGTGCTAGTCTGAGCTTGGTACATAACTACATATGAAACTAATATTTGAAACTTCACAAACAAAAAAAAGATTATACCTCTAATTTTTTTTAAATATGTGAAAAAACAGCAAAACAATATATAAGGTAACAAGCCTAACAAGAAGACTCAACCCAAAAGAGATATTTTTCGCGGATTTGCTAAGCAGCGGTTGCTTAGCCGCATCGTTGCCGGTGCCATGCGGAGAATAGGAAGAGGGTTGACGGGTGCTCGCAGGCGCATGAGAAGGGTGGGGCTTAGAGGGATGGTCGGAACAGTTGTGGCACGACAAGAGAGGCGGCTCGGAGAGGGCAAGGTGGCGCACAGCGGCGGTAGCCGGTAGGCAGTTAAGCAGGGGCGGGAGGGGAACAAGATGAATAGTACTAGGCTATGAAAATCGACTGATACATGGAAACTTGGTGACTAGGTGCTTCCTTTTATAGGATTACATCCCAAGAAAAGATGATTACTCGACACAACTACTAGTATATCAGGACGAGAGAACAACTTGCAAAATAAATAAATAAAAATCAGGACGAGAGATGGTAGTTGCGAACCTTTGATGGAGCGCACGGTAGGACGACAGACCTCTTCTAGCTTGGGCTTCCCCTGGTGGTGGTGCGTGAGTAAGGTGAAAATTGGATGCTCAGCTAGGTAGCTAGCTCAGGCCGGCGAGGGGTTTAAGAACACTTGCGCAGCGCCCCTCACATTCACACGCTCGGGTCGCATCAGCCATCGTCACTGCATTATTTCAGATTTGACATATAACGCAGTGCAAGTCAAATTTTATTTCATCTCCCCACCTACCTGCGTCGCTGTTTCAGCTGGACAGAATATATTGCGGCGCAGCCAGGCAGAGAGAGACCTTCTGCGCGGCATGTCGACAAAATGCAGGGTGCACAACGGTTGGGTATTCGGCATCACGAAGAAATCAACATTTACTTGTGATAGGAACGTCCTGGTCCAGATGTCTGACAGATACTAGTAGGATACAAAATGGCACAAGCTTGGACCAATGAGGGCAGGCACAATTAATTCAACATCAGCAACAGCTAATATGTAGGTATGGCCTTTGCTTGCCACTCGACTCTAGACAGACAGGTCGTGCTTTTTTCTATCGCAAGTCGCATAACTATATCAAATGGCAGCTCCTTCAGACCCCACACCAAGATATTGTGAAAACAACCCTCAAGTGGATCCTAGAAGCTCTTGGACCATTGACTTCTTTCATCAACCAAGTGTTCATGCTTCCTATTTGTGACTACTACCTTTTACATAATTTAAAATTAGCTAATGTTACAACAGCAATTCACACGTTTCAATGAGTCGCAATGCTCACAGGCTACAGTTTAACAACCCTGCCTAGTCGATCATAGAGTTGACTGAGATCAGTAAGGACAAATGTAATAAGCTCCGCAACAAGAGTCAGCCAATTAAACATCTACTTTGCTACTTACAGCCAAAACTAAGGGATGTAAATTGTATTCTAGAGAGCATATGGCAAGCTTAGGAGCCTATAGTGAGAGAGCGCCAGATGCAAACAAAAGATTCCTCCGAGAAAACTGCAGTTGGAAAAAAGCAGTTAGTTGGTTTTCGCTCAACACGGTAACTATCATATGTTAACTGATGAGAACGGTGGATGGAAGGAGAATGGGTTTCTTGTTAGAAGTATAATTATGTTTAAGTTAGAGATTAGGAGTTAGAGATAGGTTTGGTTTCTTTCTTTCTTTTTTTGCTCTTTCTGCTTCAAGCATGCTAGAGCACATTCCAATATGTGTCTATGTGGCTCACAAGTTTGGAATATCTAATCTAATAAGGGATTGCAAAGCTACCTTGTGACGTGCAAATTAATTTTCCTGCATCCATAAATCATAAATTCACTGTTGTTTGCTTGCTTCCCCTGAATGAATTTGTTAATCAAACTAGATGCCTGGTGCAACTCATGTGCCATGTGTCATACGCTCCAAATCAGATGGCTGCTACATGGAGATATATATTTTTCTTCTGCTGCTGCGCCATGTATTATAGATTCCTCCTCTAGCTAGCGTTGGCTATGTCCGGAAGGTGTATTGCTGCTGGTAGCCAGACCACTGTAGTGAGTTACTTAGTTGATGCAGATGACACAATGCTTTCTTGTCCTGCCTACAAACCGCTGCAAGGTTATTGGTATGTGTGTATAACTGATGCAAGCTATCAAATCAGATATTGATGTTGTGTGTAAAACAATAAAATCTTTTTGCTGTGTGTAATAAATGTAAAGCAATCGAATAAACTTGCTATATGTCGCTTAGCTTATTTACGGGAACATTTTTCTTAGGAACAAGAAACCTTGACTGTTGGAGTTCAAAAAAAAAAAGATCATGCGGCCTATATCGATCCCAAGTCTAAGGACTAAATAAGTGTAGACGTGAGGGGGAGTGTTGATTTGCTTAATTTGTTACTTGTCAATGCTTAAGTGTGTGTGTGTGTGTGTGTGTTACTAATAGTCTGAAATTCGACAAGTGAAGCAATAGGAGCACATGTGATAGATGTGTCTATTGTGATCTATGTTGTTAATTACCTCACCTAGATCATTTGCTTTTTTCATGCAATGATAATTGCTTCAAGTTATTTTCAAATACTATACAACAACTCACTAGTTACCTATAACCAACCATTTTTAGTCCGCTAGACTCATTTGTTTGTTTGATTTGGAGCAGCAGCAGACACCCTCCGCCAATGACCTGGACCCCATGCCCAAGCTGACGAGGAGGACATCGTCGAGTCTGACGTCCACCTCGACCATGATGACGCCCCGCACAAGGTTGATCCCTACTTCACCACAAATATGTTCTTTCTTTTGTTGTGGTTCAAAATTCTCCTCCCAAGAACATTAGCTATAGGAATAATTAACTTTTAAGATGTTACTGTTGTGTCATAGAAAAGATGATTAATATTAGTGTAGTGTCCAGACTAGGAATACGTGTGTTGTGCCTTATGCGCTTTCGGAAAGTAATGCAATGCTAAATGTATGTATGCAAGCTTAGGAAACTGAGCAAGGGAAAAGAGTGAGTGTTAACCATTATTATATCTCCTTGCTGGTTTTGTAAACTATAACTGTGTTGGATCATCATTGGATTGTGAAGTAACAACGGTTCCTTGGTTTGTGTTATGATGCTAAGTAACTTTTTGTTTGTTGAAACGACCATCAGTTATACAAAAACTATTTGTATGCATCATTTGTTTAGCCTTGGAGCATAAGTGATGTATGTGGTATAAACTATAAGAAATAATGTCGTTAGTAGCCAGTTAACTGTTTGCATTTCCTGTAGATTAGAGCAAGCTAGTTGTTTGCTATTTTTCATGCTTACAAGCACCACTTCTCTTACATGCATTGTTGTTGAAATGAGATTATTCAAAACTGAAGGTTATCGTGCCTCTCAAATTTTTACATTTGTTCTATTTACAGTTCAACACTTGGTCGGTTGCCACTACTCTCTGCCTGATGACCGGTTATGGGTGATCGGCAGAACAAGTGAGTTGACACTAGGTTACTTCCCTGTAAAAAACGATCCCGCCGGAGGGCGGAGGCTGTCCTGGAAGGAGGCCACACATGAGTTATGAGGACCATATGTCTAGGTGGAAGCAGTCTTGAGAACCTTGGCCAAAACAAGGAAGTTTGAGAAGGCTAGTGGTATGAGGAACAACCATGGCTTCAAGGTTTAACTCATGTATGTGTACCATCCATGATATGCACTTACATCCGGATCTCTGTTGGTCTATGCTTGTAGTTCCGACTTGAGCGGTATGCCGTTTCCCATCACACACATGGAGCGGTCTTGTTCTTTTTGTTATATGTTGTGTATGCTCGCCTCATTCCTGAAATTCCAACTACATATATGTGGTCTGTGTACCATCCATGATATGCACTTACATCCGGATCTCATGCTAATCTTGTGTTTGTTTCCAATGATGCCCTCCTACTCTTGGGAGACCCTTTGTCGCCTACATTGATCATGGTTGTTGTTTATCATATTAAGAAAATTGGTTTGTCATGTGCCCTCAAAACAACTTGATGATATGTATGCATCTTTTTATGTCCAAACAGACTTTCCATTAGAGAGACATCTTTTTATGTCCGAACTGACTCGACGGTCCTTTTGGATTGCCAAAGGAGATGAATGATTGGGAAAGAGGGAGCATGCCACATGCTGAGAGTTGATACATAGCACGTGTGGTCGGCGGTTGTCAAGCCGATCTTCCAGCAGTGCCACACTAGACTTTGTACTGATGAAGTGGGCAGTCCAATCCAGGAGTACATATTAGGTCTGCAAGTTACAAGGCTTGTAATACTTGCAACATGTGTTTGGTGATGATGAGACATGAGAGCTCCAACCAGGCTAGCTAGTGTGGTTTAGTTTGTCTAGCTACCCAATCCCAGTGTTGACGTGGCTGTGAAAAATACATAGAAATCAATCAAAGTGAGATATATGATGATTACAATAATAAAATGCTATCACTAACTGAGTAATATCTTGATCTCCCTCGCAAAACAAAACAAAAAATGTTCACTAGTCTTGCACAAGAAAAGTAAATCTGTTCTTTTGCCTAGTGAAATGTTGACAAAGAATTGCCATGCATTGAAGAATCTAGTCATATTTGTCAATCTTATAACATATATATTTGGAATCCAGCCACATGTACCAGTCTCATCACAAAACCTGCTAGCTTTTAAGTAGCTGCCACGATCAAAGAAGATGAATCCAGCCAGCCAGCCAGCCTGAGGATACATATCTGTCATCTCTCAGAACTGATAAAACATCTCACGGAACTGATAAAACAGAGAAATTTTAACTCGGTACAACATAGGCCATTAATTGTAAACGCCCTATCTCTCAGAACTTACTTGGGACTTGGAAAGTTTGCTCAAAAACAAAGGAATTTTAACTCTGGTACAACATAGGCCATTGTAAACATTGTATCTCACGGAACTGACTTGGGACTTGAAACTTTAACTCGGTACAACATAGGGCAATGTAAAAGCCGTGTGAAACCTGTATCACTTGCTAATTCCCTTTCTTGGGAACTTAGCATCATCATCATGTCATTAAATGCCCTAGGGATACCCACCGGCCACCGAGCAAGGGCCTAAGTTGCGCCACATCACTGATCCGTAGCACCACGACCTCCTTCTCGTTCTCTTCGTCATGGCTTCTAAGAGCATCATTATCTCTATATATGTCGGCAATGGTCGTCCGTCCGCGTGCGGGGTGCGCGTGCGACTTAGAGATCCATGCGTGTTGTATTTCCTAGTGGTGATATGATGAACTATAGATTTGGAAGTTTGCTTTGTACAACTGCACTATAAAGTTGGATTTTTTTCGTGGTTGCGTGATGTCGATGATGATTACTGTGAAGCTTTCTCAATGTAATCACTAATGATTGCATAACCTACTGCTTTCCTTCTGAGGCATAATGTCCCTCTCAATTCTTCTCTCTTGAAATAGTGGTTTTGCGTGATCCCTTGTGACAGAAATTATTGGGACTTCAAGATGCAAAGGTAAAACAATTTTTGATGCTGCTGTTTAGGTTAGATAGTCACACTTTTATTTCTGTCAATTGCATGGCATGGTATCTAGACTAGGTGTCGTTGATGTTCTCAATATATTCATGCCTTTTTATACCTTGAATGACCCATCAGCATCCTGTAAAGACTAGTCTCACTGATGGTAATATTTATAAGTATACATGTTATCAGAACACACAAAATGAACCCTGTATTGCTTTGTTCATTTCAATTTCGTGTATTGTGCTATTGTTTTACTCTGAGTTGGCCTGATCCGGTTTTTTTCCACAAATGCAGGTGCCATTGTTGTTGATTCCATTGTTCATGGCCATCTGAAAAGCTAAGGAACTGTTCAAACCTTGAAATAAACTTGAACACCCTGCAGTTGTGTAATTGAGGTCCGATATGCCTCTCATCCTGCCAATTCCGATTCTCCCCATCCATCTACCTAGCCTCAAAGAGTTAGATTGATTTCTGTTTTGTTCGTTTCGAAGCAGGAGCCCCATGACATCAACAAGAATGACGACGATGATGCGGAGGAGGAGGACCTCAACTACACACCACACAAAGTCCCTATTGTCTATCGGCAATGGCTTCCTTCCCTGCAGCAGGTAGCATTCGGTTACTGCTGCAAATGCCAACGGAAGAAAATATACATATGAAATGCTACACTTGCACTCAGGAGTGTGAGAAATTTTGCCCAATTTCATTGCCATGTTCATCATGTCATTTACCCACAAATTATCAGTTATTTTATGCTATATGAAGTTGTTCCTCTCTTGATTTTTCATGGTATACGGAATTGTATGATTTCGGATAGTACTTTATCAAATTCAAACCATACAACATCACCCACGTCCCTCTATGCAGTGCACTTTGCAACTGAACCCATCTCCAGTACTGGATCTCCAGTACTAGCTTCTTTCATGTGCCCTTGAGTATCCAGCTCAACTGATTCAAGTTCTTGGACAATTAATTAAGCACTATAACAAATTAATGAATGCCCTCCTTGTTCTTCTAGCTAGTATACATTACTACTGGATGGTGATCAATTTTAGCCAGCCATTCTTCCATGCCCCCTCTCTCCACCCACTCACTTGATAATCTCCCTGCACCATCAATCCATCTCCTTTAGCAACTAGCTGTTGCAAATGGCACCAGATTTAATTCTGAATGTATGCTTAGTTATTCAGCATGCTTGAAGTCCCAGCCTTTTGTGTCTGGTCAGTTATTTTCATAGCTCATAATATGCTCAACTTCTCAGGAAAGTTATTGACGTTTTAGCGTTATGGTCACCGAGTTTCCTCTTGTTCAGTAGGCGAAAGGGAGGTTATATTGAAACGCTATACTGGTGCCCTTGTTGAAATCGAGTGCCCATGTTGTGTGATATACAATGTTGCTGTGTTGTATCTCTTGTGTGGCCGAGTTTAATATTATGTTTGTATTTCTGTTTGTGGTTGTGTGCTAGAGTCTAATTAGTTACGTGAATAGTTAACTTTAAGATGTTGATGTGTCATAGAAAAGATGATTTCTTGTGTTGTGTACTTTCGGAAATTAACGCAATGCTAAATGTATGTAGGCTTAAGAAATTGATCAAGGTAAGCCATTATATCTCTTTGCTTGTTTTTTAAATTGTCACTATGTCAGATAATTATTTGATTGTGAAGTAATAGTTCCTTGCTTTTGTCTAGTGTTAAGAAACAGTTTGTTGAAACAACCATTAGTCTCTCCTAGCTACAGAAACTGCCTATATGCATTTGCTTAGGCTTGGAGCCTAACTCATGTCTCGGGCATGAACTCTCCCTGCATAATTATTTATTATTCTGCCTATCAGTCGCTGCAAGGTTTTTTGGTATATGTGTGTATAACTGATGCAAAGCTATCCAATCAGATCTTGGTCTTGTGTGTAAAACAATCAATCCTTCTGTTGTGTGTAATCAATGTGAAGCAATGAAATAAACTTGCTACATGTTGCTTACGAGGCACCATGTAGTTTGTTTGTTTGATTTGATTTGTTTGTTTGTTTGATTTGGAGCAGACCTGGACCCCATGCCCAAGCTCACGAGGTCACCGTTGAGTCCGACCTCCACCTCGATCATGACGACGACGACCCGCACAAGGTCGATCCCTACTTTACCACAAATATGTTCTTTCTTTTGTGAAGTAACAGTTCCTTGCTTTGTGTAATGTTAAGAAACTGTTTGTTGAGACAACAATTAGTCTCTCCCGGCTACAGGAACTGTTTATATGCATTTGCTTAGGCTTGGAGCATAACTCATAAATCAGTTACCTGTTTTGCATATCCTATGAATTTGAGCCTTATCTGTTTGCTATTTCTCCATCTCAAATCTCCATCAGTAAGCTAAAAAAAGACTAGCTAGCTAATCCTCTGTAATTAGCTTGCTTCCCCCATCTCACGCTGAAACCCTAGCTCTTCCCGTGGTGACGGAGAGGCTCACATCATGGATCCTCTCCTCGAAGGTACAAATTTCTCCTACCATTCTCTTATTTTTCTGTTTTCTTCATATACCCATCTGATTCATGCTTTTTTTTGTAGACATCAACGGCCAAGGAAGGAGAAGCTGCTGCATAGGTGGTGAGCTGCTGCAGTTCTACCCCTCTGCTACCTTTCTCTACTATCTCTTCTCTGACCCTGACTCATCTCTTCTCTTCTCTGTAGCCATCATGTAGCCATGGACGGCACTCATAGCATGTGCGAAGTCTGCTCCTTCCCCGCATGGCCAGTTAGCACTTCTCCCGCCCATGGAAGGTCCACTCCTCACTTTACTCTCCTTGTTTGGTTTGGTTTCTTTCTTTCTTTTTTTGCTCTTTCTGCTTCAAGCATGCTAGAGCACATTCCAATATGTGTCTATGTGGCTCACAAGTTTGGAATATCTAATCTAATAAGGGATTGCAAAGCTACCTTGTGACGTGCAAATTAATTTTCCTGCATCCATAAATCGTAAATTCACTGTTGTTTGCTTGCTTCCCCTGAATGAATTTGTTAATCAAACTAGATGCCTGGTGCAACTCATGTGCCATGTGTCATACGCTCCAAATCAGATGGCTGCTACATGGAGATATATATTTTTCTTCTGCTGCTGCGCCATGTATTATAGATTCCTCCTCTAGCAAGCGTTGGCTATGTCCGGAAGGTGTATTGCTGCTGGTAGCCAGACCACTATAGTGAGTTACTTAGTTGATGCAGATGCAACAATGCTTTCTTGTCCTGCCTACAAACCGCTGCAAGGTTATTGGTATGTGTGTATAACTGATGCAAGCTATCAAATCAGATATTGATGTTGTGTGTAAAACAATAAAATCTTTTTGCTGTGTGTAATAAATGTAAAGCAATCGAATAAACTTGCTATATGTTGCTTAGCTTATTTACGGGAACATTTTTCTTAGGAACAAGAAACCTTGACTGTTGGAGTTCAAAAAAAAAAGATCATGCGGCCTATATCGATCCCAAGTCTAAGGACTAAATAAGTGTAGACGTGAGGGGGAGTGTTGATTTGCTTAATTTGTTACTTGTCAATGCTTAAGTGTGTGTGTGTGTGTGTGTTACTAATAGTCTGAAATTCGACAAGTGAAGCAATAGGAGCACATGTGATAGATGTGTCTATTGTGATCTATGTTGTTAATTACCTCACCTAGATCATTTGCTTTTTTCATGCAATGATAATTGCTTCAAGTTATTTTCAAATACTATACAGCAACTCACTAGTTACCTATAACCAACCATTTTTAGTCCGCTAGACTTATTTGTTTGTTTGATTTGGAGCAGCAGCAGGCACCCTCCGCCGATGACCTGGACCCCATGCCCAAGCTGACGAGGAGGACATCGTCGAGTCTGACGTCCACCTCGACCATGATGACGCCCCGCACAAGGTTGATCCCTACTTCACCACAAATATGTTCTTTCTTTTGTTGTGGTTCAAAATTCTCCTCCCAAGAACATTAGCTATAGGAATAATTAACTTTTAAGATGTTACTGTTGTGTCATAGAAAAGATGATTAATATTTACTGTAGTGTCCAGACTAGGAATACGTGTGTTGTGCCTTGTGCGCTTTCGGAAAGTAATGCAATGCTAAATGTATGTATGCAAGCTTAGGAAACTGAGCAAGGGAAAAGAGTGAGTGTTAACCATTATTATATCTCCTTGCTGGTTTTGTAAACTATAACTGTGTTGGATCATCATTGGATTGTGAAGTAACAACGGTTCCTTGGTTTGTGTTATGATGCTAAGTAACTTTTTGTTTGTTGAAACGACCATCAGTTATACAAAAACTGTTTGTATGCATCATTTGTTTAGCCTTGGAGCATAAGTCATGTATGTGGTATAAACTATAAGAAATAATGTCGTTAGTAGCCAGTTAACTGTTTGCATTTCCTGTAGATTAGAGCAAGCTAGTTGTTTGCTATTTTTCATGCTTACAAGCACCACTTCTCTTACATGCATTGTTGTTGAAATGAGATTATTCAAAACTGAAGGTTATCGTGCCTCTCAAATTTTTACATTTGTTCTATTTACAGTTCAACTACTTGGTCGGTTGCCACTACTCTCTGCCTGATGACCGGTTATGGGCGATCGGCAGAACAAGTGAGTTGACACTAGGTTACTTCCCTGTAAAAAAGGATCCCGCCGGAGGGCGGAGGCTGTCCTGGAAGGAGGCCACACATGAGTTATGAGGACCATATGCCTAGGTGGAAGTAGTCTTGAGAACCTTGGCCAAAACAAGGAAGTTTGAGAAGGCTAGTGGTATGAGGAACAACCATGGCTTCAAGGTTTAACTCATGTATGTGTACCATCCATGATATGCACTTACATCCGGATCTCTGTTGGTCTATGCTTGTAGTTCCGACTTGAGCGGTATGCCGTTTCCCATCACACACATGGAGCGGTCTTGTTCTTTTTGTTATATGTTGTGTATGCTCGCCTCATTCCTGAAATTCCAACTACATATATGTGGTCTGTGTACCATCCATGATATGCACTTACATCCGGATCTCATGCTGATCTTGTGTTTGTTTCCAATGATGCCCTCCTACTCTTGGGAGACCCTTTGTCGCCTACATTGATCGTGGTTGTTGTTTATCATATTAAGAAAATTGGTTTGTCATGTGCCCTCAAAACAACTTGATGATATGTATGCATCTTTTTATGTCCAAACAGACTTTCCATCAGAGAGACATCTTTTTATGTCCGAACTGACTCGACGGTCCTTTTGGATTGCCAAAGGAGATGAATGATTGGGAAAGAGGGAGCATGCCACATGCTGAGAGTTGATACATAGCACGTGTGGTCGGCGGTTGTCAAGCCGATCTTCCAGCAGCCCCACACTAGACTTTGTACTGATAAAGTGGGCAGTCCAATCCAGGAGTACATATTAGGTCTGCAAGTTACAAGGCTTGTAATACTTGCAACATGTGTTTGGTGATGATGAGGCATGAGAGCTCCAACCAGGCTAGCTAGTGTGGTTTAGTTTGTCTAGCTACCCAATCCCAGTGTTGACGTGGCTGTGAAAAATACATAGAAATCAATCAAAGTGAGATATATGATGATTACAATAATAAAATGCTATCACTAACTGAGTAATATCTTGATCTCCCTCGCAAAACAAAACAAAAAATGTTCACTAGTCTTGCACAAGAAAAGTAAATCTGTTCTTTTGCCTAGTGAAATGTTGACAAAGAATTGCCATGCATTGAAGAATCTAGTCAGATTTGTCAATCTTATACCATATATATTTGGAATCCAGCCACATGTGCCAGTCTCATCACAAAACCTGCTAGCTTTTAAGTAGCTGCCACGATCAAAGAAGATGAATCCAGCCAGCCAGCCAGCCTGAGGATACATATCTGTCATCTCTCAGAACTGATAAAACATCTCACGGAACTGATAAAACAGAGAAATTTTAACTCAGTACAACATAGGCCATTAATTGTAAACGCCGTATCTCTCAGAACTTACTTGGGACTTGGAAAGTTTGCTCAAAAACAAAGGAATTTTAACTCTGGTACAACATAGGCCATTGTAAACGTTGTATCTCACGGAACTGACTTGGGACTTGAAACTTTAACTCGGTACAATATAGGGCAATGTAAAAGCCATGTGAAACCTGTATCACTTGATAATTCCCTTTCTTGGGAACTTAGCATCATCATCATGTCATTAAATGCCCTAGGGATACCCACCGGCCACCGAGCAAGGGCCTAAGTTGCGCCACATCACTGATCCGTAGCACCACGACCTCCTTCTCGTTCTCTTCGTCATGGCTTCTAAGAGCATCATTATCTCTATATATGTCGGCAATGGTCGTCCGTCCGCGTGCGGGGTGCGCGTGCGACTTAGGACTTGGGCGAGGGCGAGGGAGAGGGAGAGGGAAGGAGATGTGCATGCTGCTCATCGACGAGGGGGGAAGATGTACGACAACCACGACGGCAGCCGTTGGTGGAGGGCTCGAGGGGCGGGCGAAGGAAGGACGCCGTGCGTAGGCGGGGATGGATCGAGAAGAAGGAAGGCGTGAGGTGTGCACGCCACGAGCGAGGTGAGTTGGAAGGAGAGGAGGAATCGAGTCATATCTCGCCGCATGGGGAGACCGTTCAGGGGCTCAAGAACACTTGTGCAGCCTCCGTCACATCCACACGCTTGGGCCGCATCTCCAGTGCAGCGGAGACCTTGACTTGTCTCCCGGCACTTGCGTCGCTGTTTGAGCTGGGCAAGACGGTCTCCAGCCCCCGCCACGGCGAGTGTCGACATTGAGTCCTTCCGTCGCTCTCAAATTCACTGTTTGAGATGGAAGTCTGAATAAGCATGTGCTGCAGATGTGATGCATATTTCAGCATATAGGATATAGAATGATGAACCAGCTCCATAGAACAGCAG
This sequence comes from Triticum dicoccoides, assembly GCF_002162155.2. Classification (NCBI taxonomy): domain Eukaryota; kingdom Viridiplantae; phylum Streptophyta; class Magnoliopsida; order Poales; family Poaceae; genus Triticum; species Triticum dicoccoides. The sequence goes on from NC_041393.1 coordinate 701,934,895, forward strand.
CAACAGTACTGCTGGCAACACAAGCGTGCTGGGTACCAGTGATCGCCGTGTGCCCATCAAGTAGGTCTGTCACCTGCAAAGGGTAAGGCATAATGCAGTTTCAGCACAGCAAGTTCCATCCAACTAAGAATCTACATCAGCATCGATCAGTTCTACACAGCAAGGCACAAGCCGAAGTAGATGATTGCTCAGCACTAGTACTAGTAGTAATCAGGAGGAGAGATGAGATTCTTGATACGCACCTCTGCGAGCTTGCTCGGCCGGAGCCTGGAGCAGCGCACGGCACGACGGCCTTCTCTGCTTTGGTTTTCGCAAGGTGTGGTGGTGGTGTGTGATCGAGTTGGATGTTGAGCTCTAGATCAAGCCACAGGGGATTATTTCAGCTTCGACAAACCTCCAGTGCAGTGGAGACCTTGACACGCCCCGCCCCACTTGCGTCGATGTTTGAGCCGGGCAAGACGTTCTCCTGCCCCCGCCGTCCACGGCAAGTGAGTGTCAGACATTGAGTCCGTCGCTCTCACATTCATCTGATGGAACTCTGAATAAGCATGTGTTGCAGATGTGATGCATCTCTTTCAGCATTAAGGATACAGAATGATGAATCAAAGCATCCCCGATGTACAAGGAAAACAATTTGCAACTAAGACACGCCTAGGCCTTGTTAAGTTAATCCCCTCCCAATGGGATTGGAGAGAATTTAGGGGACTTTCTGTCAATCCTGTTTAATCCCAACCAAACCGAAGAACACTTCTATCAAAATCCTCTTCTGTCGGTCTCCTCCGGGTCGACCTTGAATCTCGGGCCACCATGCCATCGATCAGGAGTAGCTTTTTGAGATGGCCCTGAAGAAACAACAAAGTTGACAATATGAAAGAAGTAATGGAACCACGTACGATACCGGCCGGCCGGAGAAGAACAAATTAGGTCACACCCAGCTCTGGCGCGGCAGTGGTCCGTTCCAAATCTGTAGCTACCGCACGGCTTTTTTCTGTCGTTTTCTTTACGGTTTTGGACTGTTTTGGAATGGTTTTCTTCAGCATTTCTCCAGTTCTCTTCGGGTTTTCCTCTTTCCTTTTTATGTTTCTTCGTCTTTTTATGCTTCGGTGTTCTTTGTTTCTTTCTCTGGTTTTCTCTTTCTACGCATTGTGCATTCTTTTATACATCAGAAATATTTTTTGTATGCATTAAACATTTTTTTGAAAATGTATGCTTTGACATCTAATTATTTTCACTAGCAAAAATGCCCGTGCGTTGCAACGGGAGAAAAAACGCTATATATGTAGGGGGGAGGGGATTATCACTTCTATATGGGTAAAGGTAAAGGTAGTCCTACCATTTTCAAATTGTCGGCATGAGTGCTAGAGCTATTATCCCAGACATTTTTATGCCCAGATAAATCAAGTACTCCCTCCGTCCGAAAAAGTGTGTCCCTCAAATGGATGTATCTAGCACCAAGTTAGTGCTAGATACATCCATTTGAGGGACAAGCTTTCTTGGACGGAGGAAGTACTAATGATATCACTTAATTGTACCAATAATATACTTATGTTACATCACCCAGAAAAATATTATGGTAAAAAGGAACGGATTGAAAAATAATTGGTTCGCAATCATATATGCATGCAGGGGATCAATATTTTGCTTCAAAGTTCTATGAAGAGTTTGTGGATCATGCCTCATTACATTCAGAAGAGGAAAATCTTGTCATCTGTAGGTGGGCGCTAGCACTCTGCAGGAGTTGTACCTTCGAGATTCATTTCAAGTAAAATTCAGAAGTGCAAAAACAGATCTAACAATAGTCACAGTACAACTCCAGCTTCCTCGTTTGTTAACTTGCCGTTGTTCTGATGTAGATTTGGCACCAGCCTCTCTAGCAGAAGGAAAATCCATGTCAATAATAGACTCTGAAAACTCAAAGTACATACTACATGAAATCCTTCTGAAGTGTGTTTCTGCTTCCACAATAATAATAAAAAATTCTACTTAAATGAGTGTCAAAAGGGATACTTATTGTAGATTACATGAGGAGCCAATAATTGTTTTTACCTAATAGAAAACAACATGTAGAGAATATTGTGTCAATAAAATCAATCCTTGGTGATTCAGAAATGGACGATGAACTACACGTACATGATGGACCCTAGACTACCAGTGTGACACTTGATGTTGGTTGTGTTGCCAAAGTTACAACAGAGTTGCTGCTAAATTGGTACTCCACATAAACAAAGTCCATCATTGCTGCTAAACTGGTAATCCACACGAACAAAGTCAATCAGCCATGTACCAAATTTATCTCTGAACTGTAAGTACGCGAAGGACACAAAACCTACTACGAAAACATAAGTGCCGAGTCATCTAATTCATACTACTACTTAGTCTAAGGTGATAAGAGTAATGGTAAGTAGCCATTGCTGGGAGATGTGATTTATTGTTGCATACTACATTGTACATGAACATTTTACAAATGCTTATAATATATAAACATCAATTTATATATATCTACATGGGAGCATTTCAGAGAACACATGGTGAGCATGAGTGTCTCACAAACCTGCAGCTTCCTAGATTTCGATGTCTCATACATGGTGGTGGGCAGAAGCTGCAGCATGTTACTCCTTAGCTTGGGGGCCCTGGTCATGGAGGACCCTGCTGGCCAGGGGGCAAGAGGGAAGCAGCCAGCAACACCCACGTAAACCTGTAGCTTTGCATCAAGGCGCCTCTCATGCCAACTACAACAGCAAATTTTACAGAGTTGGAAGCGGGTAGTGGAGGCTTACTCACATCAATCGGAAAAAAGGACAAAGGACGTCGGATCTTGATGATGGGTAGCTGGGACCGATGACGCGCCTGGACAACCTGAGGCAGCAGCACAATAGCTCTATCGTGTTGGCGTCTGGACGTTGATCCCTGGCACCACGGTAAGAAGGCAGGAAGGAGAGGGAGCTCCCAAAGGGCGACGGCGACCTGAGATCCCTCACGTCGGCAGAGCCGTCGACCTTCACGAACCAGAAGTGATGGAGAAGCAGCATAGTAGTACAGGTCAGTGCTTGAATGGATACTACTGAAATATGCCCATGGGATCCAAAGAAAATAAGACATTACCAAACAACATATACGGGTTGGCAGCACATAGGGACATATTCAGGAAATCAAGCATGTGATTTTCTTAGAGCTAGTAAATTAGTGATGTTATTCTTCGTACCAAAATTCTGATCAGCAAAAGTATTGGGCCAGCTGAGAAAATGGAGACTGTTTAACAAATAGTAGCATTATACATGTAATCTAATAAAGATACATTGCAACAGCTTTGCTTCTCATAGCAACATCTTTGCTTAGTTAGATAGTGGCAGTGTTTGTACGCCTTTCAATCAATATACCAAATATGCTTACGATTAGCATGAAGGGAAATACTCACATCAAAATCCCATTCACTATAGAGGCCAGGATCATCTACATTCCCCCATATGTATGCATAGTCGATCACTGTATCCCGCAAATCCTGCAAATCCGAAGTACTCAATCCTCTTTTCGTGGAACAGTCTAGTGAAGAATTGCTCTCTAAGTGCCAAACGAAAAGTGGTCTTTCATGATAGAACAAAACCAATTGATAGCAGTTTTATCTGTGTGCTCCAAAACAGAAGGCTCAATCATGAAAAGGGGTGTCAGGATAACTGATTTGAACTAAACATTCCACTGAATTTTGCAGCTCGACATGAATCCAGCTACCATGAGCTGAAGCAGAGACGTAGGCCGGCGAATGGACTTACGGTCAGTGAGATGCCAACAACTTCCCTCACATACTCTTCTTCTTCAAATGTGTCCAGCACATCGAGCTCCCCATCAGTGATCCCCTTCCAAACCTGCAGCGTAGACACATGAACAGATTTCCACTTGTTCTGCACTTCAACCGTTCCATACTGACAGTACTCGCAATTGTTCACATCTTAACTTGCAGTGGACAAACTAAGAAATTAACACCAAGTATACGGGATGTGTGTGCGTGGGACGCTCACCTGGGAGAGAATCGCCGCGAAGGACATCCCCGGCGGCAGTGTGAGGTCCTGCACGTCTTCACCGGCGCCCTTGTCGTCGCCTTACCTGCCCTCTCCTCTCTGAGCGGACAATAGTCACCGGCGCCGCCGCAGGTGAATCCCCTTCCGCGGCCGGGAGCGCCGGGAGGCCGAGTCGGTAGAGGACGCAGAGGAGGAGGCCCTGTCGGCCTTCGGGGAGTTGCTGGCGACGTGGGCGGTCCCGTCCATCGAAAAGGGGCCCGCTGGAGTTGAAGCCCCGCCGCTGGACCTCCTCCCGCGCCTTGTAGATCGCCTCAATGTTGCCCCCGGAATAGGATCCGGCCCCTACCTCGCCTCCTCGACCGGATCTGGCCGGAGATTGCCGCCGCCGCGCCCGGCATCGTCTGCATCGGAGCCCCATCTCGCTCGGAACTGGCGAGGAACGCCGCCGCCATGTACTTGGACTTGAAGCTCCGCCGCTGGAGCTCCTCCCGCGCCTCCTAGATCGCCACGGCCTCGCCTCCTCGACCGGATCTGGCCGGAGATCGCAGCCGCCGCGCCGGGCATCGTCTGCATCGCGGCCAACCTTGATCTCCACCTCGTCTCGCTCGCTAGCAACCGAATAACAAAATGCAGGGTCCTTTTTGTAAGAACGACGTATATCATAGTATCCACTTAAACAGGGACTGCGGGTTGAATTCGAATAAACTGAAGGACTTTTATGCAAAATCGATAGCGACGACGGACGGGCAGAAGCACTCCGTGCTTTATTAGTAGGGAAAGATACACATTGTAAATATTTTTAGGTATCTAATACACTTTTTATAGAATCTAAGCATTTTTTAAATACATAATCAACATTTTTTCAAATACAAACAATATATGATAAAGATTTGTCAAATACAGATTGAAAACTTTTTTGAATGACACCAAACATTTTTTAAACAATGTGCAAATTTTTTATATTGTATAAATATTTTACGAAAATTGCAAAATCATATTTTTGGACTGTGCAAAAAAATTATGTAACTTACATTTTGCAGGATAGTATGAAACATTTTTTTGAATTGCAAGAATATTTTTTTAACACTGTATAATATTTTATGAAAATGTTTCATACATTTTTTTAATCTGTGAGTAGTTTTTAAAATGTCCGGTATTTTTATTTTGAATGATGCAAGACAAGAAATATATTGTAAAAAATTGTTAAACATGTATTTAGAAAATGTTAAACGTGTATAAAAAAAGACATGCCATGTACCTTTTAGGTTGATTCCGTTTTGGGCCACTTTGGGCTGCCCATGACGAATTACGCATACACCCCGGAAGGCTTTAGGTGCAAGACAAGAAGACGAAGCAGTGGAGGACTCGACCGCTACGTATGTAGCCAACTAGGTTTTGCAACCCTAGGACCACTGGTATTTTATATAAACGGTAGGTTGTGCTCGTAGATAAACAAGATACAATCTCTTGGTACTTTTACCTATATTTTGCGCGCGCACACACACCCCAACGGAATATACACAAGAAGGAATCTGGGTAAAACCTTCCCCCTATTACCATCGTGCCAAGTTGCCTAGCTAGGATACTCTAACAAGGGATCTGCCGGAATTAGCTCGGACAGTTATTGCCCATGCAGATCCTACTAGGTGAATGTCACAGCTCGATGGGAATCTGGACTGGCACTCATATCGGTTCCGGCAAGGTATTCTTGTTGCGGCAGATGTTCGATTTCGGCGTTACCAACTTCCTTGCAGACTCCAATGGCTACCTCGTCCAAGTCGAGACTTTCGCTCTAAGTCAGATCATCAGATTCAACAATCTGGAGTACTCCACGGACCCCAACGGAGAGTTGAAACTCTAGGGTCTCGCGTTGAGCCCCTTTTTTGGGATCAATGTTTGACAAAAAAAATGAAATGTCCATGAAAAAATTATGTAAAATCAAAACTACCATGATGATCGTTCTGGTAAAGTTCCAACCCTTTTACCAAAAAGAATAAACAGTTACGTGCAAAATACAACTTCAGCACCTTTTTTGGTCAAAATTTGCTGAAAAATGGAAGTGTCAAGAAAGCATTGAAACTTGACCCATTTTCACAGCAGAGTTGTAAACTTAGACAGTTTCAAAATTCAGGGTCACATTTGTTACAGTTTAGGGTTGAAATGTGGACTTCCCACTAGAAAAAATATTAAAATTCACAATACCAAATGAATTCTTTTAAAATATACATTTTGACTTAAAACAAGACTCATGTGGGCTATATTCTGCAACAGGGGAGTATATAGTTCTAAGCTCTAAAGTATTTTGAATTTATTTTTGAAACAACATATATGATACCAAGCCTACAGCAAGACACAAGCCAAAATATATAGATGATTGTTAAAAACCCACAACTAGTAATCAGGAAGAGAGATGAGATATTACACACCTCTGCTAGCTCGGCAGGACACCATTCTCTTCCTTGCTTTTCACTGGGTGGTAGACTGGTGGAGTCTGAGTTTGATGGTCGGCTATAGTCCAGTCCCATGGGGTTTAAGAGCAATCACCGCTTTCTTAATTGTAGTTGTGTGTGTCCCTCTGGTCAAAATTTATTATATGATTATATCGAGTAAATAGCATAAAACTACTACTTTACAGGCTAGGGTTCCAAAAAACTACTCGTTTTTTATTTTTCTCAGATAACTACCAAGTGGGTGGTCGGCTGTTTCAAAAATCCCAAAATCTTCGTTGTTAAAATATTAAACAGGTTTATGACACAGGTCGGGTCCACACCTAAACGATCCGCCTATTTGACCGTTTGTTTGACCGTTAACTGACATGTGGGTCCCACATGTCAGTGTCTGCAAACTTTTTAAAAACGCAATCAGGTCCCTGTAAACTTTTGAAAAAAGCAATCGGGTCCCTCCCGTGGCTGTGCGCTAGCAGCCGTAGTGAGGGTTGCCGGCCAGCAGCCATGGCGCCGCTGTGGAGCTCCCTTCCGTCACGGGCAGCGCGTGGTGCTCCCTTCCGTCGCCACCAGCAGCCATGGCGCCGCCGTGGAGCTCCCTTCCGCACGGGTGCCAGGGGGCAGGACCGCTCACCGGCGATGGCCGTTGCGGCTGGGCTCAGAAGGCGGGCTTGCGGGCATGGAAAGTGTAGGCCAAGAAGCTCATGAGGCAGGAGCTCGAGCTCGAGATTGAGCCTAGTCATGGCGGCCGACCTCGGGAGCTCGGACCGGAGCGTTGACCACAACTACGGAGGGGATTCGAGCTGGGAAAGGATGCCGCGTGGCTGGATCACCAGAGCAACCCCACGAGCGCGTCTCTCCCCTGCCCGGCATCAGCGGCGCCACCGACGCCATGGACGCGGAGCACGGTGGCCTCGCAGGCAGCTCATGCAGGAGCACCCCGACCTTGCTTCTGCCTCCCGACGCGGACGGTGAGGAGAAGAGGTTCCAGGGAGAGGGGGCAGTAGTGGAGGCAGAGGAGCGGCCGTCCGACGCCGACGAGGTGCAAGAAGGGGCGACCGGCACTGGTGGAAGGAGCGGCGGCCGGCACTCCATCGATCTCCTGGGGAAGAAGAGAAGCAGGAGGAGTGAAGAGAATGAGGAAGAGAGCTGACATGTGGACCCCATATGTCAGTTAACGGTCAAAAAGATGGTCAAACAATCAGTTTTCTTACGTGCGGGTCCCAATTTTCATTATCAGGATCAATTGTAAAGCACTAGACGTTTTGGATTTTTTGAAATAGCCAACCACCCACTTGATAGTTATCTGAGAAAAATTAAAAACCGGTAGTTTTTTGGAAGTCTGTAAAGTAGTAGTTTTATGCTATTTACTCGATTATATCCTTCTGATAGGAACCCTCTGAACACGAGAGTTTAAGGTAATCGGAAATGACATTCGACAAGAGAAGATCACACGTTGTGATGTATAAGTGCTTCATCTGAGTCGTTGAAGCCTGTATTGGATGATACAAGACATGTGCCATCAATGTAGATCTCTAGTTGTGCCCTTGCTTGCACTTCATGTATTGGTCCATGTATGTTTTCCTGCTGCCGTCCATGACGAGTGTCGACATGGAGTCCATCGCTCTCAAATTTAACTGATGGAAGTCAGAAGAAGTTATACATCTTATTCACCAAGCGCATTAAGATGTTGCAGATGTGATACGTCTTAATAGATAGGATACAAAATGATGAGTCGAAAGACCCAAGGGACAAGAAAATCAATTTGGGACTAAGACACACCTAGGCCTTCTTTAGTTAATCCCCTCCCAAGGGGATTTGAGCGGATTTAGGGGATTTTTTTACTTGCAGTTGATTAAATCCCCATCAATCCTCTCCCATCCCTACCAGTCTGAACGGGACGAGGCTTGCCTGCGGCTGCATGGTGCGACCATCCGTGCGACGCAGCCATCGCACGGCTGTGCGTGCACCCCCTCCTGCTTCAGATTTTCTCATCCAAAAAGAAAAACAAATACAGACCATAGTACCGATTCCCTTCCATAATACTCTCATCATTAAAACTACGGAAACACTAATGTCCACACGTGTAGGCGTTCCCCAACTCGCCCACACGCGTCGATCGTCGTCCGGTGCCTTTTGCACGAATCTTGACATGAAAAAGTGGATTTGGTGTGCCACATAGGACGGGGCTGGTGTGTGGGCGTTGGAGAGTTTTTCCACACGCTCGCGTCATGCTGTTTGCCAACTGCGCTGTGTGGGTGAACTAGTTTTTGCCCACACAGCCAGCCACATACTTCATGCGCGTGTGGACAAACTGTTTTTCGCCCACACAACACTCCTACATTGTGGATGGCAACTACAGTTAGGCAAACGTGGCAACTAGGTAAACACACATGGCAACTGTGATTTTTTGCTAGATGGCAACTGCAGTTGCGCGTACGTGGCAACCAGATAAACAAACATGGCAACTGTGATCAACGTTTTGGCTACCGAATCCCATGAAAATTCCGAGGGTGGGCGAGAAACGCGGATACCGCGGTTACCATAAAATTCCGAGCAAAAACCGCTTGAATTTTTTAAACGTAATTTGAATTCAAAATTTTCTGAGCTAGGAATATATTAATGCTGAGCTCAAGTATTACACAAACAAGCTGTGGGTGTAATGGCATGTTCTCGTTTGTCTTTCCTCCTCGTACATGAGGTGCTGGGTTCTTTGTAATTTTTAATTTAAGAATTGGTTAAACGAAAAAGAAAAGCACTGAACCTTCGGTCTACGCGGGCAACGGACAACCATATTTGCCACCAGACCACACCTAGTGCCATATTTTAGAAGAGTTTTTGTCCTACTTAACTATATTGTAGCCGTTCAAATTCAAAAGTTTCGAAATAATTCGATTTTTTTTGCTCGGTACACAGCTTTCCTGTGGGGTAGCGAGAAACGCGGATACCGGGCGGTATCCGAATTTTCCGCCCGGTACCCAAAACCATGACTGTGATTAACAATATATGACAACTATGGTTGGACCACACGTGACAAATAGGTAAACACACATGACAACTACTGTTTGACCATATGTGACAAGTAATTAATCACACACGGCAACTACGGTTTGATTACACGCGGCAACTACCATAAATTAGACATAGCAACTATAGTTAACCAAAACAGATAGAGTTGCCATGTTTTTATAACTACACTTGCCATCCCGCATAACTACATCTGCCAACCGGGATGGCAACTAAATCGTCATCCCGCGGTGTACTTAAGGTAGCTGCGCTAGGACGTGTGGGCATTTTTGCTTCGTGCCACACGCGTGGGTGAAGATGAGTAGTACTTGTTGGCGTGTGGCACGAAGTAGCCGCGCCCACACGTGTGGGCAATTCTAATGTCCGCCCACACACAGCTCGTGTGGGGTGCCTCCTGCTCACACCACACATGGTGTGTGGGCGCATGTCGAATATACCACACGTGTGGCAGTTATCGGCGTCCTAAAACTGAACACAAAACGAAAGGAAATAATCACAATCACCCGCGAAACAGATGCACAGAATACACAAAAGCGCGCCAAAATGCAAAATATGCTCATAGCAGGTGGCCGGTCGAGTTGACCTACAGTCTTAACACACACAACAATCCTTGGCGAAGCATAGGGGTTCTTCTTTTCTTCTCTTGAATTATGCAGCAAAGGAATCCGCGCCTCTGATGGCTTCTCCGAGGAGTGGTCCGGCGAACCAGGAGGGTGCCGATCAATCCGACGCATCAAAAGTAATAAATCTCACTCAGTTCTTCAAGGTCAAATTCTCTAATTTCTTTGTTTTGAACCATTGCAGGAACACATCCGTCAATGCAAAAAAATATGATTGTCAAACAGATTGACTTACCATGCACCCTTGTGGAACTTGTACAACAAACCGTGGCCAGAATCTGCAGATCCAAACAACGACGAAAAATTAGTTTATTCTGCATTTAGAAAAACAAAGCAGTACCATGTACAGTACCCCTAATTCACATTTAATTGAATGTGCGGACATTCTTGTAGCATCTCTGATTTCAGTTCCTGGAAAGCATCCACTATAGTTTTTGTATTCAGTGCATATAGTTCCTGGGAAGTACTCTGGAAATACTTGTCATTGAAATGGATGTATCTAGATGTATTCTAGTTCTAGATACATCCATTTTGATGACAAGTAATTCCGAACGGAGGGAGTATTAACTAAATTGAATCTTAATTGATATATGATCTGCAGGAAACCACATTAGATCACACCGATGAAAGGGTACCAAAGCTTGGCATGCAATTTTTATCTGAAGAGGAAGCCTATTTATTTTATAACAACTATGCTAAAGCTATCGGTTTTAGCATCAGAAGAAGTAGTGGTCATAAAGTACCAAACTCTTGTACACTGCAGCAATGGACATTTACATGCTCTCGTCAAGGTATGGGTTACTTTTAATTTGTATTGATTGTAATCACTACTTTATGCTCTAAGACAATTATACTACAACTTATAGGCCATCGCCGGGAAAATAAAAGAGAGGAGACATTCAGTTACAGTAGGCCTGAAACACGATGTGGATGTGATGCCCATATGAAGATTAGCCTTAGAAATGGAGTTTATTATGTGTATGAATTCGAGGGGGCACATAATCACAATCTTGCTCATGGAATCATGGCCCAATACCTGAGATCCCAGAGAAAAGTGACAGAAGCACAGATAGCAAATGCAGAGATCACAAAGTCAGTAGGTATTTCAAATAAAGCAACAATCGATTTGATGGCCAAAGAAGCATGTGGGAGTGAAAACCTTGGCTTTATACCTCAAGATATGAAAAACCGTTTGTACTCAAAGAGAACAATAAAAGCGAAGGTAGGTGACACCGGGGGAGTATTAGAATACATGGAGAAAAATGTCTCGGAAGATGTCAACTTTTTCTATTCAATTCAAGTGGATGAGGATGAATTGATAACTAATATTATTTGGGCTGACTCCAAAATGGTTTCAGACTATGCGCTATTCGGCGATGTTATATGCTTTGACACCACATACAGGAAACTAGATGATGGATGTCCATTTGGTTTCATTGTTGGGGTGAATAATCATCAGAAAACTGTTTTCTTTGGTGCTGCACTTCTCTATGATGAAACCGCTGCAAGTTTTGGTTGGCTTTTCAGAAATTTCCTAAAAGTTATGTCAGGAAAACATCCACGTACAGTTCTCACCGATGAAGATGCGGCAATGGCAAAGGCAATTCGTGAAGTCTTCCCTCACTCTCACCATAGACTTTGCGTGTGGCATATGAATCAAAATGCTTGCAAGACCTCGCCGGAGTTGTTGACGAATATAAGAAGTTCAATGCTGATTTTCAGCACTGTATATATGATATAGAAGAGGAGGATGAATTTGTAGGTGCATGGGATAAAATGATTGACAAGTATGGACTACGTGACAATCAATGGCTGCAAAGGCTATTTGAGAAAAAAGGAACAGTGGGCACTAGTGTATGGTAAAAATACATTCGCTGCCCACATGAGCACTACCCAAAGAAGTGAAAGCATGAACAATGAACTAAAGAGATACATTATTATTAAATATGACATGCTTACTTTCTTTGAGCATTTTGAATGGCTAGTTTTGGATAAAAGATGTGAAGAGGTGAAGTATGACTTTAAAGCAACACAGACTACTCCCAAGTTGAAGGCCGAATCTAGCTATATGTTAACACAAGCTGCAGCTACATATACTCCAGCAATATTCAAGATGGTTCAAGATCAAGTGCTTCGGACTCTGAACTATGACACATTGCTTTGTGATGAAAGTGACACCGAGATGAAGATTTTTGTAGTAAAATTTCATGGCACACAATGTGAACATGTTGTTAGATTCACACCCAAAAAAGAAAATGTTAACTGTAGCTGCAAAAAGTTTGAGTTTGCTGGAATCCTTTGCTCTCATTGCCTAAAGGTACTTGATATCAATAATATCAAGCATATTCCAGGAGAATATATCTTAAAACGGTGGACAATTGATGCCAAAGTTCTAGATATAACAAGCAAATACAACCCGCATGAGAACCTAACAGCAAGAATGTCTAATCGCTATAAGGAACTGTGTAGAATGTTTGTGAAAATAGCTGCTCGTGCAGCTGAGTCAGAAGAATCATACAATAAGGATGTTAAGTGTGCAGAGCAATTAGCACAAGATGTGAAAAAATGGTTGATGATTAGAGTTGATCCAGATTTGGTTAGCGTTGATCCAGATTTGGATAACTCATGTACTAAAGAAGGTACAAACTATACTAACAATAATTGCCTAGACTATTGTAAAACAAAGTCTGATATTTATCATTATAGTGGCAGGTGTGAATATCCCATCTAGTAGGATTTCAAAACATGGTGAGGGGCTTGCAAAACCAAAAGGTAGGAAGGTCAAGAAGAAGACTGTCAAAGGATCAAAAAGACCCGTTGGCGGATTTGAGAAAGCAACTTCAAAAAAGAAAAAGAACACAGATGATAGTGTACAACAAGAGACTCATGGCCCATCAATGGTATCATACTTCATCTCATTGTGGCTTATAAAACATTCAATTGTACTGACATTTCTCTATCAAATTTTACAGGGCCCTTTGGAGAAATAGACTTCGAAAAAGAAAAAGAACAAAAATGATATTGTACAACTACAGCCTCATGGCCCCTCAACGGTATAACATTATCACTTGTTTCTTTTAAAATCTTCAACTGTAATGACCTTTCTCTATCAATTTCAACAGGGTCCTTTAGAATTTTTCGGGAACCAAATGGGTGCATATCAATTACCCTACAACACTATCGTAACTGCTTCAATGCAACCATCAGTTGGTAATATCCCGATGCCACCACAGAGCCAACAACTGTTGACCGGATTCCAACCATACAACACAACAGTGGTAGAAGCAATCCACACTTTCAAAGTTTCGTTTTTTTTTCCAAACTTCGTTGAAACTGAACTTTGCTACTTTGTGCATAGTGTCATCCCACAAACCACATGTACGCCTATTTACAGCAGCAGAACTCTACTCTGAATCCCTCCCTGCACGAGACCATTCGGGAAAATCAAAGCTTCTTTCTTCAACCAAAGTCAACATCTATCCTAAATGGTACAATGCAGCCATCAATTGGTAAAACCATGTCAATGCCACCACAAAGACAAGAACAACAAAATACTCTACTGGTATAACATTCCACCCTTTCTACTTTTCCAATTTTGTAAACTTCATTGAAACTGAACTTTGCTACTTTGTGCACAGGATTATCGGACAAACCACATGTACACCTATCTACAACAGCAAAACTTGGCTCCGAATCCCTCTTTGACAGAGAATATTTAAGCCTCTAACTATAGTTCGATGACAGGACAAAATCAAGGCTTACTTCTTGAACCGAAGGCTACATCTATTATAAATGCTACAACACAACCATCAGTTGGTCACACCACCCTGATGCCACAGACCCAAGACCCACACAATACTCAAGTGGTATAACATTCCATACTTTCAAGTTTTCCAATTTCAGAACTTCAATGAAACTGAAATTGCTAATTTTCTGCCCAGGGTCATGAGATAAATCACATGTATTTACAGCAGCAACACTCGGCGCAGGATCCCTCAGTGCAAAGGATCATTGGAACCTCTACCTCTAGTATGATGACAGGACAAAATCAAGCTTCCCTCAATCAACCGAAGCCAGCATGATCTATTTTGTTGTCGCGTGTTTTATCTCATGTGTTTTTTGACCTCCAAGTTGCAAATAATTTTTATTAGAACTTATACGTACCATCAACTCAATGCTACTACATCTTCCCAATCAAATATACTAGTTCACAGATATATTTTTAATGCAATGGTACTAATTCATAGAATTAGCTATGAAGAATTTTCCACAAGCATCGTGCTCATATGAGCCTCTAAGCTATCCTTCTCTCAATTTAAGTTACGATGACAGGGATCCCAATGATCCATTTTAATTCTGCGAAATATATGTACACAGAACCATCTATTTGAATGTCATGCTAAGAGGCATAGAGCGAACAGAGAACAGATTGACAATCGGTCTGAATTTAGCATGCAAAGAATCTTAATTTAACTGAATGAAAGCAGAGTAATGGAATTGCTATTAGCTTTCCTTCTCTGAATTTAACACGCATCAGATGGGAATGCCACAAGAAGAAGTGGAAATTACCTATGTTCAGCGGAGGTAATGTTGTATGTATGAGCTGCAATCCCTTTCTTCTTCCTCTCTGAGTACCAAATAGATGGCGCTCATGCTGCTGTCCTTGACTTCCTTCTTCTGGCCTCTTGACCCCTACTCCACAAGCCCGAGGACCAGCCTGCCAAGGACACGCCGCCCTCTTGCGTGGCCGTCCCACATGCTACCGCTAGGATCCGCGACTCATATTAGCGAGGACGGCGCCGTGGAGGATCCCGTTCCGATCGAGCTGCTGCACGACCAGTCCCAGCAGGCGTACCAGTGCGGAGGCCAGCCGAGACGGAGATGCTGGTCTAGGAGGCGCACGAGGCCGGCGGCCAGCCTAGCTGGGAGGGAGGTCTAGCAGGCGCAGGAGGTCGGGGGCCAGCCTAGCCGGGAGGGAGGTCTAGCAAGCGCACGCGGGCGGCAGCCATCCGAGCAGGGATGGGGTGAGATGCGCGACTGCGCTCGCCCCGAGTGGAAGCTGCACGACAGCGCAACGAGATCCGCTCGGCGTCGGTGGGCACCGAGCCTGGAGGCTGGAGGAGCAGGAGCAGCAGAGGGACATGGAAAGCTTCGGCGTGAGCTTGAGTTCAGACCAAGGAAGAAGAGGAATGTGGATAGGAGTGTATCGATACAGATGCAATCGGTATTATGATCTGTATTTGTTTTTCTTTTTGGATGAGAAAATCTGAAGTGGGAGGGGGTGCACTCACAGCCGTACGAAGGCTGCGTCGCACGGATGGTCGCACCAAGTGGCCGCAGGCAATCCCCGTCCATCTGAACGGGCACTCACTTTGTTTGGAAGAAAATTAGTCGCGTACGAGAAGAGCTTCTTGATTCACTGCGTTTTCTTGTGTCACGGCTCAAAAAATTAAAATACAGGAGGTGTCGCTACGCCAGGACACATTATGAACATGACAACAACCTAGAAGTTATAGGCCGGGAGCAACTCCACAGCGGGCCAACACCAAGACCTTATTTGACTGCCCCTAAGATTATCCTCCGCAGGACTTCTCTGTCTTGCTGTTGGATTTTTTTTTCCGGGTTCACCAATGGATTGTTGGAATTTCACACAGGATCGATCACATCAAATCACGATGAACACACGCACACAAGAAACTTTTGTCAAAGACACGTGTCATGCCTTTCTTTTCTCTCTTTTATTTTCTCTTCTTTTGCCCACCTCGGTATTACAAAACCCTAACATTCACGGTATTACAAAACCCTCACGCAGGTCGTGTATATATATACACGATCCGGCTTGACTTGACCGACCCTGCTATGAACTCATACTAGACTCGGACACGAGTACTTCCTAAATTAATCACCCGCCGACCTTGATTTCTAGGCAAACCTAAGCCGGACACATATAGCCAACTCCAATGCTACTACAACACGTAGAGCTAGCTCAAACAATATCAAACACCACGTAGACTCTTGCTATTACTAATCAAGATTACTCTAACATGGATGAGACTTTGCCCCGTTGTTAGCACCATGAACTTATCATTTATTCCCTTCGAGGCTCAGGGCCACCAATCATCTCCCTCAATACAACCATTTCCGGGAGCAGCCACGTTGTTTTTTCCCCCAAACAGAAACCGTTTATTCAATTCCTCTAGGTGACAGAAATACAAATGAGGTGTGTGCGTCCACAAACCCTACATACATGGGGATGGATCCGTTGAAAATATAGGATACCGCTAAGGAAAACAAGCAACCACGCCCGCTGACAGAAAGTGTGACACAGCCATGCAAGAACGGGAAGGTGCAGAGCTCTCGTCGGGTCGTTGCACTCGCACAGCAAACTGCATCCCTGGCTCATTCGGCCACCATGAATAAGTCATTAGCAGTGTCGTTCTGCTACCAACTATCAAAATGATTATTGGAAAGATCAAGCTTCCATAACTTTGGCAGATTCCCGACGGAATATGGTATTGGTCCAACGAAGTTGTTTCCTCCAAGATCTAAAACTGTAAGGTTCTTTAGGGCCCCAATGCTCGGTGGCACTGTCCCAGACAAGTTGTTTGCACCCAAAACTAGCCATTGAAGCGCGACAGATAGATTACCAATATCATATGGTAATGTGCCCCTTAGCTTATTTGTACTTAGGTCCAGTATTATAAGCTTGGATAGATTAAACAATGTTGCTGGAACTCTACCTGATAGCCTATTCTGACCGAGAAACACCGCCCGGTCCTTTGTCATGTCTGGCAATTTCCCAAGCTCTTCGGGAATGCTTCCTTTGAGTTGATTGTGGGTAAGTCGTAGCTCTTCTAAGTAAGTGTTGTTGCCGAAGGTTGGTGGAATGTTTCCCGTGAGGCTATTAGTGGAAAGGTCAATTCCCATTAGATTGTAGAGGGAACCTATATTTCCAGGAATCAAACCCACTAGCATGTTAGAAGAGAGGTCTAGTCCAAGGAGTTTGGAACAATTTGTAAGTGCATTCGGAATGTTCCCCTGCAACAAGTTGTTCTGTAGGTAAAGGATCTCTAATCTTATAAGACAATTGAGAGGGGGCAACTGGCCAGAGAAGAGATTGTTGGATAGTGTAAGTTCCTGAAGGAAGGTTAGATTTCCTAGAGAGGGTGTGATTTGGCCTGTCAAGCTCATGTTGGCAAGGTTTAGTACTGTAACATGCTCTGGGTGCATTGTGATGCACTTGATGCCCGACCACATATAGTAGTGGATGTTCTCATTCCAAGAGCGCAAGGCTCCTCTTGGGTCCACTCTGATGGCCCCTTTGAAATCAAGCAGTGAATGGTGGTCTGTGGTGTTACCATGAACTATTGAGCAATTAATGTCACTTGCTCCATAAAACAACCCTAAGAGCACCGGTAGAACAAGCATGGCGAGACCCATGAGGTTTATGTTTCCTGCAAAAGGCCAGACATGCATTTTCAACATAAGCTCCAAAAGATTACAAACCTACATTAGTGCATACTACGTCACTTTTACTCAGTAACTTCCAATGCAGATAGACCATTATTTCACCAATGGGGTTGCAAGGGTAAAAATGGAAAGTGGTCATAAATTAGCATTTTATTTTTGTAAACATGTTTGTATTATATGCTCACCGAAGAAGATAAGCACACTAAGGGGTGTTCGGTTGGGCTTAACTTTGGCTTTTGCACTTGGCTTAAAAGCCCGGGAAAACACCTATTTATGGACTTTTGGATTATACAATCATAGGTATATTTTTTTTGCTTAATACCATCGTAGGTGTCCTTTTTGCCTATAAGCCAAAATGCAAAAGCCAAAGTTAAACGTAGCCAAATACCCACTAACACATAGTACTTCGTTGCAAAGTGCAAGTCCAAACATGGGTACATAACTACATATGAACCTAATATTTAAAACTTCATGAAAAAAAGCATAGCTCTATTTTTGAAAATGTGTGAAGAAAAAACTAAAAGGCAATACATATGGTAACAAGCCTAACCAGAAGACACAAACCAAAAGAGATTACTTTTTTGCGGATTTGCTAAGCATATGTTGTCTAGCCACGTCATCACCAGCAGAAGATATGAAGACGATTGACGGCTGCAAGGGTGCTTGCCAGCACAGCAGAAGTGTGGGGCTTAGGGGGGTGACCGGAACGGCGGCAGTAGGCAGGTATGCATGGGCTAGAGAGCGGATAGAATGGGAGGGGGAAATATGAACAGTAGCCACACACGAAGGAATAACATGACTTATCCATAAATACTTTTTCAGGCAACTGACTGATGAGTGCTCCCTCTTTTCGAGGATAACAAGTCACAAACTGATGATTATTTGATAAAAACTACTAGTAAAATAAGGACGAAAGACCAAGTCTAAGCACCAATTTCAGGCTTTTGGTTATCGGAAACACTTCATATAAGACGTGTTGTGGTGCCATAGTGGTACGATGGCTAATCCAACGGTCAGTTACAGCTTAGCCTTGCGCATGAACGGTGCGATGTGGGATATCTTATAAATATTGGATGGGAAGTGTCCTACGCGTACGTGGCAATGTTGTTTGGGTTTTGCACATGATAGTATAAGCCAAAAGCATAGTATAAAATAGGTGAATTTTTTTTGGCTTACAAGCCAAAATGCAAAAGCTGAAGTTAATAAGCCCAACCAAATACCCCCTAATTCGTAGTTCTTCGAAGCAAAGTGCTAGTCTGAGCTTGGTACATAACTACATATGAAACTAATATTTGAAACTTCACAAACAAAAAAAAGATTATACCTCTAATTTTTTTTAAATATGTGAAAAAACAGCAAAACAATATATAAGGTAGCAAGCCTAACAAGAAGACTCAACCCAAAAGAGATATTTTTCGCGGATTTGCTAAGCAGCGGTTGCTTAGCCGCATCGTTGCCGGTGCCATGCGGAGAATAGGAAGAGGGTTGACGGGTGCTCGCAGGCGCATGAGAAGGGTGGGGTTAGAGGGATGGTCGGAACAGTTGTGGCACGACAAGAGAGGCGGCTCGGAGAGGGCAAGGTGGCGCACAGCGGCGGTAGCCGGTAGGCAGTTAAGCAGGGGCGGGAGGGGAACAAGATGAATAGTACTAGGCTATGAAAATCGACTGATACATGGAAACTTGGTGACTAGGTGCTTCCTTTTATAGGATTACATCCCAAGAAAAGATGATTACTCGACACAACTACTAGTATATCAGGACGAGAGAACAACTTGCAAAATAAATAAATAAAAATCAGGACGAGAGATGGTAGTTGCGAACCTTTGATGGAGCGCACGGTAGGACGACAGACCTCTTCTAGCTTGGGCTTCCCCTGGTGGTGGTGCGTGAGTAAGGTGAAAATTGGATGCTCAGCTAGGTAGCTAGCTCAGGCCGGCGAGGGGTTTAAGAACACTTGCGCAGCGCCCCTCACATTCACACGCTCGGGTCGCATCAGCCATCGTCACTGCATTATTTCAGATTTGACATACAACGCAGTGCAAGTCAAATTTTATTTCATCTCCCCACCTACCTGCGTCGCTGTTTCAGCTGGACAGAATATATTGCGGCGCAGCCAGGCAGAGAGAGACCTTCTGCCCGGCATGTCGACAAAATGCAGGGTGCACAACGGTTGGGTATTCGGCATCACGAAGAAATCAACATTTACTTATGATAGGAACGTCCTGGTCCAGATGTCTGACAGATACTAGTAGGATACAAAATGGCACAAGCTTGGACCAATGAGGGCAGGCACAATTAATTCAACATCAGCAACAGCTAATATGTAGGTATGGCCTTTGCTTGCCACTCGACTCTAGACAGACAGGTCGTGCTTTTTTCTATCGCAAGTCGCATAACTATATCAAATGGCAGCTCCTTCAGACCCCACACCAAGATATTGTGAAAACAACCCTCAAGTGGATCCTAGAAGCTCTTGGACCATTGACTTCTTTCATCAACCAAGTGTTCATGTTTCCTATTTGTGACTACTACCTTTTACATAATTTAAAATTAGCTAATGTTACAACAGCAATTCACACGTTTCAATGAGTCGCAATGCTCACAGGCTACAGTTTAACAACCCTGCCTAGTCGATCATAGAGTTGACTGAGATCAGTAAGGACAAATGTAATAAGCTCCGCAACAAGAGTCAGCCAATTAAACATCTACTTTGCTACTTACAGCCAAAACTAAGGGATGTAAATTGTATTCTAGAGAGCATATGGCAAGCTTAGGAGCCTATAGTGAGAGAGCGCCAGATGCAAACAAAAGATTCCTCCGAGAAAACTGCAGTTGGAAAAAAGCAGTTAGTTGGTTTTCGCTCAACACGGTAACTATCATATGTTAACTGATGAGAACGGTGGATGGAAGGAGAATGGGTTTCTTGTTAGAAGTATAATTATGTTTAAGTTAGAGATTAGGAGTTAGAGATAGGTTTGGTTTCTTTCTTTCTTTTTTTGCTCTTTCTGCTTCAAGCATGCTAGAGCACATTCCAATATGTGTCTATGTGGCTCACAAGTTTGGAATATCTAATCTAATAAGGGATTGCAAAGCTACCTTGTGACGTGCAAATTAATTTTCCTACATCCATAAATCGTAAATTCACTGTTGTTTGCTTGCTTCCCCTAAATGAATTTGTTAATCAAACTAGATGCCTGGTGCAACTCATGTGCCATGTGTCATACGCTCCAAATCAGATGGCTGCTACATGGAGATATATATTTTTCTTCTGCTGCTGCGCCATGTATTATAGATTCCTCCTCTAGCTAGCGTTGGCTATGTCCGGAAGGTGTATTGCTGCTGGTAGCCAGACCACTGTAGTGAGTTACTTAGTTGATGCAGATGCAACAATGCTTTCTTGTCCTGCCTACAAACCGCTGCAAGGTTATTGGTATGTGTGTATAACTGATGCAAGCTATCAAATCAGATATTGATGTTGTGTGTAAAACAATAAAATCTTTTTGCTGTGTGTAATAAATGTAAAGCAATCGAATAAACTTGCTATATGTCGCTTAGCTTATTTACGGGAACATTTTTCTTAGGAACAAGAAACCTTGACTGTTGGAGTTCAAAAAAAAAAGATCATGCGGCCTATATCGATCCCAAGTCTAAGGACTAAATAAGTGTAGACGTGAGGGGGAGTGTTGATTTGCTTAATTTGTTACTTGTCAATGCTTAAGTGTGTGTGTGTGTGTGTGTTACTAATAGTCTGAAATTCGACAAGTGAAGCAATAGGAGCACATGTGATAGATGTGTCTATTGTGATCTATGTTGTTAATTACCTCACCTAGATCATTTGCTTTTTTCATGCAATGATAATTGCTTCAAGTTATTTTCAAATACTATACAACAACTCACTAGTTACCTATAACCAACCATTTTTAGTCCGCTAGACTTATTTGTTTGTTTGATTTGGAGCAGCAGCAGACACCCTCCGCCAATGACCTGGACCCCATGCCCAAGCTGACGAGGAGGACATCGTCGAGTCTGACGTCCACCTCGACCATGATGACGCCCCGCACAAGGTTGAACTTCACCACAAATATGTTCTTTCTTTTGTTGTGGTTCAAAATTCTCCTCCCAAGAACATTAGCTATAGGAATAATTAACTTTTAAGATGTTACTGTTGTGTCATAGAAAAGATGATTAGTATTTACTATAGTGTCCAGACTAGGAATACGTGTGTTGTGCCTTATGCGCTTTCGGAAAGTAATGCAATGCTAAATGTATGTATGCAAGCTTAGGAAACTGAGCAAGGGAAAAGAGTGAGTGTTAACCATTATTATATCTCCTTGCTGGTTTTGTAAACTATAACTGTGTTGGGTCATCATTGGATTGTGAAGTAACAACAGTTCCTTGGTTTGTGTTATGATGCTAAGTAACTTTTTGTTTGTTGAAACGACCATCAGTTATACAAAAACTGTTTGTATGCATCATTTGTTTAGCCTTGGAGCATAAGTCATGTATGTGGTATAAACTATAAGAAATAATGTCGTTAGTAGCCAGTTAACTGTTTGCATTTCCTGTAGATTAGAGCAAGCTAGTTGTTTGCTATTTTTCATGCTTACAAGCACCACTTCTCTTACATGCATTGTTGTTGAAATGAGATTATTCAAAACTGAAGGTTATCGTGCCTCTCAAATTTTTACATTTGTTCTATTTACAGTTCAACTACTTGGTCGGTTGCCACTACTCTCTGCCTGATGACCGGTTAAGGGCGATCGACAGAACAAGTGAGTTGACACTAGGTTACTTCCCTGTAAAAAACGATCCTGCCGGAGGGCGGAGGCTGTCCTGGAAGAAGGCCACACATGAGTTATGAGGACCATATGCCTAGGTGGAAGTAGTCTTGAGAACCTTGGCCAAAACAAGGAAGTTTGAGAAGGCTAGTGGTATGAGGAACAACCATGGCTTCAAGGTTTAACTCATGTATGTGTACCATCCATGATATGCACTTACATCCGGATCTCTGTTGGTCTATGCTTGTAGTTCCAACTTGAGCGGTATGCCGTTTCCCATCACACACATGGAGCGGTCTTGTTCTTTTTGTTATATGTTGTGTATGCTCGCCTCATTCCTGAAATTCCAACTACATATATGTGGTCTGTGTACTATCCATGATATGCACTTACATCCGGATCTCATGCTGATCTTGTGTTTGTTTCCAATGATGCCCTCCTACTCTTGGGAGACCCTTTGTCGCCTACATTGATCGTGGTTGTTGTTTATCATATTAAGAAAATTGGTTTGTCATGTGCCCTCAAAACAACTTGATGATATGTATGCATCTTTTTATGTCCAAACAGACTTTCCATCAGAGAGACATCTTTTTATGTCCGAACTGACTCGACGGTCCTTTTGGATTGCCAAAGGAGATGAATGATTGGGAAAGAGGGAGCATGCCACATGCTGAGAGTTGATACATAGCACGTGTGGTCGGCGGTTGTCAAGCCGATCTTCCAGCAGTCCCACACTAGACTTTGTACTGATGAAGTGGGCAGTCCAATCCAGGAGTACATATTAGGTCTGCAAGTTACAAGGCTTGTAATACTTGCAACATGTGTTTGGTGATGATGAGACATGAGAGCTCCAACCAGGCTAGCTAGTGTGGTTTAGTTTGTCTAGCTACCCAATCCCAGTGTTGACGTGGCTGTGAAAAATACATAGAAATCAATCAAAGTGAGATATATGATGATTACAATAATAAAATGCTATCACTAACTGAGTAATATCTTGATCTCCCTCGCAAAACAAAACAAAAAATGTTCACTAGTCTTGCACAAGAAAAGTAAATCTGTTCTTTTGCCTAGTGAAATGTTGACAAAGAATTGCCATGCATTGAAGAATCTAGTCAGATTTGTCAATCTTATACCATATATATTTGGAATCCAGCCACATGTGCCAGTCTCATCACAAAACCTGCTAGCTTTTAAGTAGCTGCCACAATCAAAGAAGATGAATCCAGCCAGCCAGCCAGCCTGAGGATACATATCTGTCATCTCTCAGAACTGATAAAACATCTCACGGAACTGATAAAACAGAGAAATTTTAACTCGGTACAACATAGGCCATTAATTGTAAACGCCGTATCTCTCAGAACTTACTTGGGACTTGGAAAGTTTGCTCAAAAACAAAGGAATTTTAACTCTGGTACAACATAGGCCATTGTAAACGTTGTATCTCACGGAACTGACTTGGGACTTGAAACTTTAACTCGGTACAACATAGGGCAATGTAAAAGCCGTGTGAAACCTGTATCACTTGATAATTCCCTTTCTTGGGAACTTAGCATCATCATCATGTCATTAAATGCCCGGCCACCGAGCAAGGGCCTAAGTTGCGCCACATCACTGATCCGTAGCACCACGACCTCCTTCTCGTTCTCTTCGTCATGGCTTCTAAGAGCATCATTATCTCTATATATGTCGGCAATGGTCGTCCGTCCGCGTGCGGGGTGCGCGTGCGACTTAGGACTTGGGCGAGGGCGAGGGAGAGGGAGAGGGAAGGAGATGTGCATGCTGCTCATCGACGAGGGGGGAAGATGTACGACAACCACGACGGCAGCCGTTGGTGGAGGGCTCAAGGAGCGGGCGAAGGAAGGACGCCGTGCGTAGGCGGGGATGGATCGAGAAGAAGGAAGGCGTGAGGTGTGCACGCCACGAGCGAGGTGAGTTGGAAGGAGAGGAGGAATCGAGTCATATCTCGCCGCATGGGGAGGCCGTTCAGGGGCTCAAGAACACTTGTGCAGCCTCCGTCACATCCACACGCTTGGGCCGCATCTCCAGTGCAGCGGAGACCTTGACTCGTCTCCCGGCACTTGCGTCGCTGTTTGAGCTGGGCAAGACGGTCTCCAGCCCCCGCCACGGCGAGTGTCGACATTGAGTCCTTCCGTCGCTCTCAAATTCACTGTTTGAGATGGAAGTCTGAATAAGCATGTGTTGCAGATGTGATGCATATTTCAGCATATAGGATATAGAATGATGAACCAGCTCCATAGAACAGCAGCAACAGTACTGCTGGCAACACAAGCGTGCTGGGTACCAGTGATCGCCGTGTGCCCATCAAGTAGGTCTGTCACCTGCAAAGGGTAAGGCATAATGCAGTTTCAGCACAGCAAGTTCCATCCAACTAAGAATCTACATCAGCATCGATCAGTTCTACACAGCAAGGCACAAGCCGAAGTAGATGATTGCTCAGCACTAGTACTAGTAGTAATCAGGAGGAGAGATGAGATTCTTGATACGCACCTCTGCAAGCTTGCTCGGCCGGAGCCTGGAGCAGCGCACGGCACGACGGCCTTCTCTGCTTTGGTTTTCGCAAGGTGTGGTGGTGGTGTGTGATCGAGTTGGATGTTGAGCTCTAGATCAAGCCTCAGGGGATTATTTCAGCTTCGACAAACCTCCAGTGCAGCGGAGACCTTGACACGCCCCGCCCCACTTGCGTCGATGTTTGAGCCGGGCAAGACGTTCTCCTGCCCCCGCCGTCCACGGCATGTGAGTGTCAGACATTGAGTCCGTCGCTCTCACATTCATCTGATGGAACTCTGAATAAGCATGTGTTGCAGATGTGATGCATCTCTTTCAGCATTAAGGATACAGAATGATGAATCAAAGCATCCCCGATGTACAAGGAAAACAATTTGCAACTAAGACACGCCTAGGCCTTGTTAAGTTAATCCCCTCCCAATGGGATTGGAGAGAATTTAGGGGACTTTCTGTCAATCCTGTTTAATCCCAACCAAACCGAAGAACACTTCTATCAAAATCCTCTTCTGTCAGTCTCCTCCGGGTCGACCTTGAATCTCGGGCCGCCATGCCATCGATCAGGAGTAGCTTTTTGAGATGGCCCTGAAGAAACAACAAAGTTGACAATATGAAAGAAGTAATGGAACCACGTACGATACCGGCCGGCCGGAGAAGAACAAATTAGGTCACACCCAGCTCTGGCGCGGCAGTGGTCCGTTCCAAATCTGTAGCTACCGCACGGCTTTTTTTTGTCGTTTTCTTTACGGTTTTGGGCTGTTTTGCAATGGTTTTCTTCAGCATTTCTCCAGTTCTCTTCGGGTTTTCCTCTTTCCTTTTTATGTTTCTTCGTCTTTTTATGCTTTGGTGTTCTTTGTTTCTTTCTCTGGTTTTCTCTTTCTATGCATTGTGCATTCTTTTATACATCAGAAATATTTTTTGTATGCATTAAACATTTTTTTGAAAATGTATGCTTTGACATCTAATTATTTTCATACACATTGTAAATATTTTTAGGTATCTAATACACTTTTTATAGAATCTAAGCATTTTTTAAATACATAATCAACATTTTTTCAAATACAAACAATATGTGATAAAGATTTGTCAAATACAGATTGGAAAGTTTTTTGAATGACACCAAACATTTTTTAAACAATGTGCAAATTTTTTATATTGTATAAATATTTTACGAAAATTGCAAAATCATATTTTTGGACTGTGCAAAAAAATTATGTAACTTACATTTTGCAGGATAGTATGAAACATTTTTTTGAATTGCAAGAAGATTTTTTAACACTGTATAATATTTTATGAAAATGTTTCATACATTTTTTTAATCTGTGAGTAGTTTTTAAAATGTCCGGTATTTTTATTTTGAACGATGCAAGACAAGAAATATATTGTAAAAAAATGTTAAACATGTATTTAGAAAATGTTAAACGTGTATAAAAAAAGACATGCCATGTACCTTTTAGGTTGATTCCGTTTTGGGCCACTTTGGGCTGCCCATGACGAATTACGTAGACACCCCGGAAGGCTTTAGGTGCAAGACAAGAAGACGAAGCAGTGGAGGACTCGACCGCTACGTATGTAGCCAACTAGGTTTTGCAACCCTAGGACCACTGGTATTTTATATAAACGGTAGGTTGTGCTCGTAGATAAACAAGATACAATCTCTTGGTACTTTTACCTATATTTTGCGCGCGCACACACACCCCAACGGAATATACACAAGAAGGAATCTGGGTAAAACCTTCCCCCTATTACCATCGTGCCAAGTTGCCTAGCTAGGATACTCTAACAAGGGATCTGCCGGAATTAGCTCGGACAGTTATTGCCCATGCAGATCCTACTAGGTGAATGTCACAGCTCGATGGGAATCTGGACTGGCACTCATATCGGTTCCGGCAAGGTATTCTTGTTGCGGCAGATGTTCGTTTTCGGCGTTACCAACTTCCTTGCAGACTCTAATGGCTACCTCGTCCAAGTCGAGACTTTCGCTCTAAGTCAGATCATCAGATTCAACAATCTGGAGTACTCCACGGACCCCAACGGAGAGTTGAAACTCTAGGGTCTCGCGTTGAGCCCCTTTTTTGGGATCAATGTTTGACAAAAAAAATGAAATGTCCATGAAAAAATTATGTAAAATCAAAACTACCATGATGATCGTTCTGGTAAAGTTCCAACCCTTTTACCAAAAAGAATAAACAGTTACGTGCAAAATACAACTTCAGCACCTTTTTTGGTCAAAATTTGCTGAAAAATGGAAGTGTCAAGAAAGCATTGGAACTTGACCCATTTTCACAGCAGAGTTGTAAACTTAGACAGTTTCAAAATTCAGGGTCACATTTGTTACAGTTTAGGGTTGAAATGTGGACTTCCCACTAGAAAAAATATTAAAATTCACAATACCAAATGAATTCTTTTAAAATATACATTTTGACTTGAAACAAGACTCATGTGGGCTATATTCTGCAACAGGGGAGTATATAGTTCTAAGCTCTAAAGTATTTTGAATTTATTTTTGAAACAACATATATGATACCAAGCCTACAGCAAGACACAAGCCAAAATATATAGATGATTGTTAAAAACCCACAACTAGTAATCAGGAAGAGAGATGAGATATTACACACCTCTGCTAGCTCGGCAGGACACCATTCTCTTCCTTGGTTTTCACTGGGTGGTAGACTGGTGGAGTCTGAGTTTGATGGTCGGCTATAGTTCAGTCCCATGGGGTTTAAGAGCAATCACCGCTTTCTTAATTGTAGTTGTGTGTGTCCCTCTGGTCAAAATTTATTATATGATTATATCGAGTAAATAGCATAAAACTACTACTTTACAGGCTAGGGTTCCAAAAAACTACTCGTTTTTTATTTTTCTCAGATAACTACTAAGTGGGTGGTCGGCTGTTTCAAAAATCCCAAAATCTTCGTTGTTAAAAAATTAAACAGGTTTATGACACAGGTCGGGTCCACACCTAAACGATCCGCCTATTTGACCGTTTGTTTGACCGTTAACTGACAAGTGGGTCCCACATGTCAGTGTCTGCAAACTTTTTAAAAACGCAATCAGGTCCCTGTAAACTTTTGAAAAAAGCAATCAGGTCCCTCCCGTGGCCGTGCGCCAGCAGCCGTAGTGAGGGTTGCCGGCCAGCAGCCATGGCGCCGCTGTGGAGCTCCCTTCCGTCACGGGCAGCACGTGGTGCTCCCTTCCGTCGCCACCAGCAGCCATGGCGCCGCCGTGGAGCTCCCTTCCGCACGGGTGCCAGGGGGCAGGACCGCTCACCGACGATGGCCGTTGCGGCTGGACTCAGAAGGCGGGCTTGCGGGCATGGAAAGTGTAGGCCAGGAAGCTCATGAGGCAGGAGCTCGAGCTCGAGATTGAGCCTAGTCATGGCGGCCGACCTCGGGAGCTCGGACCCGAGCGTTGACCACAACTACGGAGGGGATTCGAGCTGGGAAAAGATGGCGCGTGGCTGGATCACCAGAGCAACCCCACGAGCGCGTCTCTCCCCTGCCCGGCATCAGCGCCGCCACCGACGCCATGGACGCGGAGCACGGTGGCCTCGCAGGCAGCTCGTGCAGGAGCACCCCGACCTTGCTTCTGCCTCCCGACGCGGACGGTGAGGAGAAGAGGTTCCAGGGAGAGGGGGCAGTAGTGGAGGCAGAGGAGCGGCCGTCCGACGCCGACGAGGTGCAAGGAGGGGCGACCGGCACTGGTGGAAGGAGCGGCGGCCGGCACTCCATCGATCTCCTGGGGAAGAAGAGAGGCAGGAGGAGTGAAGAGAATGAGGAAGAGAGCTGACATGTGGACCCCATATGTCAGTTAACGGTCAAAAAGATGGTCAAACAATCAGTTTTCTTACGTGCGGGTCCCAATTTTCATTATCAGGATCAATTGTAAAGCACTAGATGTTTTGGATTTTTTGAAATAGCCAACCACCCACTTGGTAGTTATCTGAGAAAAATTAAAAACCGGTAGTTTTTTGGAAGCCTGTAAAGTAGTAGTTTTATGCTATTTACTCGATTATATCCTTCTGATAGGAACCCTCTGAACACGAGAGTTTAAGGTAATCGGAAATGACATTCGACAAGAGAAGATCACACGTTGTGATGTATAAGTGCTTCATCTGAGTCGTTGAAGCCTGGATTGGATGATACAAGACATGTGCCATCAATGTAGATCTCTAGTTGTGCCCTTGCTTGCACTTCATGTATTGGTCCATGTATGTTTTCCTGCTGCCGTCCATGACGAGTGTCGACATGGAGTCCATCGCTATCGCTCTCAAATTTAACTGATGGAAGTCAGAAGAAGTTATACATCTTATTCACCAAGCGCATTAAGATGTTGCACATGTGATACGTCTTAATAGATAGGATACAAAATGATGAATCGAAAGACCCAAGGGACAAGAAAATCAATTTGGGACTAAGACACACCTAGGCCTTCTTGAGTTAATCCCCTCCCAAGGGGATTGGAGCGGATTTAGGGGATTTTTTTTACTTGCAGTTGATTAAATCCCCATCAATCCGCTCCCATCCCTACCAGTCTAAACGGGACGGGGCTTGCCTGCGGCTGCATGGTGCGACCATCCGTGCGACGCAGCCATCGCACGGCTGTGCGTGCAACCCCTCCTGCTCCAGATTTTCTTATCCAAAAAGAAAAACAAATACAGACCATAATACCGATTCCCTTCCATAATACTCTCATCATTAAAACTACGGAAACACTAATGCCCACACGTGTAGGCGTTCCCCAACTCGCCCACACGCGTCGATCGTCGTCCGGTGCCTTTTGCACGAATCTTGACATGAAAAAGTGGATTTGGTGTGTCACGTAGGACGGGGCTGGTGTGTGGGCGTTGGAGAGTTTTTCCACATGCTCGCGTCATGCTGTTTGCCAACTGCGCTGTGTGGGTGAACTAGTTTTTGCCCACACAGTCAGCCACATACTTCATGCGCGTGTGGGCAAACTGTTTTTCGCCCACACAACACTCCTACATTGTGGATGGCAACTACAGTTAGGCAAACGTGGCAACTAGGTAAACACACATGTCAGCTGTGATTTTTTGCTAGATGGCAACTGCAGTTGCGCGTACGTGGCAACCAGATAAACAAACATGGCAACTGTGATCAACGTTTTGGCTACCGAATCCCATGAAAATTCCGAGGGTGGGCGAGAAACGCGGATACCGCGGTTACCGTAAAATTCCGAGCAAAAACCGCTTGAATTTTTTAAACGTAATTTGAATTCAAAATTTTCTGAGCTAGGAATATATTAATGCTGAGCTCAAGTATTACACAAACAAGCTGTTGGTGTAATGGCATGTTCTCGTTTGTCTTTCCTCCTCGTACATGAGGTTCTGGGTTCTTTGTAATTTTTAATTTAAGAATTGGTTAAACAAAAAAGAAAAGCACTGAACCTTCGGTCTACGCGGGCAACGGACAACCATATTTGCCACCAGACCACACCTAGTTCCATATTTTAGAAGAGTTTTCGTCCTACTTAACTATATTGTAGCCGTTCAAATTCAAAAATTCCGAAATAATTCGATTTTTTTTGCTCGGTACACAGCTTTCCTGTGGGGTAGCGAGAAACGCGGATACCGGGCGGTATCCGAATTTTCCGCCCGGTACCCAAAACCATGACTGTGATTAACAATATATGACAACTATGGTTGGATCACACGTGACAAATAAGTAAACACACATGACAACTACTGTTTGACCATATGTGACAAGTAGTTAATCACACACGGCAACTACGGTTTGATTACACGCGGCAACTACCATAAATTAGACATAGCAACTATAGTTAACCAAAACAGATAGAGTTGCCATGTTTTTATAACTACACTTGCCATCCCGCATAACTACATCTGCCAACCGGGATGGCAACTAAATCGTCATCCCGCGGTGTACTTAAGGTAGCTGCGCTAGGACGTGTGGGCATTTTTGCTTCGTGCCACACGCGCGGGTGAAGATGAGTAGTACTTGTTGGCGTGTGGCACGAAGTAGCCGCACCCACACGTGTGGGCAATTCTAATGTCCGCCCACACACAGCTCGTGTGGGCTGCCTCCTGCTCACACCACACATGGTGTGTGGGCGCATGTCGAATATACCACACGTGTGGCAGTTATCGGCGTCCTAAAACTGAACACGGAACGAAAGGAAATAATCACAATCACCTGCGAAACAGATGCACAAAATACACAAAAGTGCGCCAAAATGCAAAATATGCTCATAGCAGGCGGCCGGTCGAGTTGACCTACAGTCTTAACACACACAACAATCCTGGGCGAAGCACAGGGGTTCTTCTTTTCTTCTCTTGAACTGTGCAGCAAAGGAATCCGCGCCTCTAATGGCTTCTCCGAGGAGTGGTCCGGCGAACCAGGAGGGTGCCGATCAAGCTGACGCATCAAAAGTAATAAATCTCACTCAGTTCTTCAAGGTCAAATTCTCTAATTTCTTTGTTTTGAACCATTGCAGGAACACATCCGTCAATGCAAACAAATATGATTGTCAAACAGATTGACTTACCATGCACCCTTGTGGAAGTTGTACAACAAACCGTGGCCAGAATCTGCAGATCCAAACAGCGACGAAAAATTAGTTTATTCTGCATTTAGAAAAACAAAGCAGTACCATGTACAGTACCCCTAATTCACATTTAATTGAATGTGCGGACATTCTTGTAGCATCTCTGATTTCAGTTCCTGGAAAAGCATCCACTATAGTTTTTGTATTCAGTGCATATAGTTCCTGGGAAGTACTCTGGAAATACTTGTCATTGAAATGGATGTATCTAGATGTATTCTAGTTCTAGATACATCCATTTTGATGACAAGTAATTCCGAACGGAGGGAGTATTAACTAAATTGAATCTTAATTGATATATGATCTGCAGGAAACCACAGTAGATCACACCGATGAAAGGGTACCAAAGCTTGGCATGCAATTTTTATCTGAAGAGGAAGCCTATTTATTTTATAACAACTATGCTAAAGCTATTGGTTTTAGCATGAGAAGAAGCAGTGGTCATAAAGTACCAAACTCTTGTACACTGCAGCAATGGACATTTACATGCTCTCGTCAAGGTATGGGTTACTTTTAATTTGTTTTGATTGTAATCACTACTTTATGCTCTAAGACAATTATACTACAACTTATAGGCCATCGCCTGGAAGATAAAAGAGAGGAGACATTCAGTTACAGTAGGACTGAAACACGATGTGGATGTGATGCCCATATGAAGATTAGCCTTAGAAATGGAGTTTATTATGTGTATGAATTCGAGGGGGCACATAATCACAATCTTGCTCATGGAATCATGGCCCAATACCTGAGATCCCAGAGAAAAGTGACAGAAGCACAGATAGCAAATGCAGAGATCGCAAAGTCAGTAGGTATTTCAAATAAAGCAACAATCGATTTGATGGCCAAAGAAGCATGTGGGAGTGAAAACCTTGGCTTTATACCTCAAGATATGAAAAACCGTTTGTACTCAAAGAGAACAATAAAAGCGAAGGTAGGTGACACCGGGGGAGTATTAGAATACATGGAGAAAAATGTCTCGGAAGATGTCAACTTTTTCTATTCAATTCAAGTGGATGAGGATGAATTGATAACTAATATTATTTGGGCTGACTCCAAAATGGTATCAGACTATGCGCTATTCGGCGATGTTATATGCTTTGACACCACATACAGGAAACTAGATGATGGATGTCCATTTGGTTTCATTGTTGGGGTGAATAATCATCAGAAAACTATTTTCTTTGGTGCTGCACTTCTCTATGATGAAACCGCTGCAAGTTTTGGTTGGCTTTTCAGAACTTTCCTAAAAGTTATGTCAGGAAAACATCCACGTACAGTTCTCACCGATGAAGATGCAGCAATGGCAAAGGCAATTCGTGAAGTCTTCCCTCACTCTCACCATAGACTTTGCGTGTGGCATATGAATCAAAATGTTTGCAAGACCTCGCCGGAGTTGTTGACGAATATAAGAAGTTCAATGCTGATTTTCAGCACTGTATATATGATATAGAAGAGGAGGATGAATTTGTAGGTGCATGGGATAAAATGATTGATAAGTATGGACTACGTGACAATCAATGGCTGCAAAGGCTATTTGAGAAAAAGGAACAGTGGGCACTAGTGTATGGTAAAAATACATTCGCTGCCCACATGAGCACTACCCAAAGAAGTGAAAGCATGAACAATGAACTAAAGAGATACATTAGTATTAAATATGACATGCTTACTTTCTTTGAGCATTTTGAACGGCTAGTTTTGGATAAAAGATGTGAAGAGGTGAAGTATGACTTTAAAGCAACACAAACTACTCCCAAGTTGAAGGCCGAATCTAGCTATATGTTAACACAAGCTGCAGCTACGTATACTCCAGCAATATTCAAGATGGTTCAAGATCAAGTGCTTCGGACTCTGAACTATGACACATTGCTTTGTGATGAAAGTGACACCGAGATGAAGATTTTTGTAGTAAATTTTCATGGCACACAATGTGAACATGTTGTTAGATTCACACCCAAAGAAGAAAATGTTAACTGCAGCTGCAAAAAGTTTGAGTTTGCTGGAATCCTTTGCTCTCATTGCCAAAAGGTACTTGATATCAATAATATCAAGCATATTCCAGGAGAATATATCTTAAAACGGTGGACAATTGATGCCAAAGTTCTAGATATAACAAGCAAATACAACCCGCATGAGAACCTAACAGCAAGAATGTCTAATCGCTATAAGGAACTGTGTAGAATGTTTGTGAAAATAGCTGCTCGTGCAGCTGAGTCAGAAGAATCATACAATAAGGATGTTAAGTGTGCAGAGCAATTAGCACAAGATGTGAAAAAATGGTTGATGATTAGAGTTGATCCAGATTTGGTTAGCGTTGATCCAGATTTGGATAACTCATGTACTAAAGAAGGTACAAACTATACTAACAATAATTGCCTAGACTATTGTAAAACAAAGTCTGATATTTATCATTATAGTGGCAGGTGTGAATATCCCATCTAGTAGGATTTCAAAACATGGTGAGGGGCTTGCAAAACCAAAAGGTAGGAAGGTCAAGGAGAAGACTGTCAAAGGATCAAAAAGACCCGTTGGCGGATTTGAGAAAGCAACTTCAAAAAAGAAAAAGAACACAGATGATAGTGTACAACAAGAGACTCATGGCCCGTCAATGGTATCATACTTCATCTCATCGTGGCTTCTAAAACATTCAATTGTACTGACATTTCTCTATCAAATTTTAGAGGGTCCTTTGGAGAAATAGACTTCGAAAAAGAAAATGAACAAAAATGATATTGTACAACTACAGCCTCATCGCCCCTCAACGGTATAACATTATCACTTGTTTCTTTTAAAATCTTCAACTGTAATGACCTTTCTCTATCAATTTCAACAGGGTCCTTTAGAATTTTTCGGGAACCAAATGGGTGCATATCAATTACCCTACAACACTATCGTAACTGCTTCAATGCAACCATCAGTTGGTAACATCCCGATGCCACCACAGAGCCAACAACTGTTGACGGGATTCCAACCATACAACACAACAGTGGTAGAAGCAATCCACACTTTCAAAGTTTCGTTTTTTTTCCAAACTTCGTTGAAACTGAACTTTGCTACTTTGTGCATAGTGTCATCCCACAAACCACATGTACGCCTATTTACAGCAGCAGAACTCTACTCTGAATCCCTCCCTGCACGAGACCATTCGGGAAAATCAAAGCTTCTTTCTTCAACCAAAGTCAACATCTATCCTAAATGGTACAATGCAGCCATCAATTGGTAAAACCATGTCAATGCCACCACAAAGACAAGAACAACAAAATACTCTACTGGTATAACATTCCACCCTTTCTACTTTTCCAATTTTGTAAACTTCATTGAAACTGAACTTTGCTACTTTGTGCACAGGATTATCGGACAAACCACACGTACACCTATCTACAACAGCAAAACCTGGCTCCGAATCCCTCTTTGACAGAGAATATTGAAGCCTCTAACTATAGTTCGATGACAGGACAAAATCAAGGCTTACTTCTTGAACCGAAGGCTACATCTATTATAAATGCTACAACACAACCATCAGTTGGTCACACCACCCTGATGCCACAGACCCAAGACCCACACAATACTCAAGTGGTATAACATTCCATACTTTCAAGTTTTCCAATTTCTGAACTTCAATGAAACTGAAATTGCTAATTTTCTGCCCAGGGTCATGAGATAAATCACATGTATTTACAGCAGCAACACTCGGCGCAGGATCCCTCAGTGCAAAGGATCATTGGAACCTCTACCTCTAGTATGATGACAGGACAAAATCAAGCTTCCCTCAATCAACCGAAGCCAGCATGATCTATTTTGTTGTCGCGTGTTTTATCTCATGTGTTTTTTGACCTCCAAGTTGCAAATAATTTTTATTAGAACTTATACGTACCATCAACTCAATGCTACTACATCTTCCCAATCAAATATACTAGTTCACAGATATATTTTTAATGCAATGGTACTAATTCATAGAATTAGCTATGAAGAATTTTCCACAAGCATCGTGCTCATATGAGCCTCTAAGCTATCCTTCTCTCAGTTTAAGTTACGATGACAGGGATCCCAATGATCCATTTTAATTCTGCGAAATATATGTACACAGAACCATCTATCTGAATGTCATGCTAAGAGGCATAGAGCGAACAGAGAACAGATTGACAATCGGTCTGAATTTAGCATGCAAAGAATCTTAATTTAACTGAATGAAAGCAGAGTAATGGAATTGCTATTAGCTTTCCTTCTCTGAATTTAACACGCATCAGATGGGAATGCCACAAGAAGAAGTGGAAATTACCTATGTTCAGCGGAGGTAATGTTGTATGTATGAGCTGCAATCCCTTTCTTCTTCCTCTCTGAGTACCAAATAGATGGCGCTCATGCTGCTGTCCTCGACTTCCTTCTTCTGGCCTCTTGACCCCTACTCCACAAGCCCGAGGACCAGCCTGCCAAGGACACGCCGCCCTCTTGCGTGGCCGTCCCACATGCTACCGCTAGGATCCGCGACTCATATTAGCGAGGACGGCGCCGTGGAGGATCCCGTTCCGACCGAGCTGCTGCACGACCAGTCCCAGCAGGCGCACCAGTGCGGAGGCCAGCCGAGACGGAGATGCTGGTCTAGGAGGCGCACGAGGCCGGCGGCCAGCCTAGCTGGGAGGGAGGTCTAGCAGGCGCAGGAGGTCGGGGGCCAGCCTAGCCGGGAGGGAGGTCTAGTAGGCGCACGCGGGCGGCAGCCATCCGAGCAGGGATGGGGTGAGATGCGCGACTGCGCTCGCCCCGAGTGGAAGCTGCACGACAGCGCAACGAGATCCGCTCGGCGTCGGTGGGCACCGAGCCTGGAGGCTGGAGGAGCAGGAGCAGCAGAGGGACATGGAAAGCTTCGGCGTGAGCTTGAGTTCAGACCAAGGAAGAAGAGGGATGTGGATAGGAGTGTATCGATACAGATGCAATCGGTATTATGATCTGTATTTGTTTTTCTTTTTGGATGAGAAAATCTGAAGTGGGAGGGGGTGCACTCACAGCCGTGCGAAGGCTGTGTCGCACGGATGGTCGCATCAAGCGGCCGCAGGCAATCCCCGTCCGTCTGAACGGGCACTCACTTTGTTTGGAAGAAAATTAGTCGCGTACGAGAAGAGCTTCTTGATTCACTGTGTTTTCTTGTGTCACGGCTCAAAAAATTAAAATACAGGAGGTGTCGCTACGCCAGGACACATTATGAACATGACAACAACCTAGAAGTTATAGGCCGGGAGCAACTCCACAGCGGGCCAACACCAAGACCTTATTTGACTGCCCCTAAGATTATCCTCCGCAGGACTTCTCTGTCTTGCTGTTGGATTTTTTTTTCCGGGTTCACCAATGGATTGTTGGAATTTCACACAGGATCGATCACATCAAATCACGATGAACACACGCACACAAGAAACTTTTGTCAAAGACACGTGTCATGCCTTTCTTTTCTCTCTTTTATTTTCTCTTCTTTTGCCCACCTCGGTATTACAAAACCCTAACATTCACGGTATTACAAAACCCTCACGCAGGTCGTGTATATATATACACGATCCGGCTAGACTTGACCGACCCTACTATGAACTCATACTAGACTCGGACACGAGTACTTCCTAAATTAATCACCCGCCGACCTTGATTGCTAGGCAAACCTAAGCCGGACACATATAGCCAACTCCAATGCTACTACAACACGTAGAGCTAGCTCAAACAATATCAAACACCACGTAGACTCCTTCTATTACTAATCAAGATTACTCTAACATGGATGAGACTTTGCCCCGTTGTTAGCACCATGAACTTATCATTTATTCCCTTCGAGGCTCAGGGCCACCAATCATCTCCCTCAATACAACCATTTCCGGGAGCAGCCACGTTGTTTTTTCCCCCAAACAGAAACCTTTTATTCAATTCCTCTAGGTGACAGGAATACAAATGAGGTGTGTGCGTCCACAAACCCTACATACATGGGGATGGATCCGCTGAAAATATAGGATACCGCTAAGGAAAACAAGCAACCACGCCTGCTGACAGAAAGTGTGACACAGCCATGCAAGAACGGGAAGGTGCAGAGCTCTCGTCGGGTCGTTGCACTCGCACAGCAAACTGCATCCCTGGCTCATTCGGCCACCATGAATAAGTCATTAGCAGTGTCGTTATGCTACCAACTATCAAAATGATTATTGGAAAGATCAAGCTTCCATAACTTTGGCAGATTCCCGACGGAATATGGTATTGGTCCAACGAAGTTGTTTCCTCCAAGATCTAAAACTGTAAGGTTCTTTAGGGCCCCAATGCTCGGTGGCACTGTCCCAGACAAGTTGTTTGCACCCAAAACTAGCCATTGAAGCGCGACAGATAGATTACCAATATCATATGGTAATGTGCCCCTTAGCTTATTTGTACTTAGGTCCAGTATTATAAGCTTGGATAGATTAAACAATGTTGCTGGAACTCTACCTGATAGCCTATTCTGACCGAGAAACACCGCCCGGTCCTTTGTCATGTCCGGCAATTTCCCAAGCTCTTCGGGAATGCTTCCTTTGAGTTGATTGTGGGTAAGTCGTAGCTCTTCTAAGTAAGTGTTGTTGCCGAAGGTTGGTGGAATGTTTCCCGTGAGGCTATTAGTGGAAAGGTCAATTCCCATTAGATTGTAGAGGGAACCTATATTTCCAGGAATCAAACCCACTAGCATGTTAGAAGAGAGGTCTAGTCCAAGGAGTTTGGAACAATTTGTAAGTGCATTCGGAATGTTCCCCTGCAACAAGTTGTTCTGTAGGTAAAGGATCTCTAATCTTATAAGACAATTGAGAGGGGGCAACTGGCCAGAGAAGAGATTGTTGGATAGTGTAAGTTCCTGAAGGAAGGTTAGATTTCCTAGAGAGGGTGTGATTTGGCCTGTCAAGCTCATGTTGGCAAGGTTTAGTACTGTAACATGCTCTGGGTGCATTGTGATGCACTTGATGCCCGACCACATATAGTAGTGGATGTTCTCATTCCAAGAGCGCAAGGCTCCTCTTGGGTCCGCTCTGATGGCCCCTTTGAAATCAAGCAGTGAATGGTGGTCTGTGGTGTTACCATGAACTATTGAGCAATTAATGTCACTTGCTCCATAAAACAACCCTAAGAGCACCGGTAGAACAAGCATGGCGAGACCCATGAGGTTTATGTTTCCTGCAAAAGGCCAGACATGCATTTTCAACATAAGCTCCAAAAGATTACAAACCTACATTAGTGCATACTACGTCACTTTTACTCAGTAACTTCCAATGCAGATAGAGCATTATTTCACCAATGGGGTTGCAAGGGTAAAAATGGAAAGTGGTCATAAATTAGCATTTTATTTTTGTAAACATGTTTGTATTATATGCTCACCGAAGAAGATAAGCACACTAAGGGGTGTTCGGTTGGGCTTAACTTTGGCTTTTGCACTTGGCTTAAAAGCCCGGGAAAACACCTATTTATGGACTTTTGGATTATACAATCATAGGTATATTTTTTTTGCTTAATACCATCGTAGGTGTCCTTTTTGCCTATAAGCCAAAATGCAAAAGCCAAAGTTAAACGTAGCCAAATACCCACTAACTCATAGTACTTCGTTGCAAAGTGCAAGTCCAAACATGGGTACATAACTACATATGAACCTAATATTCAAAACTTCATGAAAAAAAAGCATAGCTCTATTTTTGAAAATGTGTGAAGAAAAAACTAAAAGGCAATACATATGGTAACAAGCCTAACCAGAAGACACAAACCAAAAGAGATTACTTTTTTGCGGATTTGCTAAGCATATGTTGTCTAGCCACGTCATCACCAGCAAAAGATATGAAGACGATTGACGGCTGCAAGGGTGCTTGCCAGCACAGCAGAAGTGTGGGGCTTAGGGGGGTGACCGGAACGGCGGCGGTAGGCAGGTATGCATGGGCTAGAGAGCGGGTAGAATGGGAGGGGGAAATATGAACAGTAGCCACACACGAAGGAATAACATGACTTATCCATAAATACTTTTTCAGGCAACTGACTGATGAGTGCTCCCTCTTTTCGAGGATAACAAGTCACAAACTGATGATTATTTGATAAAAACTACTAGTAAAATAAGGACGAAAGACCAAGTCTAAGCACCAATTTCAGGCTTTTGGTTATCGGAAACACTTCATATAAGACGTGTTGTGGTGCCATAGTGGTACGATGGCTAATCCAACGGTCAGTTACAGCTTAGCCTTGCGCATGAACGGTGCGATGTGGGATATCTTATAAATATTGGATGGGAAGTTTCCTACGCGTACGTGGCAATGTTGTTTGGGTTTTGCACATGATAGTATAAGCCAAAAGCATACTATAAAATAGGTGAATTTTTTTTGGCTTACAAGCCAAAATGCAAAAGCTGAAGTTAATAAGCCCAACCAAATACCCCCTAATTCGTAGTTCTTCGAAGCAAAGTGCTAGTCTGAGCTTGGTACATAACTACATATGAAACTAATATTTGAAACTTCACAAACAAAAAAAAGATTATACCTCTAATTTTTTTTAAATATGTGAAAAAACAGCAAAACAATATATAAGGTAACAAGCCTAACAAGAAGACTCAACCCAAAAGAGATATTTTTCGCGGATTTGCTAAGCAGCGGTTGCTTAGCCGCATCGTTGCCGGTGCCATGCAGAGAATAGGAAGAGGGTTGACGGGTGCTCGCAGGCGCATGAGAAGGGTGGGGCTTAGAGGGATGGTCGGAACAGTTGTGGCACGACAAGAGAGGCGGCTCGGAGAGGGCAAGGTGGCGCACAGCGGCGGTAGCCGGTAGGCAGTTAAGCAGGGGCGGGAGGGGAACAAGATGAATAGTACTAGGCTATGAAAATCGACTGATACATGGAAATTTGGTGACTAGGTGCTTCCTTTTATAGGATTACATCCCAAGAAAAGATGATTACTCGACACAACTACTAGTATATCAGGACGAGAGAACAACTTGCAAAATAAATAAATAAAAATCAGGACGAGAGATGGTAGTTGCGAACCTTTGATGGAGCGCACGGTAGGACGACAGACCTCTTCTAGCTTGGGCTTCCCCTGGTGGTGGTGCGTGAGAAAGGTGAAAATTGGATGCTCAGCTAGGTAGCTAGCTCAGGCCGGCGAGGGGTTTAAGAACACTTGCGCAGCGCCCCTCACATTCACACGCTCGGGTCGCATCAGCCATCGTCACTGCATTATTTCATATTTGACATACAACGCAGTGCAAGTCAAATTTTATTTCATCTCCCCACCTACCTGCGTTGCTGTTTCAGCTGGACAGAATATATTGCGGCGCAGCCAGGCAGAGAGAGACCTTCTGCGCGGCATGTCGACAAAATGCAGGGTGCACAACGGTTGGGTATTCAACATCACGAAGAAATCAACATTTACTTATGATAGGAACGTCCTGGTCCAGATGTCTGACAGATACTAGTAGGATACAAAATGGCACAAGTTTGGACCAATGAGGGCAGGCACAATTAATTCAACATCAGCAACAGCTAATATGTAGGTATGGCCTTTGCTTGCCACTTGACTCTAGATAGACAGGTCATGCTTTTTTCTATCGCAAGTCGCATAACTATATCAAATGGCAGCTCCTTCAGACCCCACACCAAGATATTGTGAAAACAACCCTCAAGTGGATCCTAGAAGCTCTTGGACCATTGACTTCTTTCATCAACCAAGTGTTCATGTTTCCTATTTGTGACTACTACCTTTTACATAATTTAAAATTAGCTAATGTTACAACAGCAATTCACACGTTTCAGTGAGTCGCAATGCTCACAGGCTACAGTTTAACAACCCTACCTAGTCGATCATAGAGTTGACTGAGATCAGTAAGGACAAATGTAATAAGCTCCGCAACAAGAGTCAGCCAATTAAACATCTACTTTGCTACTTACAGCCAAAACTAAGGGATGTAAATTGTATTCTAGAGAGCATATGGCAAGCTTAGGAGCCTATAGTGAGAGAGCGCCAGATGCAAACAAAAGATTCCTCCGAGAAAACTGCAGTTGGAAAAAAGCAGTTAGTTGGTTTTCGCTCAACACGGTAACTATCATATGTTAACTGATGAGAACGGTGGATGGAAGGAGAATGGGTTTCTTGTTAGAAGTATAATTATGTTTAAGTTAGAGATTAGGAGTTAGAGATAGGTTTGGTTTCTTTCTTTCTTTTTTTGCTCTTTCTGCTTCAAGCATGCTAGAGCACATTCCAATATGTGTCTATGTGGCTCACAAGTTTGGAATATCTAATCTAATAAGGGATTGCAAAGCTACCTTGTGACGTGCAAATTAATCTTCCTACATCCATAAATCGTAAATTCACTGTTGTTTGCTTGCTTCCCCTGAATGAATTTTTTAATCAAACTAGATGCCTGGTGCAACTCATGTGCCATGTGTCATACGCTCCAAATCAGATGGCTGCTACATGGAGATATATATTTTTCTTCTGCTGCTGCGCCATGTATTATAGATTCCTCCTCTAGCTAGCGTTGGCTATGTCCGGAAGGTGTATTGCTGCTGGTAGCCAGACCACTGTAGTGAGTTACTTAGTTGATGCAGATGCAACAATGCTTTCTTGTCCTGCCTACAAACCGCTGCAAGGTTATTGGTATGTGTGTATAACTGATGCAAGCTATCAAATCAGATATTGATGTTGTGTGTAAAACAATAAAATCTTTTTGCTGTGTGTAATAAATGTAAAGCAATCGAATAAACTTGCTATATGTTGCTTAGCTTATTTACGGGAACATTTTTCTTAGGAACAAGAAACCTTGACTGTTGGAGTTCAAAAAAAAAGATCATGCGGCCTATATCGATCCCAAGTCTAAGGACTAAATAAGTGTAGACGTGAGGGGGAGTGTTGATTTTCTTAATTTGTTACTTGTCAATGCTTAAGTGTGTGTGTGTGTGTGTTACTAATAGTCTGAAATTCGACAAGTGAAGCAATAGGAGCACATGTGATAGATGTGTCTATTGTGATCTATGTTGTTAATTACCTCACCTAGATCATTTGCTTTTTTCATGCAATGATAATTGCTTCAAGTTATTTTCAAATACTATACAGCAACTCACTAGTTACCTATAACCAACCATTTTTAGTCCGCTAGACTTATTTGTTTGTTTGATTTGGAGCAGCAGCAGGCACCCTCCGCCGATGACCTGGACCCCATGCCCAAGCTGACGAGGAGGACATCGTCGAGTCTGACGTCCACCTCAACCATGATGACGCCCCGCACAAGGTTGATCCCTACTTCACCACAAATATGTTATTTCTTTTGTTGTGGTTCGAAATTCTCCTCCCAAGAACATTAGCTATAGGAATAATTAACTTTTAGGATGTTACTGTTGTGTCATAGAAAAGATGATTAATATTTACTGTAGTGTCCATACTAGGAATACGTGTGTTGTGCCTTGTGCGCTTTCGGAAAGTAATGCAATGCTAAATGTATGTATGCAAGCTTAGGAAACTGAGCAAGGGAAAAGAGTGAGTGTTAACCATTATTATATCTCCTTGCTGGTTTTGTACACTATAACTGTGTTGGATCATCATTGGATTGTGAAGTAACAACGGTTCCTTGGTTTGTGTTATGATGCTAAGTAACTTTTTGTTTGTTGAAACGACCATCAGTTATACAAAAACTGTTTGTATGCATCATTTGTTTAGCCTTGGAGCATAAGTCATGTATGTGGTATAAACTATAAGAAATAATGTCGTTAGTAGCCAATTAACTGTTTGCATTTCGTGTAGATTAGAGCAAGCTAGTTGTTTGCTATTTTTCATGCTTACAAGCACCACTTCTCTTACATGCATTGTTGTTGAAATGAGATTATTCAAAACTGAAGGTTATCGTGCCTCTCAAATTTTTACATTTGTTCTATTTACAGTTCAACTACTTGGTCGGTTGCCACTACTCTCTGCCTAATGACCGGTTATGGGCGATCGGCAGAACAAGTGAGTTGACACTAGGTTACTTCCCTGTAAAAAACGATCCCGCCGGAGGGCGGAGGCTGTCCTGGAAGGAGGCCACACATGAGTTATGAGGACCATATGCCTAGGTGGAAGTAGTCTTGAGAACCCTGGCCAAAACAAGGAAGTTTGAGAAGGCTAGTGGTATGAGGAACAACCATGGCTTCAAGGTTTAACCTATGTATGTGTACCATCCATGATATGCACTTACATCCGGATCTCTGTTGGTCTATGCTTGTAGTTACGACTTGAGCGGTATGCCGTTTCCCATCACACACATGGAGCGGTCTTGTTCTTTTTGTTATATGTTGTGTATGCTCGCCTCATTCCTGAAATTCCAACTACATATATGTGGTCTGTGTACCATCCATGATATGCACTTACATCCGGATCTCATGCTGATCTTGTGTTTGTTTCCAATGATGCCCTCCTACTCTTGGGAGACCCTTTGTCGCCTACATTGATCGTGGTTGTTGTTTATCATATTAAGAAAATTGGTTTATCATGTGCCCTCAAAACAACTTGATGATATGTATGCATCTTTTTATGTCCAAACAGACTTTCCATCAGAGAGACATCTTTTTATGTCCGAACTGACTCGACGGTCCTTTTGGATCGCCAAAGGAGATGAATGATTGGGAAAGAGG
The DNA here is from genome assembly GCF_002162155.2 of Triticum dicoccoides. Taxonomy (NCBI): domain Eukaryota; kingdom Viridiplantae; phylum Streptophyta; class Magnoliopsida; order Poales; family Poaceae; genus Triticum; species Triticum dicoccoides. Next base: position 701,978,967 of record NC_041393.1, read on the forward strand.
GAGCATGCCACATGCTGAGAGTTGATACATAGCACGTGTGGTCGGCGGTTGTCAAGCCGATCTTCCAGCAGTCCCACACTAGACTTTGTACTGATGAAGTGGGCAGTCCAATCCAGGAGTACATATTAGGTCTGCAAGTTACAAGGCTTGTAATACTTGCAACATGTGTTTGGTGATGATGAGACATGAGAGCTCCAACCAGGCTAGCTAGTGTGGTTTAGTTTGTCTAGCTACCCAATCCCAGTGTTGACGTGGCTGTGAAAAATACATAGAAATCAATCAAAGTGAGATATATGATGATTACAATAATAAAATGCTATCACTAACTGAGTAATATCTTGATCTCCCTCGCAAAACAAAACAAAAAATGTCCACTAGTCTTGCACAAGAAAAGTAAATCTGTTCTTTTGCCTAGTGAAATGTTGACAAAGAATTGCCAAGCATTGAAGAATCTAGTCATATTTGTCAATCTTATAACATATATATATGGAATCCAGCCACATGTGCCAGTCTCATCACAAAACCTGCTAGCTTTTAAGTAGCTGCCACGATCAAAGAAGATGAATCCAGCCAGCCAGCCAGCCTGAGGATACATATCTGTCATCTCTCAGAACTGATAAAACAGAGAAATTTTAACTCGGTACAACATAGGCCATTAATTGTAAACGCCCTATCTCTCAGAACTTACTTGGGACTTGGAAAGTTTGCTCAAAAACAAAGGAATTTTAACTCTGGTACAACATAGGCCATTGTAAACGTTGTATCTCACGGAACTGACTTGGGACTTGAAACTTTAACTCGGTACAATATAGGGCAATGTAAAAGCCATGTGAAACCTGTATCACTTGATAATTCCCTTTCTTGGGAACTTAGCATCATCATCATGTCATTAAATGCCCTAGGGATACCCACCGGCCACCGAGCAAGGGCCTAAGTTGCGCCACATCACTGATCCGTAGCACCACGACCTCCTTCTCGTTCTCTTCGTCATGGCTTCTAAGAGCATCATTATCTCTATATATGTCGGCAATGGTCGTCCGTCCGCGTGCGGGGTGCGCGTGCGACTTAGGACTTGGGCGAGGGCGAGGGAGAGGGAGAGGGAAGGAGATGTGCATGCTGCTCATCGACGAGGGGGGAAGATGCACGACAACCACGACGGCAGCCGTTGGTGGAGGGCTCGAGGGGCGGGCAAAGGAAGGACGCCGTGCATAGGCGGGGATGGATCGAGAAGAAGGAAGGCGTGAGGTGTGCACGCCACGAGCGAGGTGAGTTGGAAGGAGAGGAGGAATCGAGTCATATCTCGCCGCATGGGGAGGCCGTTCAGGGGCTCAAGAACACTTGTGCAGCCTCCGTCACATCCACACGCTTGGGCCGCATCTCCAGTGCAGCGGAGACCTTGACTCGTCTCCCGGCACTTGCGTCGCTGTTTGAGCTGGGCAAGACGGTCTCCAGCCCCCGCCACGGCGAGTGTCGACATTGAGTCCTTCCGTCGCTCTCAAATTCACTGTTTGAGATGGAAGTCTGAATAAGCATGTGTTGCAGATGTGCTGCATATTTCAGCATATAGGATATAGAATGATGAACCAGCTCCATAGAACAGCAGCAACAGTACTGCTGGCAACACAAGCGTGCTGGGTACCAGTGATCGCCGTGTGCCCATCAAGTAGGTCTGTCACCTGCAAAGGGTAAGGCATAATGCAGTTTCAGCACAGCAAGTTCCATCCAACTAAGAATCTACATCAGCATCGATCAGTTCTACACAGCAAGGCACAAGCCGAAGTAGATGATTGCTCAGCACTAGTACTAGTAGTAATCAGGAGGAGAGATGAGATTCTTGATACGCACCTCTGCAAGCTTGCTCGGCCGGAGCCTGGAGCAGCGCACGGCACGACGGCCTTCTCTGCTTTGGTTTTCGCAAGGTGTGGTGGTGGTGTGTGATCGAGTTGGATGTTGAGCTCTAGATCAAGCCTCAGGGGATTATTTCAGCTTCGACAAACCTCCAGTGCAGCGGAGACCTTGACACGCCCCGCCCCACTTGCGTCGATGTTTGAGCCGGGCAAGACGTTCTCCAGCCCCCGCCGTCCACGGCAAGTGAGTGTCAGACATTGAGTCCGTCGCTCTCACATTCGTCTGATGGAACTCTGAATAAGCATGTGTTGCAGATGTGATGCATCTCTTTCAGCATTAAGGATACAGAATGATGAATCAAAGCATCCCCGATGTACAAGGAAAACAATTTGCAACTAAGACACACCTAGGCCTTGTTAAGTTAATCCCCTCCCAATGGGATTGGAGAGAATTTAGGGGACTTTCTGTCAATCCTGTTTAATCCCAACCAAACCGAAGAACACTTCTATCAAAATCCTCTTCTGTCAGTCTCCTCCGGGTCGACCTTGAATCTCGGGCCGCCATGCCATCGATCAGGAGTAGCTTTTTGAGATGGCCCTGAAGAAACAACAAAGTTGACAATATGAAAGAAGTAATGGAACCACGTACGATACCGGCCGGCCGGAGAAGAACAAATTAGGTCACACCCAGCTCTGGCGCGGCAGTGGTCCGTTCCAAATCTGTAGCTACCGCACGGCTTTTTTCTGTCGTTTTCTTTACGGTTTTGGGCTGTTTTGCAATGGTTTTCTTCAGCATTTCTCCAGTTCTCTTCGGGTTTTCCTCTTTCCTTTTTAAGTTTCTTCGTCTCTTTATGCTTCGGTGTTCTTTGTTTCTTTCTCTGGTTTTCTCTTTCTACGCATTGTGCATTCTTTTATACATCAGAAATATTTTTTGTATGCATTAAACATTTTTTTGAAAATGTATGCTTTGACATCTAATTATTTTCATACACATTGTAAATATTTTTAGGTATCTAATACACTTTTTATAGAATCTAAGCATTTTTTAAATACATAATCAACATTTTTTCAAATACAAACAATATGTGATAAAGATTTGTCAAATACAGATTGAAAACTTTTTTGAATGACACCAAACATTTTTTAAACAATGTGCAAATTTTTTATATTGTATAAATATTTTACGAAAATTGCAAAATCATATTTTTGGACTGTGCAAAAAAATTATGTAACTTACATTTTGCAGGATAGTATGAAACATTTTTTTGAATTGCAAGAAGATTTTTTTAACACTGTATAATATTTTATGAAAATGTTTCATACATTTTTTTAATCTGTGAGTAGTTTTTAAAATGTCCGGTATTTTTATTTTGTATGATGCAAGACAAGAAATACATTGTAAAAAATTGTTAAACATGTATTTAGAAAATGTTAAACGTGTATAAAAAAAGACATGCCATGTACCTTTTAGGTTGATTCCGTTTTGGGCCACTTTGGGCTGCCCATGACGAATTACGCAGACACCCCGGAAGGCTTTAGGTGCAAGACAAGAAGACGAAGCAGTGGAGGACTCGACCGCTACGTATGTAGCCAACTAGGTTTTGCAACCCTAGGACCACTGGTATTTTATATAAACGGTAGGTTGTGCTCGTAGATAAACAAGATACAATCTCTTGGTACTTTTACCTATATTTTGCGCGCGCATACACACCCCAACGGAATATACACAAGAAGGAATCTGGGTAAAACCTTCCCCCTATTACCATCGTGCCAAGTTGCCTAGCTAGGATACTCTAACAAGGGATCTGCCGGAATTAGCTCGGACAGTTATTGCCCATGCAGATCCTACTAGGTGAATGTCACAGCTCGATGGGAATCTGGACTGGCACTCATATCGGTTCCGGCAAGGTATTCTTGTTGCGGCAGATGTTCGTTTTCGGCGTTACCAACTTCCTTGCAGACTCTAATGGCTACCTCGTCCAAGTCGAGACTTTCGCTCTAAGTCAGATCATCAGATTCAACAATCTGGAGTACTCCACGGACCCCAACGGAGAGTTGAAACTCTAGGGTCTCGCGTTGAGCCCCTTTTTTGGGATCAATGTTTGACAAAAAAAAATGAAATGTCCATGAAAAAATTATGTAAAATCAAAACTACCATGATGATCGTTCTGGTAAAGTTCCAACCCTTTTACCAAAAAGAATAAACAGTTACGTGCAAAATACAACTTCAGCACCTTTTTGGTCAAAATTTGCTGAAAAATGGAAGTGTCAAGAAAGCATTGAAACTTGACCCATTTTCACAGCAGAGTTGTAAACTTAGACAGTTTCAAAATTCAGGGTCACATTTGTTACAGTTTAGGGTTGAAATGTGGACTTCCCACTAGAAAAAATATTAAAATTCACAATACCAAATGAATTCTTTTAAAATATACATTTTGACTTAAAACAAGACTCATGTGGGCTATATTCTGCAACAGGGGAGTATATAGTTCTAAGCTCTAAAGTATTTTGAATTTATTTTTGAAACAACATATATGATACCAAGCCTACAGCAAGACACAAGCCAAAATATATAGATGATTGTTAAAAACCCACAACTAGTAATCAGGAAGAGAGATGAGATATTACACACCTCTGCTAGCTCGGCAGGACACCATTCTCTTCCTTGGTTTTCACTGGGTGGTAGACTGGTGGAGTCTGAGTTTGATGGTCGGCTATAGTCCAGTCCCATGGGGTTTAAGAGCAATCACCGCTTTCTTAATTGTAGTTGTGTGTGTCCCTCTGGTCAAAATTTATTATATGATTATATCGAGTAAATAGCATAAAACTACTACTTTACAGGCTAGGGTTCCAAAAAACTACTCGTTTTTTATTTTTCTCAGATAACTACCAAGTGGGTGGTCGGCTGTTTCAAAAATCCCAAAATCTTCGTTGTTAAAAAATTAAACAGGTTTATGACACAGGTCGGGTCCACACCTAAACGATCCGCCTATTTGACCGTTTGTTTGAACGTTAACTGACATGTGGGTCCCACATGTCAGTGTCTGCAAACTTTTTAAAAACGCAATCAGGTCCCTGTAAACTTTTGAAAAAAGCAATCGGGTCCCTCCCGTGGCCGTGCGCCAGCAGCCGTAGTGAGGGTTGCCGGCCAGCAGCCATGGCGCCGCTGTGGAGCTCCCTTCCGTCACGGGCAGCGTGTGGTGCTCCCTTTCGTCGCCACCAGCAGCCATGGCGCCGCCGTGGAGCTCCCTTCCGCACGGGTGCCAGGGGGTAGGACCGCTCACCGGCGATGGCCGTTGCGGCTGGGCTCAGAAGGCGGGCTTGCGGGCATGGAAAGTGTAGGCCAGGAAGCTCATGAGGCAGGAGCTCGAGCTCGAGATTGAGCCTAGTCATGGCGGCCTACCTCGGGAGCTCGGACCCGAGCGTTGACCACAACTACGGAGGGGATTCGAGCTGGGAAAGGATGGCGCGTGGCTGGATCACCAGAGCAACCCCACGAGCGCGTCTCTCCCCTGCCCGGCATCAGCGGCGCCACCGACGCCATGGACGCGGAGCACGGTCGCCTCGCAGGCAGCTCATGCAGGAGCACCCCGACCTTGCTTCTGCCTCCCGACGCGGACGGTGAGGAGAAGAGGTTCCAGGGAGAGGGGGCAGTAGTGGAGGCAGAGGAGCGGCCGTCCGACGCCGACGAGGTGCAAGGAGGGGCGATCGGCACTGGTGGAAGGAGCGGCGGCCGGCGCTCCATCGATCTCCTGGAGAAGAAGAGAGGCAGGAGGAGTGAAGAGAATGAGGAAGAGAGCTGACATGTGGACCCCATATGTCAGTTAACGGTCAAAAAGATGGTCAAACAATCAGTTTTCTTACGTGCGGGTCCCAATTTTCATTATCAGGATCAATTGTAAAGCACTAGACGTTTTCGATTTTTTGAAATAGCCAACCACCCACTTGGTAGTTATCTGAGAAAAATTAAAAACCGGTAGTTTTTTGGAAGCATGTAAAGTAGTAGTTTTATGCTATTTACTCGATTATATCCTTCTGATAGGAACCCTCTAAACACGAGAGTTTAAGGTAATCGGAAATGACATTCGACAAGAGAAGATAACACGTTGTGATGTATAAGTGCTTCATCTGAGTCGTTGAAACCTGGATTGGATGATACAAGACATGTGCCATCAATATAGATCTCTAGTTGTGCCCTTGTTTGCACTTCATGTATTGGTCCATGTATGTTTTCCTGCTGCCGTCCATGACGAGTGTCGACATGGAGTCCATCGCTCTCAAATTTAACTGATGGAAGTCAGAAGAAGTTATACATCTTATTCACCAAGCGCATTAAGATGTTGCAGATGTGATACGTCTTAATAGATAGGATACAAAATGATGAATCGAAAGACCCAAGGGACAAAAAAATCAATTTGGGACTAAGACACACCTAGGCCTTCTTGAGTTAATCCCCTCCCAAGGGGATTGGAGCGGATTTAGGGGATTTTTTTTACTTGCAGTTGATTAAATCCCCATCAATCCTCTCCCATCCCTACCAGTCTGAACGGGACGGGGCTTGCCTGCGGCTGCATGGTGCGACCATCCGTGCGACGCAGCCATCGCACGGCTGTGCGTGCACCCCCTCCTGCTTCAGATTTTCTCATCCAAAAGGAAAAACAAATACAGACCATAATACCGATTCCCTTCCATAATACTCTCATCATTAAAACTACGGAAACACTAATGCCCACACGTGTAGGCGTTCCCCAACTCGCCCAGACGCGTCGATCGTCGTCCGGTGCCTTTTGCACGAATCTTGACATGAAAAAGTGGATTTGGTGTGCCACGTAGGACGGGGCTGGTGTGTGGGTGTTGGAGAGTTTTTTCACGCGCCCGCGTCATGCTGTTTGCCAACTGCGCTGTGTGGGTGAACTAGTTTTTGCCCACACAGCCAGCCACATACTTCATGCGCGTGTGGGCAAACTGTTTTTCGCCCACACAACACTCCTACATTGTGGATGGCAACTACAGTTAGGCAAACGTGGCAACTAGGTAAACACACATGGCAACTGTGATTTTTTGCTAGATGGCAACTGCAGTTGCGCGTACGTGGCAACCAGATAAACAAACATGGCAACTGTGATCAACGTTTTGGCTACCGAATTCCATGAAAATTCCGAGGGTGGGCGAGAAACGCGGATACCGCGGTTACCGTAAAATTCCGAGCAAAAACCGCTTGAATTTTTTAAACGTAATTTGAATTCAAAATTTTCTGAGCTAGGAATATATTAATGCTGAGCTCAAGTATTACACAAACAAGCTGTTGGTGTAATGGCATGTTCTCGTTTGTCTTTCCTCCTCGTACATGAGGTGCTGGGTTCTTTGTAATTTTTAATTTAAGAATTGGTTAAACAAAAAAGAAAAGCACTGAACCTTCGGTCTACGCGGGCAACGGACAACCATATTTGCCACCAGACCACACCTAGTTCCATATTTTAGAAGAGTTTTCGTCCTACTTAACTACATTGTAGCCGTTCAAATTCAAAAATTTCGAAATAATTTGATTTTTTTTGCTCGGTACACAGCTTTCCTGTGGGGTAGCGAGAAACGCGGATACCGGGCGGTATCCGAATTTTCCGCCCGGTACCCAAAACCATGACTGTGATTAACAATATATGACAACTATGGTTGGACCACACGTGACAAATAGGTAAACACACATGACAACTACTGTTTGACCATATGTGACAAGTAGTTAATCACACATGGTAACTACGGTTTGATTACACGCGGCAACTACCATAAATTAGACATAGCAACTATAGTTAACCAAAACAGATAGAGTTGCCATGTTTTTATAACTACACTTGCCATCCCGCATAACTACATCTGCCAACCGGGATGGCAACTAAATCGTCATCCCGCGGTGTACTTAAGGTAGCTGCGCTAGGACGTGTGGGCATTTTTGCTTCGTGCCACACGCGCGGGTGAAGATGAGTAGTACTTGTTGGCGTGTGGCACGAAGTAGCCGCGCCCACACGTGTGGGCAATTCTAATGTCCGCCCACACACAGCTCGTGTGGGCTGCCTCCTGCTCACACCACACATGGTGTGTGGGCGCATGTCGAATATACCACACGTGTGGCAGTTATCGGCGTCCTAAAACTGAACACAGAACGAAAGGAAATAATCACAATCACCCGCGAAACAGATGCACAGAATACACAAAAGCGCGCCAAAATGCAAAATATGCTCATAGCAGGCGGCCGGTTGAGTTGACCTACAGTCTTAACACACACAACAATCCTGGGCGAAGCACAGGGGTTCTTCTTTTCTTCTCTTGAATTGTGCAGCAAAGGAATCCGCGCCTCTGATGGCTTCTCCGAGGAGTGGTCCGGCGAACCAGGAGGGTGTCGATCAATCTGACGCATCAAAAGTAATAAATCTCACTCAGTTCTTCAAGGTCAAATTCTCTAATTTCTTTGTTTTGAACCATTGCAGGAACACATCCGTCAATGCAAACAAATATGATTGTCAAACAGATTGACTTACCATGCACCCTTGTGGAACTTGTACAACAAACCGTGGCCAGAATCTGCAGATCCAAACAGCGACGAAAAATTAGTTTATTCTGCATTTAGAAAAACAAAGCAGTACCATGTACAGTACCCCTAATTCACATTTAATTGAATGTGCGGACATTCTTGTAGCATCTCTGATTTCAGTTCCTGGAAAGCATCCACTACAGTTTTTGTATTCAGTGCATATAGTTCCTGGGAAGTACTCTGGAAATACTTGTCATTGAAATGGATGTATCTAGATGTATTCTAGTTCTAGATACATCCATTTTGATAACAAGTAATTCCGAACGGAGGGAGTATTAACTAAATTGAATCTTAATTGATATATGATCTGCAGGAAACCACAGTAGATCACACCGATGAAAGGGTACCAAAGCTTGGCATGCAATTTTTATCTGAAGAGGAAGCCTATTTATTTTATAACAACTATGCTAAAGCTATCGGTTTTAGCATCAGAAGAAGCAGTGGTCATAAAGTACCAAACTCCTGTACACTGCAGCAATGGACATTTACATGCTCTCGTCAAGGTATGGGTTACTTTTAATTTGTTTTGATTGTAATCACTACTTTATGCTCTAAGACAATTATACTACAACTTATAGGCCATCGCCGGGAAGATAAAAGAGAGGAGACATTCAGTTACAGTAGGACTGAAACACGATGTGGATGTGATGCCCATATGAAGATTAGCCTTAGAAATGGAGTTTATTATGTGTATGAATTCGAGGGGGCACATAATCACAATCTTGCTCATGGAATCATGGCCCAATACCTGCGATCCCAGAGAAAAATGACAGAAGCACAGATAGCAAATGCAGAGATCGCAAAGTCAGTAGGTATTTCAAATAAAGCAACAATCGATTTGATGGCCAAAGAAGCATGTGGGAGTGAAAACCTTGGCTTTATACCTCAAGATATGAAAAACCGTTTGTACTCAAAGAGAACAATAAAAGCGAAGGTAGGTGACACCGGGGGAGTATTAGAATACATGGAGAAAAATGTCTCGGAAGATGTCAACTTTTTCTATTCAATTCAAGTGGATGAGGATGAATTGATAACTAATATTATTTGGGCTGACTCCAAAATGGTTTCAGACTATGCGCTATTCGGCGATGTTATATGCTTTGACACCACATACAGGAAACTAGATGATGGATGTCCATTTGGTTTCATTGTTGGGGTGAATAATCATCAGAAAACTGTTTTCTTTGGTGCTGCACTTCTCTATGATGAAACCGCTGCAAGTTTTGGTTGGCTTTTCAGAACTTTCCTAAAAGTTATGTCAGGAAAACATCCACGTACAGTTCTCACCGATGAAGATGCGGCAATGGCAAAGGCAATTCGTGAAGTCTTCCCTCACTCTCACCATAGACTTTGCGTGTGGCATATGAATCGAAATGCTTGCAAGACCTCGCCGGAGTTGTTGACGAATATAAGAAGTTCAATGCTGATTTTCAGCACTGTATATATGATATAGAAGAGGAGGATGAATTTGTAGGTGCATGGGATAAAATGATTGACAAGTATGGACTACGTGACAATCAATGGCTGCAAAGGCTATTTGAGAAAAAGGAACAGTGGGCACTAGTGTATGGTAAAAATACATTCGCTGCCCACATGAGCACTACCCAAAGAAGTGAAAGCATGAACAATGAACTAAAGAGATACATTAGTATTAAATATGACATGCTTACTTTCTTTGAGCATTTTGAACGGCTAGTTTTGGATAAAAGATGTGAAGAGGTGAAGTATGACTTTAAAGCAACACAGACTACTCCCAAGTTGAAGGCCGAATCTAGCTATATGTTAACACAAGCTGCAGCTACATATACTCCAGCAATATTCAAGATGGTTCAAGATCAAGTGCTTCGGACTCTGAACTATGACACATTGCTTTGTGATGAAAGTGACACCGAGATGAAGATTTTTGTAGTAAAATTTCATGGCACACAATGTGAACATGTTGTTAGATTCACACCCAAAGAAGAAAATGTTAACTGCAGCTGCAAAAAGTTTGAGTTTGCTGGAATCCTTTGCTCTCATTTCCTAAAGGTACTTGATATCAATAATATCAAGCATATTCCAGGAGAATATATCTTAAAACGGTGGACAATTGATGCCAAAGTTCTAGATATAACAAGCAAATACAACCCGCATGAGAACCTAATAGCAAGAATGTCTAATCGCTATAAGGAACTGTGTAGAATGTTTGTGAAAATAGCTGCTCGTGCAGCTGAGTCAGAAGAATCATACAATAAGGATGTTAAGTGTGCAGAGCAATTAGCACAAGATGTGAAAAAATGGTTGATGATTAGAGTTGATCCAGATTTGGTTAGCGTTGATCCAGATTTGCATAACTCATGTACTAAAGAAGGTACAAACTATACTAACAATAATTGCCTAGACTATTGTAAAAGAAAGTCTGATATTTATCATTATAGTGGCAGGTGTGAATATCCCATCTAGTAGGATTTCAAAACATGGTGAGGGGCTTGCAAAACCAAAAGGTAGGAAGGTCAAGGAGAAGACTGTCAAAGGATCAAAAAGACCCGTTGGCGGATTTGAGAAAGCAACTTCAAAAAAGAAAAAGAACACAGATGATAGTGTACAACAAGAGACTCATGGCCCGTCAATGGTATCATACTTCATCTCATTGTACTGACATTTCTCTATCAAATTTTACAGGGCCCTTTGGAGAAATAGACTTCGAAAAAGAAAAAGAACAAAAATGATATTGTACAACTACAGCCTCATGGCCCCTCAACGGTATAACATTATCACTTGTTTCTTTTAAAATCTTCAACTGTAATGACCTTTCTCTATCAATTTCAACAAGGTCCTTTAGAATTTTTCGGGAACCAAATGGGTGCATATCAATTACCCTACAACACTATCGTAACTGCTTTAATACAACCATCAGTTGGTAACATCCCGATGCCACCACAGAGCCAACAACTGTTGACGGGATTCCAACCATACAACACAACAGTGGTAGAAGCAATCCACACTTTCAAAGTTTCGATTTTTTTCCAAACTTCGTTGAAACTGAACTTTGCTACTTTGTGCATAGTGTCATCCCACAAACCACATGTACGCCTATTTACAGCAGCAGAACTCTACTCTGAATCCCTCCCTGCACGAGACCATTCGGGAAAATCAAAGCTTCTTTCTTCAACCAAAGTCAACATCTATCCTAAATGGCACAATGCAGCCATCAATTGGTAAAACCATGTCAATGCCACCACAAAGACAAGAACAACAAAATACTCTACTGGTATAACATTCCACCCTTTCTACTTTTCCAATTTTGTAAACTTCATTGAAACTGAACTTTGCTACTTTGTGCACAAGATTATCGGACAAACCACACGTACACCTATCTACAACAGCAAAACTTGGCTCCGAATCCCTCTTTGACAGAGAATATTGAAGCCTCTAACTATAGTTTGATGACAGGACAAAATCAAGGCTTACTTCTTGAACCGAAGGCTACATCTATTATAAATGCTACAACACAACCATCAGTTGGTCACACCACCCTGATGCCACAGACCCAAGACCCACACAATACTCAAGTGGTATAACATTCCATACTTTCAAGTTTTCCAATTTCTGAACTTCAATGAAACTGAAATTGCTAATTTTCTGCCCAGGGTCATGAGATAAATCACATGTATTTACAGCAGCAACACTCGGTGCAGGATCCCTCAGTGCAAAGGATCATTGGAACCTCTACCTCTAGTATGATGACAGGACAAAATCAAGCTTTCCTCAATCAACCGAAGCCAGCATGATCTATTTTGTTGTCGCGTGTTTTATCTCATGTGTTTTTTGACCTCCAAGTTGCAAATAATTTTTATTAGAACTTATACGTACCATCAACTCAATGCTACTACATCTTCCCAATCAAATATACTAGTTCACAGATATATTTTTAATGCAATGGTACTAATTCATAGAATTAGCTATGAAGAATTTTCCACAAGCATCGTGCTCATATGAGCCTCTAAGCTATCCTTCTCTCAGTTTAAGTTACGATGACAGGGATCCCAATGATCCATTTAATTCTGCGAAATATATGTACACAGAACCATCTATCTGAATGTCATGCTAAGAGGCATAGAGCGAACAGAGAACAGATTGACAATCGGTCTGAATTTAGCATGCAAAGAATCTTAATTTAACTGAATGAAAGCAGAGTAATGGAATTGCTATTAGCTTTCCTTCTCTGAATTTAACACGCATCAGATGGGAATGCCACAAGAAGAAGTGGAAATTACCTATGTTCAGCGGAGGTAATGTTGTATGTATGAGCTGCAATCCCTTTCTTCTTCCTCTCTGAGTACCAAATAGATGGCGCTCATGCTGCTGTCCTCGACTTCCTTCTTCTCGCCTCTTGACCCCTACTCCACAAGCCCGAGGACCAGCCTGCCAAGGACACGCCGCCCTCTTGCGTGGCCGTCCCACATGCTACCGCTAGGATCCGCGACTCATATTAGCGAGGACGGCGCCGTGGAGGATCCCGTTCCGACCGAGCTGCTGCACGACCAGTCCCAGCAGGCGCACCAGTGCGGAGGCCAGCCGAGACGGAGATGCTGGTCTAGGAGGCGCACGAGGCCGGCGGCCAGCCTAGCTGGGAGGGAGGTCTAGCAGGCGCAGGAGGTCGGGGGCCAGCCTAGCCGGGAGGGAGGTCTAGCAGGCGCACGCGGGCGGCAGCCATCCGAGCAGGGATGGGGTGAGATGCGCGACTGCACTCGCCCCGAGTGGAAGCTGCACGACAGCGCAACGAGATCCGCTTGGCGTCGGTGGGCACCGAGCCTGGAGGCTGGAGGAGCAGGAGCAGCAGAGGGACATGGAAAGCTTCGGCGTGAGCTTGAGTTCAGACCAAGGAAGAAGAGGAATGTGGATAGGAGTGTATCGATACAGATGCAATCGGTATTATGATCTGTATTTGTTTTTCTTCTTGGATGAGAAAATCTGAAGTGGGAGGGGGTGCACTCACAGCCGTGCGAAGGCTGCGTCGCACGGATGGTCGCACCAAGCGGCCGCAGGCAATCCCCGTCCGTCTGAACGGGCACTCACTTTGTTTGGAAGAAAATTAGTCGCGTACGAGAAGAGCTTCTTGATTCACTGTGTTTTCTTGTGTCACGGCTCAAAAAATTAAAATACAGGAGGTGTCACTATGCCAGGACACATTATGAACATGACAACAACCTAGAAGTTATAGGCCGGGAGCAACTCCACAGCGGGCCAACACCAAGACCTTATTTGACTGCCCCTAAGATTATCCTCCGCAGGACTTCTCTGTCTTGCTGTTGGATTTTTTTTTCCGGGTTCACCAATGGATTGTTGGAATTTCACACAGGATCGATCACATCAAATTACGATGAACACACACACACAAGAAACTTTTGTCAAAGACACGTGTCATGCCTTTCTTTTCTCTCTTTTATTTTCTCTTCTTCTGCCCACCTCGGTATTACAAAACCCTAACATTCACGGTATTACAAAACCCTCACGCAGGTCGTGTATATATATACACGATCCGACTAGACTTGACCGACCCTGCTATGAACTCATACTAGACTCGGACACGAGTACTTCCTAAATTAATCACCCGCCGACCTTGATTGCTAGGCAAACCTAAGCCGGACACATATAGCCAACTCCAATGCTACTACAACACGTAGAGCTAGCTCAAACAATATCAAACACCACGTAGACTCCTGCTATTACTAATCAAGATTACTCTAACATGGATGAGACTTTGCCCCGTTGTTAGCACCATGAACTTATCATTTATTCCCTTCGAGGCTCAGGGCCACCAATCATCTCCCTCAATACAACCATTTCCGGGAGCAGCCACGTTGTTTTTCCCCCCAAACAGAAACCTTTTATTCAATTCCTCTAGGTGTCAGAAATACAAATGAGGTGTGTGCGTCCACAAACCCTACATACATGGGGATGGATCCGCTGAAAATATAGGATACCGCTAAGGAAAACAAGCAACCACGCCCGCTGACAGAAAGTGTGACACAGCCATGCAAGAACGGGAAGGTGCAGAGCTCTAATCGGGTCGTTGCACTCGCACAGCAAACTGCATCCCTGGCTCATTCGGCCACCATGAATAAGTCATTAGCAGTGTCGTTCTGCTACCAACTATCAAAATGATTATTGGAAAGATCAAGCTTCCATAACTTTGGCAGATTCCCGACGGAATATGGTATTGGTCCAACGAAGTTGTTTCCTCCAAGATCTAAAACTGTAAGGTTCTTTAGGGCCCCAATGCTCGGTGGCACTGTCCCAGAAAAGTTGTTTGCACCCAAAACTAGCCATTGAAGCGCGACAGATAGATTACCAATATCATATGGTAATGTGCCCCTTAGCTTATTTGTACTTAGGTCCAGTATTATAAGCTTGCATAGATTAAACAATGTTGCTGGAACTCTACCTGATAGCCTATTCTGACCGAGAAACACCGCCCGGTCCTTTGTCATGTCCGGCAATTTCCCAAGCTCTTCGGGAATGCTTCCTTTGAGTTGATTGTGGGTAAGTCGTAGCTCTTCTAAGTAAGTGTTGTTGCCGAAGGTTGGTGGAATGTTTCCCGTGAGGCTATTAGTGGAAAGGTCAATTCCCATTAGATTGTAGAGGGAACCTATATTTCCAGGAATCAAACCCACTAGCATGTTAGAAGAGAGGTCTAGTCCAAGGAGTTTGGAACAATTTGTAAGTGCATTCGGAATGTTCCCCTGCAACAAGTTGTTCTGTAGGTAAAGGATCTCTAATCTTATAAGACAATTGAGAGGGGGCAACTGGCCAGAGAAGAGATTGTTGGATAGTGTAAGTTCCTGAAGGAAGGTTAGATTTCCTAGAGAGGGTGTGATTTGGCCTGTCAAGCTCATGTTGGCAAGGTTTAGTACTGTAACATGCTCTGGGTCCATTGTGATGCACTTGATGCCCGACCACATATAGTAGTGGATGTTCTCATTCCAAGAGCGCAAGGCTCCTCTTGGGTCCGCTCTGATGGCCCCTTTGAAATCAAGCAATGAATGGTAGTCTGTGGTCTTACCATGAACTATTGAGCAATTAATGTCACTTGCTCCATAAAACAACCCTAAGAGCACCGGTAGAACAAGCATGGCGAGACCCATGAGGTTTATGTTTCCTGCAAAAGGCCAGACATGCATTTTCAACATAAGCTCCAAAAGATTACAAACCTACATTAGTGCATACTACGTCACTTTTACTCAGTAACTTCCAATGCAGATAGACCATTATTTCACCAATGGGGTTGCAAGGGTAAAAATGGAAAGTGGTCATAAATTAGCATTTTATTTTTGTAAACATGTTTGTATTATATGCTCACCGAAGAAGATAAGCACACTAAGGGGTGTTCGGTTGGGCTTAACTTTGGCTTTTGCACTTGGCTTAAAAGCCCGGGAAAACACCTATTTATGGACTTTTGGATTATACAATCATAGGTATATTTTTTTTGCTTAATACCATCGTAGGTGTCCTTTTTGCCTATAAGCCAAAATGCAAAAGCCAAAGTTAAACGTAGCCAAATACCCACTAACTCATAGTACTTCGTTGCAAAGTGCAAGTCCAAACATGGGTACATAACTACATATGAACCTAATATTTAAAACTTCATGAAAAAAAAGCATAGCTCTATTTTTGAAAATGTGTGAAGAAAAAACTAAAAGGCAATACATATGGTAACAAGCCTAACCAGAAGACACAAACCAAAAGAGATTACTTTTTTGCGGATTTGCTAAGCATATGTTGTCTAGCCACGTCATCACCAGCAGAAGATATGAAGACGATTGACGGCTGCAAGGGTGCTTGCCAGCACAGCAGAAGTGTGGGGCTTAGGGGGGTGACCGGAACGGCGGCGGTAGGCAGGTATGCATGGGCTAGAGAGCGGGTAGAATGGGAGGGGGAAATATGAACAGTAGCCACACACGAAGGAATAACATGACTTATCCATAAATAC
>NC_041393.1:701995764-702024276 GCF_002162155.2 Triticum dicoccoides
AACGGTGCGATGTGGGATATCTTATAAATATTGGATGGGAAGTGTCCTACGCGTACGTGGCAATGTTGTTTGGGTTTTGCACATGATAGTATAAGCCAAAAGCATACTATAAAATAGGTGAATTTTTTTTGGCTTACAAGCCAAAATGCAAAAGCTGAAGTTAATAAGCCCAACCAAATACCCCCTAATTCGTAGTTCTTCGAAGCAAAGTGCTAGTCTGAGCTTGGTACATAACTACATATGAAACTAATATTTGAAACTTCACAAACAAAAAAAAGATTATACCTCTAATTTTTTTTAAATATGTGAAAAAACAGCAAAACAATATATAAGGTAACAAGCCTAACAAGAAGACTCAACCCAAAAGAGATATTTTTCGCGGATTTGCTAAGCAGCGGTTGCTTGGCCGCATCGTTGCCGGTGCCATGCGGAGAATAGGAAGAGGGTTGACGGGTGCTCGCAGGCGCATGAGAAGGGCGGGGCTTAGAGGGATGGTCGGAACAGTTGTGGCACGACAAGAGAGGCGGCTCGGAGAGGGCAAGGTGGCGCACAGCGGCGGTAGCCGGTAGGCAGTTAAGCAGGGGCGGGAGGGGAACAAGATGAATAGTACTAGGCTATGAAAATCGACTGATACATGGATACTTGGTGACTAGGTGCTTCCTTTTATAGGATTACATCCCAAGAAAAGATGATTACTCGACACAACTACTAGTATATCAGGACGAGAGAACAACTTGCAAAATAAATAAATAAAAATCAGGACAAGAGATGGTAGTTGCGAACCTTTGATGGAGCGCACGGTAGGACGACAGACCTCTTCTAGCTTGGGCTTCCCCTGGTGGTGGTGCGTGAGTAAGGTGAAAATTGGATGCTCAGCTAGGTAGCTAGCTCAGGCCGGCGAGGGGTTTAAGAACACTTGCGCAGCGCCCCTCACATTCACATGCTCGGGTCGCATCAGCCATCGTCACTGCATTATTTCAGATTTGACATACAACGCAGTGCAAGTCAAATTTTATTTCATCTCCCCACCTACCTGCGTCGCTGTTTCAGCTAGATAGAATATATTGCGGCGCAGCCAGGCAGAGAGAGACCTTCTGCGCGGCATGTCGACAAAATGCAGGGTGCACAACGGTTGGGTATTCGGCATCACGAAGAAATCAACATTTACTTATGATAGGAACGTCCTGGTCCAGATGTCTGACAGATACTAGTAGGATACAAAATGGCACAAGCTTGGACCAATGACGGCAGGCACAATTAATTCAACATCAGCAACAGCTAATATGTAGGTATGGCCTTTGCTTGCCACTCGACTCTAGACAGACAGGTCGTGCTTTTTTCTATCGCAAGTCGCATAACTATATCAAATGGCAGCTCCTTCAGACCCCACACCAAGATATTGTGAAAACAACCCTCAAGTGGATCCTATAAGCTCTTGGACCATTGACTTCTTTCATCAACCAAGTGTTCATGTTTCCTATTTGTGACTACTACCTTTTACATAATTTAAAATTAGCTAATGTTACAACAGCAATTCACACGTTTCAATGAGTCGCAATGCTCACAGGCTACAGTTTAACAACCCTGCCTAGTCGATCATAGAGTTGACTGAGATCAGTAAGGACAAATGTAATAAGCTCCGCAACAAGAGTCAGCCAATTAAACATCTACTTTGCTACTTACAGCCAAAACTAAGGGATGTAAATTGTATTCTAGAGAGCATATGGCAAGCTTAGGAGCCTATAGTGAGAGAGCGCCAGATGCAAACAAAAGATTCCTTCGAGAAAACTGCAGTTGGAAAAAAGCAGTTAGTTGGTTTTCGCTCAACACGGTAACTATCATATGTTAACTGATGAGAACGGTGGATGGAAGGAGAATGGGTTTCTTGTTAGAAGTATAATTATGTTTAAGTTAGAGATTAGGAGTTAGAGATAGGTTTGGTTTCTTTCTTTCTTTTTTTGCTCTTTCTGCTTCAAGCATGCTAGAGCACATTCCAATATGTGTCTATGTGGCTCACAAGTTTGGAATATCTAATCTAATAAGGGATTGCAAAGCTACCTTGTGACGTGCAAATTAATTTTCCTGCATCCATAAATCGTAAATTCACTGTTGTTTGCTTGCTTCCCCTGAATGAATTTGTTAATCAAACTAGATGCCTGGTGCAACTCATGTGCCATGTGTCATACGCTCCAAATCAGATGGCTGCTACATGGAGATATATATTTTTCTTCTGCTGCTGCGCCATGTATTATAGATTCCTCCTCTAGCTAGCGTTGGCTATGTTCGGAAGGTGTATTGCTGCTGGTAGCCAGACCACTGTAGTGAGTTACTTAGTTGATGCAGATGCAACAATGCTTTCTTGTCCTGCCTACAAACCGCTGCAAGGTTATTGGTATGTGTGTATAACTGATGCAAGCTATCAAATCAGATATTGATGTTGTGTGTAAAACAATAAAATCTTTTTGCTGTGTGTAATAAATGTAAAGCAATCGAATAAACTTGCTATATGTTGCTTAGCTTATTTACGGGAACATTTTTCTTAGGAACAAGAAACCTTGACTGTTGGAGTTCAAAAAAAAAGATCATGCGGCCTATATCGATCCCAAGTCTAAGGACTAAATAAGTGTAGACGTGAGGGGGAGTGTTGATTTGCTTAATTTGTTACTTGTCAATGCTTAAGTGTGTGTGTGTGTGTGTGTTACTAATAGTCTGAAATTCGACAAGTGAAGCAATAGGAGCACATGTGATAGATGTGTCTATTGTGATCTATGTTGTTAATTACCTCACCTAGATCATTTGCTTTTTTCATGCAATGATAATTGCTTCAAGTTATTTTCAAATACTATACAACAACTCACTAGTTACCTATAACCAACCATTTTTAGTCCGCTAGACTTATTTGTTTGTTTGATTTGGAGCAGCAGCAGACACCCTCCGCCGATGACCTGGACCCCATGCCCAAGCTGACAAGGAGGACATCGTCGAGTCTGACGTCCACCTCGACCATGATGACGCCCCGCACAAGGTTGATCCCTACTTCACCACAAATATGTTCTTTCTTTTGTTGTGGTTCAAAATTCTCCTCCCAAGAACATTAGCTATAGGAATAATTAACTTTTAAGATGTTACTGTTGTGTCATAGAAAAGATGATTAATATTTACTGTAGTGTCCAGACTAGGAATACGTGTGTTGTGCCTTGTGCGCTTTCGGAAAGTAATGCAATGCTAAATGTATGTATGCAAGCTTAGGAAACTGAGCAAGGGAAAAGAGTGAGTGTTAACCATTATTATATCTCCTTGCTGGTTTTGTAAACTATAACTGTGTTGGATCATCATTGGATTGTGAAGTAACAACGGTTCCTTGGTTTGTGTTATGATGCTAAGTAACTTTTTGTTTGTTGAAACGACCATCAGTTATACAAAAACTGTTTGTATGCATCATTTGTTTAGCCTTGGAGCATAAGTCATGTATGTGGTATAAACTATAAGAAATAATGTCGTTAGTAGCCAGTTAACTGTTTGCATTTCCTGTAGATTAGAGCAAGCTAGTTGTTTGCTATTTTTCATGCTTACAAGCACCACTTCTCTTACATGCATTGTTGTTGAAATGAGATTATTCAAAACTGAAGGTTATCGTGCCTCTCAAATTTTTACATTTGTTCTATTTACAGTTCAACTACTTGGTCGGTTGCCACTACTCTCTGCCTGATGACCGGTTATGGGCGATCGGCAGAACAAGTGAGTTGACACTAGGCTACTTCCCTGTAAAAAACGATCCCGCCGGAGGGCGGAGGCTGTCTTGGAAGGAGGCCACACATGAGTTATGAGGACCATATGCCTAGGTGGAAGTAGTCTTGAGAACCTTGGCCAAAACAAGGAAGTTTGAGAAGGCTAGTGGTATGAGGAACAACCATGGCTTCAAGGTTTAACTCATGTATGTGTACCATCCATGATATGCACTTACATCCGGATCTCTGTTGGTCTATGTTTGTAGTTCCGACTTGAGCTGTATGCCGTTTCCCATCACACACATGGAGCGGTCTTGTTCTTTTTGTTATATGTTGTGTATGCTCGCCTCATTCCTGAAATTCCAACTACATATATGTGGTCTGTGTACCATCCATGATATGCACTTACATCCGGATCTCATGCTGATCTTGTGTTTGTTTCCAATGATGCCCTCCTACTCTTGGGAGACCCTTTGTCGCCTACATTGATCGTGGTTGTTGTTTATCATATTAAGAAAATTGGTTTGTCATGTGCCCTCAAAACAACTTGATGATATGTATGCATCTTTTTATGTCCAAACAGACTTTCCATCAGAGAGATATCTTTTTATGTCCGAACTGACTCGACGGTCCTTTTGGATTGCCAAAGGAGATGAATGATTGGGAAAGAGGGAGCATGCCACATGCTGAGAGTTGATACATAGCACGTGTGGTCGGCGGTTGTCAAGCCGATCTTCCAGCAGTCCCACACTAGACTTTGTACTGATAAAGTGGGCAGTCCAATCCAGGAGTACATATTAGGTCTGCAAGTTACAAGGCTTGTAATACTTGCAACATGTGTTTGGTGATGATGAGACATGAGAGCTCCAACCAGGCTAGCTAGTGTGGTTTAGTTTGTCTAGCTACCCAATCCCAGTGTTGACGTGGCTGTGAAAAATACATAGAAATCAATCAAAGTGAGATATATGATGATTACAATAATAAAATGCTATCACTAACTGAGTAATATCTTGATCTCCCTCGCAAAACAAAACAAAAAATGTTCACTAGTCTTGCACAAGAAAAGTAAATCTGTTCTTTTGCCTAGTGAAATGTTGACAAAGAATTGCCATGCATTGAAGAATCTAGTCAGATTTGTCAATCTTATACCATATATATTTGGAATCCAGCCACATGTGCCAGTCTCATCACAAAACCTGCTAGCTTTTAAGTAGCTGCCACGATCAAAGAAGATGAATCCAGCCAGCCAGCCAGCCTGAGGATACATATCTGTCATCTCTCAGAACTGATAAAACATCTCACGGAACTGATAAAACAGAGAAATTTTAACTCGGTACAACATAGGCCATTAATTGTAAACGCCGTATCTCTCAGAACTTACTTGGGACTTGGAAAGTTTGCTCAAAAACAAAGGAATTTTAACTCTGGTACAACATAGGCCATTGTAAACGTTGTATCTCACGGAGCTGACTTGGGACTTGAAACTTTAACTCGGTACAACATAGGGCAATGTAAAAGCCGTGTGAAACCTGTATCACTTGATAATTCCCTTTCTTGGGAACTTAGCATCATCATCATGTCATTAAATGCCCTAGGGATACCCACCGGCCACCGAGCAAGGGCCTAAGTTGCGCCACATCACTGATCCGTAGCACCACGACCTCCTTCTCGTTCTCTTCGTCATGGCTTCTAAGAGCATCATTATCTCTATATATGTCGGCAATGGTCGTCCGTCCGCGTGCGGGGTGCGCGTGCGACTTAGGACTTGGGCGAGGGCGAGGGAGAGGGAGAGGGAAGGAGATGTGCATGCTGCTCATCGACGAGGGGGGAAGATGCACGACAACCACGACGGCAGCCGTTGGTGGAGGGCTCGAGGGGCGGGCGAAGGAAGGACGCCGTGCGTAGGCGGGGATGGATCGAGAAGAAGGAAGGCGTGAGGTGTGCACGCCACGAGCGAGGTGAGTTGGAAGGAGAGGAGGAATCGAGTCATATCTCGCCGCATGGGGAGGCCGTTCAGGGGCTCAAGAACACTTGTGCAGCCTCCGTCACATCCACACGCTTGGGCCGCATCTCCAGTGCAGCGGAGACCTTGACTCGTCTCCCGGCACTTGCGTCGCTGTTTGAGCTGGGCAAGACGGTCTCCAGCCCCCGCCACGGCGAGTGTCGACATTGAGTCCTTCCGTCGCTCTCAAATTCACTGTTTGAGATGGAAGTCTGAATAAGCATGTGTTGCAGATGTGCTGCATATTTCAGCATATAGGATATAGAATGATGAACCAGCTCCATAGAACAGCAGCAACAGTACTGCTGGCAACACAAGCGTGCTGGGTACCAGTGATCGCCGTGTGCCCATCAAGTAGGTCTGTCACCTGCAAAGGGTAAGGCATAATGCAGTTTCAGCACAGCAAGTTCCATCCAACTAAGAATCTACATCAGCATCGATCAGTTCTACACAGCAAGGCACAAGCCGAAGTAGATGATTGCTCAGCACTAGTACTAGTAGTAATCAGGAGGAGAGATGAGATTCTTGATACGCACCTCTGCAAGCTTGCTCGGCCGGAGCCTGGAGCAGCGCACGGCACGACGGCCTTCTCTGCTTTGGTTTTCGCAAGGTGTGGTGGTGGTGTGTGATCGAGTTGGATGTTGAGCTCTAGATCAAGCCTCAGGGGATTATTTCAGCTTCGACAAACCTCCAGTGCAGCGGAGACCTTGACACGCCCCGCCCCACTTGCGTCGATGTTTGAGCCGGGCAAGACGTTCTCCTGCCCCCGCCGTCCACGGCAAGTGAGTGTCAGACATTGAGTCCGTCGCTCTCACATTCATCTGATGGAACTCTGAATAAGCATGTGTTGCAGATGTGATGCATCTCTTTCAGCATTAAGGATACAGAATGATGAATCAAAGCATCCCCGATGTACAAGGAAAACAATTTGCAACTAAGACACGCCTAGGCCTTGTTAAGTTAATCCCCTCCCAATGGGATTGGAGAGAATTTAGGGGACTTTCTGTCAATCCTGTTTAATCCCAACCAAACCGAAGAACACTTCTATCAAAATCCTCTTCTGTCAGTCTCCTCCGGGTCGACCTTGAATCTCGGGCCGCCATGCCATCGATCAGGAGTAGCTTTTTGAGATGGCCCTGAAGAAACAACAAAGTTGACAATATGAAAGAAGTAATGGAACCACGTACGATACCGGCCGGCCGGAGAAGAACAAATTAGGTCACACCCAGCTCTGGCGCGGCAGTGGTCCGTTCCAAATCTGTAGCTACCGCACGGCTTTTTTCTGTCGTTTTCTTTACGGTTTTGGGCTGTTTTGCAATGGTTTTCTTCAGCATTTCTCCAGTTCTCTTCGGGTTTTCCTCTTTCCTTTTTATGTTTCTTCGTCTTTTTATGCTTCGGTGTTCTTTGTTTCTTTCTCTGGTTTTCTCTTTCTACGCATTGTGCATTCTTTTATACATCAGAAATATTTTTTGTATGCATTAAACATTTTTTTGAAAATGTATGCTTTGACATCTAATTATTTTCATACACATTGTAAATATTTTTAGGTATCTAATACACTTCTTATAGAATCTAAGCATTTTTTAAATACATAATCAACATTTTTTCAAATACAAACAATATGTGATAAAGATTTGTCAAATACAGATTGAAAACTTTTTTGAATGACACCAAACATTTTTTAAACAATGTGCAAATTTTTTATATTGTATAAATATTTTACGAAAATTGCAAAATCATATTTTTGGACTGTGCAAAAAAATTATGTAACTTACATTTTGCAGGATAGTATGAAACATTTTTTTGAATTGCAAGAAGATTTTTTTAACACTGTATAATATTTTATGAAAATGTTTCATACATTTTTTTAATCTGTGAGTAGTTTTTAAAATGTCCGGTATTTTTATTTTGAATGATGCAGGACAAGAAATATATTGTAAAAAATTGTTAAACATGTATTTAGAAAATGTTAAACGTGTATAAAAAAAGACATGCCATGTACCTTTTAGGTTGATTCCGTTTAGGGCCACTTTGGGCTGCCCATGACGAATTACGCAGACACCCCGGAAGGCTTTAGGTGCAAGACAAGAAGACGAAGCAGTGGAGGACTCGACCGCTACGTATGTAGCCAACTAGGTTTTGCAACCCTAGGACCACATGTATTTTATATAAACGGTAGGTTGTGCTCGTAGATAAACAAGATACAATCTCTTGGTACTTTTACCTATATTTTGCGCGCGCACACACACCCCAACGGAATATACACAAGAAGGAATCTGGGTAAAACCTTCCCCCTATTACCATCGTGCCAAGTTGCCTAGCTAGGATACTCTAACAAGGGATCTGCCGGAATTAGCTCGGACAGTTATTGCCCATGCAGATCCTACTAGGTGAATGTCACAGCTCGATGGGAATCTGGACTGGCACTCATATCGGTTCCGGCAAGGTATTCTTGTTGCGGCAGATGTTCGTTTTCGGCGTTACCAACTTCCTTGCAGACTCTAATGGCTACCTCGTCCAAGTCGAGACTTTCGCTCTAAGTCAGATCATCAGATTCAACAATCTGGAGTACTCCACGGACCCCAACGGAGAGTTGAAACTCTAGGGTCTCGCGTTGAGCCCCTTTTTTGGGATCAATGTTTGACAAAAAAAAATGAAATGTCCATGAAAAAATTATGTAAAATCAAAACTACCATGATGATCGTTCTGGTAAAGTTCCAACCCTTTTACCAAAAAGAATAAACAGTTACGTGCAAAATACAACTTCAGCACCTTTTTGGTCAAAATTTGCTGAAAAATGGAAGTGTCAAGAAAGCATTGAAACTTGACCCATTTTCACAGCAGAGTTGTAAACTTAGACAGTTTCAAAATTCAGGGTCACATTTGTTACAGTTTAGGGTTGAAATGTGGACTTCCCACTAGAAAAAATATTAAAATTCACAATACCAAATGAATTCTTTTAAAATATACATTTTGACTTAAAACAAGACTCATGTGGGCTATATTCTGCAACAGGGGAGTACATAGTTCTAAGCTCTAAAGTATTTTGAATTTATTTTTGAAACAACATATATGATACCAAGCCTACAGCAAGACACAAGCCAAAATATATAGATGATTGTTAAAAACCCACAACTAGTAATCAGGAAGAGAGATGAGATATTACACACCTCTGCTAGCTCGGCAGGACACCATTCTCTTCCTTGGTTTTCACTGGGTGGTAGACTGGTGGAGTCTGAGTTTGATGGTCGGCTATAGTCCAGTCCCATGGGGTTTAAGAGCAATCACCGCTTTGTTAATTGTAGTTGTGTGTGTCCCTCTGGTCAAAATTTATTATATGATTATATCGAGTAAATAGCATAAAACTACTACTTTACAGGCTAGGGTTCCAAAAAACTACTCGTTTTTTATTTTTCTCAGATAACTACTAAGTGGGTGGTCGGCTGTTTCAAAAATCCCAAAACTTCGTTGTTAAAAAATTAAACAGGTTTATGACACAGGTCGGGTCCACACCTAAATGATCCGCCTATTTGACCGTTTGTTTGACCGTTAACTGACATGTGGGTCCCACATGTCAATGTCTGCAAACTTTTTAAAAACGCAATCAGGTCCCTGTAAACTTTTGAAAAAAGCAATCGGGTCCCTCCCGTGGCCGTGCGCCAGCAGCCGTAGTGAGGGTTGCCGGCCAGCAGCCATGGCGCCGCTGTGGAGCTCCCTTCCGTCACGGGCAGCACGTGGTGCTCCCTTCCGTCGCCACCAGCAGCCATGGCGCCGCCGTGGAGCTCCCTTCCGCACGGGTGCCAGGGGGCAGGACCGCTCACCGGCGATGGCCGTTGCGGCTGGGCTCAGAAGGCGGGCTTGCGGGCATGGAAAGTGTAGGCCAGGAAGCTCATGAGGCAGGAGCTCGAGCTCGAGATTGAGCCTAGTCATGGCGGCCGACCTCGGGAGCTCGGACCCGAGCGTTGACCACCACTACGGAGGGGATTCGAGCTGGGAAAGGATGGCGCGTGGCTGGATCACCAGAGCAACCCCACGAGCGCGTCTCTCCCCTGCCCGGCATCAGCGCCGCCACCGACGCCATGGACGCGGAGCACGGTGGCCTCGCAGGCAGCTCGTGCAGGAGCACCCCGACCTTGCTTCTGCCTCCCGACGCGGACGGTGAGGAGAAGAGGTTCCTGGGAGAGGGGGCAGTAGTGGAGGCAGAGGAGCGGCCGTCCGACGCCGACGAGGTGCAAGGAGGGGCGACCGGCACTGGTGGAAGGAGCGGCGGCCGGCACTCCATCGATCTCCTGGGGAAGAAGAGAGGCAGGAGGAGTGAAGAGAATGAGGAAGAGAGCTGACATGTGGACCCCATATGTCAGTTAACGGTCAAAAAGATGGTCAAACAATCAGTTTTCTTACGTGCGGGTCCCAATTTTCATTATCAGGATCAATTGTAAAGCACTAGACGTTTTGGATTTTTTGAAATAGCCAACCACCCACTTGATAGTTATCTGAGAAAAATTAAAAACCGGTAGTTTTTTGGAAGCCTGTAAAGTAGTAGTTTTATGCTATTTACTCGATTATATCCTTCTGATAGGAACCCTCTGAACACGAGAGTTTAAGGTAATCGGAAATGACATTCGACAAGAGAAGATCACACGTTGTGATGTATAAGTGCTTCATCTGAGTCGTTGAAGCCTGGATTGGATGATACAAGACATGTGCCATCAATGTAGATCTCTAGTTGTGCCCTTGCTTGCACTTCATGTATTGGTCCATGTATGTTTTCCTGCTGCCGTCCATGACGAGTGTCGACATGGAGTCCATCGCTCTCAAATTTAACTGATGGAAGTCAGAAGAAGTTATACATCTTATTCACCAAGCGCATTAAGATGTTGCAGATGTGATACGTCTTAATAGATAGGATACAAAATGATGAATCGAAAGACCCAAGGGACAAGAAAATCAATTTGGGACTAAGACACACCTAGGCCTTCTTGAGTTAATCCCCTCCCAAGGGGATTGGAGCGGATTTAGGGGATTTTTTTTACTTGCAGTTGATTAAATCCCCATCAATCCTCTCCCATCCCTACCAGTCTAAACGGGACGGGGCTTGCCTGCGGCTGCATGGTGCGACCATCCGTGCGACGCAGCCATCGCACGGCTGTGCGTGCACCCCCTCCTGCTCCAGATTTTCTTATCCAAAAAGAAAAACAAATACAGACCATAATACCGATTCCCTTCCATAATACTCTCATCATTAAAACTACGGAAACACTAATGCCCACACGTGTAGGCGTTCCCCAACTCGCCCACACGCGTCGATCGTCGTCCGGTGCCTTTTGCACGAATCTTGACATGAAAAAGTGGATTTGGTGTGCCACGTAGGACGGGGCTGGTGTGTGGGCGTTGGAGAGTTTTTCCACACGCTCGCGTCATGCTGTTTGCCAACTGCGCTGTGTGGGTGAACTAGTTTTTGCCCACACAGCCAGCCACATACTTCATGCGCGTGTGGGCAAACTGTTTTTCGCCCACACAATACTCCTACATTGTGGATGGCAACTACAGTTAGGCAAACGTAGCAACTAGGTAAACACACATGGCAACTGTGATTTTTTGCTAGATGGCAACTGCAGTTGCGCGTACGTGGCAACCAGATAAACAAACATGGCAACTGTGATCAATGTTTTGGCTACCGAATCCCAAAAAATTCCGAGGGTGGGCGAGAAACGCGGATACCGCGGTTACCGTAAAATTCCGAGCAAAAACCGCTTGAATTTTTTAAACGTAATTTGAATTCAAAATTTTCTGAGCTAGGAATATATTAATTCTGAGCTCAAGTATTACACAAACAAGCTGTTGGTGTAATGGCATGTTCTCGTTTGTCTTTCCTCCTCGTACATGAGGTGCTGGGTTCTTTGTAATTTTTAATTTTAGAATTGGTTAAACAAAAAAGAGAAGCACTGAACCTTGGGTCTACGCGGGCAACGGACAACCATATTTGCCACCAGACCACACCTAGTTCCATATTTTAGAAGAGTTTTCGTCCTACTTAACTATATTGTAGCCGTTCAAATTCAAAAATTTCGAAATAATTCGATTTTTTTGCTCGGTACACAGCTTTCCTGTGGGGTAGCGAGAAACGCGGATACCGGGCGGTATCCGAATTTTCCGCCCGGTACCCAAAACCATGACTGTGATTAACAATATATGACAACTATGGTTGGACCACACATGACAAATAGGTAAACACACATGACAACTACTGTTTGACCATATGTGACAAGTAGTTAATCACACACGGCAACTACGGTTTGATTACACGCGGCAACTACCATAAAATAGACATAGCAACTATAGTTAACCAAAACAGATAGAGTTGCCATGTTTTTATAACTACACTTGCCATCCCGCATAACTACATCTGCCAACCGGGATGGCAACTAAATCGTCATCCCGCGGTGTACTTAAGGTAGCCGCGCTAGGACGTGTGGGCATTTTTGCTTCGTGCCACACGCGCGGGTGAAGATGAGTAGTACTTGTTGGCGTGTGGCACGAAGTAGCCGCGCCCACACGTGTGGGCAATTCTAATGTCCGCCCACACACAGCTCGTGTGGGCTGCCTCCTGCTCACACCACACATGGTGTGTGGGCGCATGTCGAATATACCACACATGTGGCAGTTATCGGCGTCCTAAAACTGAATACAGAACGAAAGGAAATAATCACAATCACCCGCGAAACAGATGCACAGAATACACAAAAGCGCGCCAAAATGCAAAATATGCTCATAGCAGGCGGCCGGTCGAGTTGACCTACAGTCTTAACACACACAACAATCTTGGGCGAAGCACAGGGGTTCTTCTTTTCTTCTCTTGAATTGTGCAGCAAAGGAATCCGCGCCTCTGATGGCTTCTCCGAGGAGTGGTCCGGCGAACCAGGAGGGTGCCGATCAATCTGACGCATCAAAAGTAATAAATCTCACTCAGTTCTTCAAGGTCAAATTCTCTAATTTCTTTGTTTTGAACCATTGCAGGAACACATCCGTCAATGCAAACAAATATGATTGTCAAACAGATTGACTTACCATGCACCCTTGTGGAACTTGTACAACAAACCGTGGCCAGAATCTGCAGATCCAAACAGCGACGAAAAATTAGTTTATTCTGCATTTAGAAAAACAAAGCAGTACCATGTACAGTACCCCTAATTCACATTTAATTGAATGTGCGGACATTCTTGTAGCATCTCTGATTTCAGTTCCTGGAAAGCATCCACTACAGTTTTTGTATTCAGTGCATATAGTTCCTGGAAAGTACTCTGGAAATACTTGTCATTGAAATGGATGTATCTAGATGTATTCTAGTTCTAGATACATCCATTTTGATGACAAGTAATTCCGAACGGAGGGAGTATTAACTAAATTGAATCTTAATTGATATATGATCTACAGGAAACCACAGTAGATCACACCGATGAAAGGGTACCAAAGCTTGGCATGCAATTTTTATCTGAAGAGGAAGCCTATTTATTTTATAACAACTATGCTAAAGCTATCGGTTTTAGCATCAGAAGAGGCAGTGGTCATAAAGTACCAAACTCTTGTACACTGCAGCAATGGACATTTACATGCTCTCATCAAGGTATGGGTTACTTTTAATTTGTTTTGATTGTAATCACTACTTTATGCTCTAAGACAATTATACTACAACTTATAGGCCATCGTCGGGAAGATAAAAGAGAGGAGACATTCAGTTACAGTAGGCCTGAAACACGATGTGGATGTGATGCCCATATGAAGATTAGCCTTAGAAATGGAGTTTATTATGTGTATGAATTCGAGGGGGCACATAATCACAATCTTGCTCATGGAATCATGGCCCAATACCTGAGATCCCAGAGAAAAGTGACAGAAGCACAGATAGCAAATGCAGAGATCGCAAAGTCAGTAGGTATTTCAAATAAAGCAACAATCGATTTGATGGCCAAAGAAGCATGTGGGAGTGAAAACCTTGGCTTTATACCTCAAGATATGAAAAACCGTTTGTACTCAAAGAGAACAATAAAAGCGATGGTAGGTGACACCGGGGGAGTATTAGAATACATGGAGAAAAATGTCTCGGAAGATGTCAACTTTTTCTATTCAATTCAAGTGGATGAGGATGAATTGATAACTAATATTATTTGGGCTGACTCCAAAATGGTTTCAGACTATGCGCTATTCGGCGATGTTATATGCTTTGACACCACATACAGGAAACTAGATGATGGATGTCCATTTGGTTTCATTGTTGGGGTGAATAATCATCAGAACACTGTTTTCTTTGGTGTTGCACTTCTCTATGATGAAACCGCTGCAAGTTTTGGTTGGCTTTTCAGAACTTTCCTAAAAGTTATGTCAGGAAAACATCCACGTACAGTTCTCACCGATGAAGATGCGGCAATGGCAAAGGCAATTCGTGAAGTCTTCCCTCACTCTCACCATAGACTTTGCGTATGGCATATGAATTAAAATTCTTGCAAGACCTCGCCGGAGTTGTTGACGAATATAAGAAGTTCAATGCTGATTTTCAGCACTGTATATATGATATAGAAGAGGAGGATGAATTTTTAGGTGCATGGGATAAAATGATTGACAAGTATGGACTACGTGACAATCAATGGCTGCAAAGGCTATTTGAGAAAAAGGAACAGTGGGCACTAGTGTATGGTAAAAATACATTCGCTGCCCACATGAGCACTACCCAAAGAAGTGAAAGCATGAACAATGAACTAAAGAGATACATTAGTATTAAATATGACATGCTTACTTTCTTTGAGCATTTTGAACGGCTAGTTTTGGATAAAAGATGTGAAGAGGTGAAGTATGACTTTAAAGCAACACAGACTACTCCCAAGTTGAAGGCCGAATCTAGCTATATGTTAACACAAGCTGCAGCTACATATACTCCAGCAATATTCAAGATGGTTCAAGATCAAGTGCTTCGGACTCTGAACTATGACACATTGCTTTGTGATGAAAGTGACACCGAGATGAAGATTTTTGTAGTAAAATTTCATGGCACACAATGTGAACATGTTGTTAGATTCACACCCAAAGAAGAAAATGTTAACTGCAGCTGCAAAAAGTTTGAGTTTGCTGGAATCCTTTGCTCTCATTGCCTAAAGGTACTTGATATCAATAATATCAAGCATATTCCAGGAGAATATATCTTAAAACGGTGGACAATTGATGCCAAAGTTCTAGATATAACAAGCAAATACAACCCGCATGAGAACCTAACAGCAAGAATGTCTAATCGCTATAAGGAACTGTGTAGAATGTTTGTGAAAATAGCTGCTCGTGCAGCTGAGTCAGAAGAATCATACAATAAGGATGTTAAGTGTGCAGAGCAATTAGCACAAGATGTGAAAAAATGGTTGATGATTAGAGTTGATCCAGATTTGGTTAGCGTTGATCCAGATTTGGATAACTCATGTACTAAAGAAGGTACAAACTATACTAACAATAATTGCCTAGACTATTGTAAAACAAAGTCTGATATTTATCATTATAGTGGCAGGTGTGAATATCCCATCTAGTAGGATTTCAAAACATGGTGAGGGGCTTGCAAAACCAAAAGGTAGGAAGGTCAAGGAGAAGACTGTCAAAGGATCAAAAAGACCCGTTGGCGGATTTGAGAAAGCAACTTCAAAAAAGAAAAAGAACACAGATGATAGTGTACAACAAGAGACTCATGGCCCGTCAATGGTATCATACTTCATCTCATTGTGGCTTATAAAACATTCAATTGTACTGACATTTCTCTATCAAATTTTACAGGGCCCTTTGGAGAAATAGACTTCGAAAAAGAAAAAGAACAAAAATGATATTGTACAACTACAGCCTCATGGCCCCTCAACGGTATAACATTATCACTTGTTTCTTTTAAAATCTTCAACTGTAATGACCTTTCTCTATCAATTTCAACAGGGTCCTTTAGAATTTTTCGGGAACCAAATGGGTGCATATCAATTACCCTACAACACAATCGTAACTGCTTCAATGCAACCATCAGTTGGTAACATCCCGATGCCACCACAGAGCCAACAACTGTTGACGGGATTCCAACCATACAACACAACAGTGGTAGAAGCAATCCACACTTTCAAAGTTTCGTTTTTTTTTCCAAACTTCGTTGAAACTGAACTTTGCTACTTTGTGCATAGTGTCATCCCACAAACCACATGTACGCCTATTTACAGCAGCAGAACTCTACTCTGAATCCCTCCCTGCACGAGACCATTCGGGAAAATCAAAGCTTCTTTCTTCAACCAAAGTCAACATCTATCCTAAATGGTACAATGCAGCCATCAATTGGTAAAACCATGTCAATGCCACCACAAAGACAAGAACAACAAAATACTCTACTGGTATAACATTCCACCCTTTCTACTTTTCCAATTTTGTAAACTTCATTGAAACTGAACTTTGCTACTTTGTGCACAAGATTATCGGACAAAACCACACGTACACCTATCTACAACAGCAAAACTTGGCTCCGAATCCCTCTTTGACAGAGAATATTGAAGCCTCTAACTATAGTTTGATGACAGGACAAAATCAAGGCTTACTTCTTGAACCGAAGGCTACATCTATTATAAATGCTACAACACAACCATCAGTTGGTCACACCACCCTGATGCCACAGACCCAAGACCCACACAATACTCAAGTGGTATAACATTCCATACTTTCAAGTTTTCCAATTTCTGAACTTCAATGAAACTGAAATTGCTAATTTTCTACCCAGGGTCATGAGATAAATCACATGTATTTACAGCAGCAACACTCGGCGCAGGATCCCTCAGTGCAAAGGATCGTTGGAACCTCTACCTCTAGTATGATGACAGGACAAAATCAAGCTTCCCTCAATCAACCGAAGCCAGCATGATCTATTTTGTTGTCGCGTGTTTTATCTCATGTGTTTTTTGACCTCCAAGTTGCAAATAATTTTTATTAGAACTTATACGTACCATCAACTCAATGCTACTACATCTTCCCAATCAAATATACTAGTTCACAGATATATTTTTAATGCAATGGTACTAATTCATAGAATTAGCTATGAAGAATTTTCCACAAGCATCGTGCTCATATGAGCCTCTAAGCTATCCTTCTCTCAGTTTAAGTTAAGATGACAGGGATCCCAATGATCCATTTTAATTCTGCGAAATATATGTACACAGAACCATCTATCTGAATGTCATGCTAAGAGGCATAGAGCGAACAGAGAACAGATTGACAATCGGTCTGAATTTAGCATGCAAAGAATCTTAATTTAACTGAATGAAAGCAGAGTAATGGAATTGCTATTATCTTTCCTTCTCTGAATTTAACACGCATCAGATGGGAATGCCACAAGAAGAAGTGGAAATTACCTATGTTCAGCGGAGGTAATGTTGTATGTATGAGCTGCAATCCCTTTCTTCTTCCTCTCTGAGTACCAAATAGATGGCGCTCATGCTGCTGTCCTCGACTTCCTTCTTCTCGCCTCTTGACCCCTACTCCACAAGCCCGAGGACCAGCCTGCCAAGGACACGCTGCCCTCTTGCGTGGCCGTCCCACATGCTACCGCTAGGATCCGCGACTCATATTAGCGAGGACGGCCCCGTGGAGGATCCCGTTCCGACCGAGCTGCTGCACGACCAGTCCCAGCAGGCGCACCAGTGCGGAGGCCAGCCGAGACGGAGATGCTGGTCTAGGAGGCGCACGAGGCCGGCGGCCAGCCTAGCTGGGAGGGAGGTCTAGCAGGCGCAGGAGGTCGGGGGCCAGCCTAGCCGGGAGGGAGGTCTAGCAGGCGCACGCGGGCGGCAGCCATCCGAGCAGGGATGGGGTGAGATGCGCGACTGCGCTCGCCCCGAGTGGAAGCTGCACGACAGCACAACGAGATCCGCTCGGCGTCGGTGGGCACCGAGCCTGGAGGCTGGAGGAGCAGGAGTAGCAGAGGGACATGGAAAGCTTCGGCGTGAGCTTGAGTTCAGACCAAGGAAGAAGAGGAATGTGGATACGAGTGTATCGATACAGATGCAATCGGTATTATGATCTGTATTTGTTTTTCTTTTTGGATGAGAAAATCTGAAGTGGGAGGGGGTGCACTCACAGCCGTGCGAAGGCTGCGTCGCACGGATGGTCGCACCAAGCGGCCGCAGGCAATCCCCGTCCGTCTGATCGGGCACTCACTTTGTTTGGAAGAAAATTAGTCGCGTACGAGAAGAGCTTCTTGATTCACTGTGTTTTCTTGTGTCACGGCTCAAAAAATTAAAATACAGGAGGTGTCGCTACGCCAGGACACATTATGAACATGACAACAACCTAGAAGTTATAGGCCGGGAGCAACTCCACAGCGGGCCAACACCAAGACCTTATTTGACTGCCCCTAAGATTATCCTCCGCAGGACTTCTCTGTCTTGCTGTTGGATTTTTTTTTCCGGGTTCACCAATGGATTGTTGGAATTTCACACAGGATCGATCACATCAAATCACGATGAACACACACACACAAGAAACTTTTGTCAAAGACACGTGTCATGCCTTTCTTTTCTCTCTTTTATTTTCTCTTCTTTTGCCCACCTCGGTATTACAAAACCCTAACATTCACGGTATAACAAAACCCTCACGCAGGTCGTGTATATATATACACGATCCGGCTAGACTTGACCGACCCTGCTATGAACTCATACTAGACTCGGACACGAGTACTTCCTAAATTAATCACCCGCCGACCTTGATTGCTAGGCAAACCTAAGCCGGACACATATAGCCAACTCCAATGCTACTACAACACGTAGACCTAGCTCAAACAATATCAAACACCACGTATACTCCTGCTATTACTAATCAAGATTACTCTAACATGGATGAGACTTTGCCCCGTTGTTAGCACCATGAACTTATCATTTATTCCCTTCGAGGCTCAGGGCCACCAATCATCTCCCTCAACACAACCATTTCCGGGAGCAGCCACGTTGTTTTTTCCCCCAAACAGAAACCTTTTATTCAATTCCTCTAGGTGACGAAATACAAATGAGGTGTGTGCGTCCACAAACCCTACATACATGGGGATGGATCCGCTGAAAATATAGGATACCGCTAAGGAAAACAAGCAACCACGCCCGCTGACAGGAAGTGTGACACAGCCATGCAAGAACGGGAAGGTGCAGAGCTCTCGTCGGGTCGTTGCACTCGCACAGCAAACTGCATCCCTGGCTCATTCGGCCACCATGAATAAGTCATTAGCAGTGTCGTTCTGCTACCAACTATCAAAATGATTATTGGAAAGATCAAGCTTCCATAACTTTGGCAGATTCCCGACGGAATATGGTATTGGTCCAACGAAGTTGTTTCCTCCAAGATCTAAAACTGTAAGGTTCTTTAGGGCCCCAATGCTCGGTGGCACTGTCCCAGACAAGTTGTTTGCACCCAAAACTAGCCATTGAAGCGCGACAGATAGATTACCAATATCATATGGTAATGTGCCCCTTAGCTTATTTGTACTTAGGTCCAGTATTATAAGCTTGCATAGATTAAACAATGTTGCTGGAACTCTACCTGATAGCCTATTCTGACCGAGAAACACCGCCCGGTCCTTTGTCATGTCCGGCAATTTCCCAAGCTCTTCGGGAATGCTTCCTTTGAGTTGATTGTGGGTAAGTCGTAGCTCTTCTAAGTAAGTGTTGTTGCCGAAGGTTGGTGGAATGTTTCCCGTGAGGCTATTAGTGGAAAGGTCAATTCCCATTAGATTGTAGAGGGAACCTATATTTCCAGGAATCAAACCCACTAGCATGTTAGAAGAGAGGTCTAGTCCAAGGAGTTTGGAACAATTTGTAAGTGCATTCGGAATGTTCCCCTGCAACAAGTTGTTTTGTAGGTAAAGGATCTCTAATCTTATAAGACAATTGAGAGGGGGCAACTGGCCAGAGAAGAGATTGTTGGATAGTGTAAGTTCCTGAAGGAAGGTTAGATTTCCTAGAGAGGGTGTGATTTGGCCTGTCAAGCTCATGTTGGCAAGGTTTAGTACTGTAACATGCTCTGGGTGCATTGTGATGCACTTGATGCCCGACCACATATAGTAGTGGATGTTCTCATTCCAAGAGCGCAAGGCTCCTCTTGGGTCCGCTCTGATGGCCCCTTTGAAATCAAGCAGTGAATGGTGGTCTGTGGTGTTACCATGAACTATTGAGCAATTAATGTCACTTGCTCCATAAAACAACCCTAAGAGCACCGGTAGAACAAGCATGGCGAGACCCATGAGGTTTATGTTTCCTGCAAAAGGCCAGACATGCATTTTCAACATAAGCTCCAAAAGATTACAAACCTACATTAGTGCATACTACGTCACTTTTACTCAGTAACTTCCAATGCAGATAGACCATTATTTCACCAATGGGGTTGCAAGTGTAAAAATGGAAAGTGGTCATAAATTAGCATTTTATTTTTGTAAACATGTTTGTATTATATGCTCACCGAAGAAGATAAGCACACTAAGGGGTGTTCAGTTGGGCTTAACTTTGGCTTTTGCACTTGGCTTAAAAGCCCGGGAAAACACCTATTTATGGACTTTTGGATTATACAATCATAGGTATATTTTTTTTGCTTAATACCATCGTAGGTGTCCTTTTTGCCTATAAGCCAAAATGCAAAAGCCAAAGTTAAACGTAGCCAAATACCCACTAACTCATAGTACTTCGTTGCAAAGTGCAAGTCCAAACATGGGTACATAACTACATATGAACCTAATATTTAAAACTTCATGAAAAAAAAGCATAGCTCTATTTTTGAAAATGTGTGAAGAAAAAACTAAAAGGCAATACATATGGTAACAAGCCTAACCAGAAGACACAAACCAAAAGAGATTACTTTTTTGCGGATTTGCTAAGCATATGTTGTCTAGCCACGTCATCACCAGCAGAAGATATGAAGACGATTGGCGGCTGCAAGGGTGCTTGCCAGCACAGCAGAAGTGTGGGGCTTAGGGGGGTGACCGGAACGGCGGCGGTAGGCAGGTATGCATGGGCTAGCGAGCGGGTAAAATGGGAGGGGGAAATATGAACAGTAGCCACACACGAAGGAATAACATGACTTATCCATAAATACTTTTTCAGGCAACTGACTGATGAGTGCTCCCTCTTTTCGAGGATAACAAGTCACAAACTGATGATTATTTGATAAAAACTACTAGTAAAATAAGGACGAAAGACCAAGTCTAAGCACCAATTTCAGGCTTTTGGTTATCGGAAACACTTCATATAAGACGTGTTGTGGTGCCATAGTGGTACGATGGCTAATCCAACGGTCAGTTACAGCTTAGCCTTGCGCATGAACGGTGCGATGTGGGATATCTTATAAATATTGCATGGGAAGTGTCCTACGCGTACGTGGCAATGTTGTTTGGGTTTTGCACATGATAGTATAAGCCAAAAGCATACTATAAAATAGGTGCAAAAGCTGAAGTTAATAAGCCCAACCAAATACCCCCTAATTCGTAGTTCTTCGAAGCAAAGTGCTAGTCTGAGCTTGGTACATAACTACATATGAAACTAATATTTGAAACTTCACAAACAAAAAAAAAGATTATACCTCTAATTTTTTTTAAATATGTGAAAAAACAGCAAAACAATATATAAGGTAACAAGCCTAACAAGAAGACTCAACCCAAAAGAGATATTTTTGGCGGATTTGCTAAGCAGCGGTTGCTTAGCCGCATCGTTGCCGGTGCCATGCGGAGAATAGGAAGAGGGTTGACGGGTGCTCGCAGGCGCATGAGAAGGGTGGGGCTTAGAGGGATGGTCGGAACAGTTGTGGCACGACAAGAGAGGCGGCTCGGAGAGGGCAAGGTGGCGCACAGCGGCGGTAGCCGGTAGGCAGTTAAGCAGGGGCGGGAGGGGAACAAGATGAATAGTACTAGGCTATGAAAATCGACTGATACATGGAAACTTGGTGACTAGGTGCTTCCTTTTATAGGATTACATCCCAAGAAAAGATGATTACTCGACACAACTACTAGTATATCAGGACGAGAGAACAACTTGCAAAATAAATAAATAAAAATCAGGACGAGAGATGGTAGTTGCGAACCTTTGATGGAGCGCACGGTAGGACGACAAACCTCTTCTAGCTTGGGCTTCCCCTGGTGGTGGTGCGTGAGTAAGGTGAAAATTGGATGCTCAGCTAGGTAGCTAGCTCAGGCCGGCGAGGGGTTTAAGAACACTTGCGCAGCGCCCCTCACATTCACACGCTCGGGTCGCATCAGCCATCGTCACTGCATTATTTCAGATTTGACATACAACGCAGTGCAAGTCAAATTTTATTTCATCTCCCCACCTACCTGCGTCGCTGTTTCAGCTGGACAGAATATATTGCGGCGCAGCCAGGCAGAGAGAGACCTTCTGCGCGGCATGTTGACAAAATGCAGGGTGCACAACGGTTGGGTATTCGGCATCACGAAGAAATCAACATTTACTTATGATAGGAACGTCCTGGTCCAGATGTCTGACAGATACTAGTAGGATACAAAATGGCACAAGCTTGGACCAATGACGGCAGGCACAATTAATTCAACATCAGCAACATCTAATATGTAGGTATGGCCTTTGCTTGCCACTCGACTCTAGACAGACAGGTCGTGCTTTTTTCTATCGCAAGTCGCATAACTATATCAAATGGCAGCTCCTTCAGACCCCACACCAAGATATTGTGAAAACAACCCTCAAGTGGATCCTAGAAGCTCTTGGACCATTGACTTCTTTCATCAACCAAGTGTTCATGTTTCCTATTTGTGACTACTACCTTTTACATAATTTAAAATTAGCTAATGTTACAACAGCAATTCACACGTTTCAATGAGTCGCAATGCTCACAGGCTACAGTTTAACAACCCTACCTAGTCGATCATAGAGTTGACTGAGATCAGTAAGGACAAATGTAATAAGCTCCGCAACAAGAGTCAGCCAATTAAACATCTACTTTGCTACTTACAGCCAAAAATAAGGGATGTAAATTGTATTCTAGAGAGCATATGGCAAGCTTAGGAGCCTATAGTGAGAGAGCGCCAGATGCAAACAAAAGATTCCTCCAAGAAAACTGCAGTTGGAAAAAAGCAGTTAGTTGGTTTTCGCTCAACACGGTAACTATCATATGTTAACTGATGAGAACGGTGGATGGAAGGAGAATGGGTTTCTTGTTAGAAGTATAATTATGTTTAAGTTAGAGATTAGGAGTTAGAGATAGGATTGGTTTAAACCATGTACGACTTGTCCCCTACTCCAAGTCTCTCTCACATATTATACTCTATATATATCCCACACCTGGGTCAGATCAATACAACAACAGAATTATTAGCCATCCTATAATTTCTACATGGTATTAGAGCGGTTAGTCTCACGACGCTGATCCTAGGACCTTCCACCACTTTCGCAGCATGCCGCCCCCGGGGATATTAATCTCCTCTCCCCAGGGGCGGGGCACCCGATCGATCAAAAGATCACATCGGTTCCATAGATTAGATCAGTTTCATAAAGTAGGTCAATTCCAATTTTCGGTATTCAGTTAGATTGATTTCTTTTTCTAGTAGCCAGATAAATTCTTAATAGATTGATCTTATCCGACGAAGAAAACCAGTAGTTCCGTGCGGCGGCGGCGCCACCATCCTACCTCGACAGACGACACATCCCCGAGCCCTACATCGAGCCATCCAAGAACTACATCAAGCGCCCGAGTCTTCCTCGAGCCGATCCTGCGAACTTGATCCAGAATCGCGTGGCTTCTGGACGACTCAACGTCGTACTGCTCCGCGTGCATGATCGAGCCAGAGCCACAGACGGAGACCCGCACTGGTGGAAAAAGGGCCTTTGGTCGCGGTTCGCAACTGCCATTAGTCGCGGTTGCGCAACCGCGACCGAACGGGCGCGACTAATGGCCCCACCCTTTAGTCGCGGTTGCTTAAGAACCGCGACTAAAGGCCCGTCCACGTGGGCGCCAGGCGGCCGTCGGGGCGGAGGACCTTTAGTCGCGGTTCTTCTGGCCAACCGCGACTAAAGGCCGCCGCAGGTTTAGGGTTTTAGCCCCCCCTAAACCTGTTTTCTGTTTAATTTGTATTGTTTTATTTCTTTTGTGCTTTATTTTAATTTTGAAGGAGTTTCACATATTCTACGGTACTACATACATGCATATGAATGTACAATTTCAAACAAATTTGAAATTAGAACCAAAAAGAATTCAAGAGGAATATACAATATATATTCAATATCATCGGATGACCATATACAATTTTGAACAAGTTTCCATACATAATTTAATGCATATAAAGTTCTACGTCCTCGTAATGGTGTTCTCCTTTAGGATGGAGGACTTCCCTCCTGAACCATCCAGCTAGTTCCTCTTGAAGTGGTCGGAAGCGAGCTTCTGGACTAAGCATCATCTGGAGGTTATTCCTCTGAGCATTGGTATCACTCGGAACCCGCCGCTCAGAGGTGTATCTCCGGATCATCTCACAGACATAGTATGCACATAGATTGGTCCCCGCTGGCTGAATATCCTCACCATTCTTAGCCTTTGACCTTTTGAATTCTAGCTCTTTTTTGAATTCACCGACCTTTGTATCTACGAACCGTCTCCAAACCCTACGAGGCAAAGAAAATTAAATGAACAAGAGAGTTATTAGTTACTTGATATTAGGAAATGAACGAAATAGGCCGATCGATATAGAGCGCAAATGAATGAAAATAATTACTTCTGCAGCATTCTTCTCATGCCGCCCCAAAGCTTTGGATCCTTATTCAGAGAGTCGTGGACGAGACATTCTGAGGTGTCAACTTTAATTACTAGCAGAATCCAGTGGAACCTGCGGACACGATACATGCACAGTACGTCATGCATAACTCATCGATTAGCCGGCCACATACCATGCATGGAGTAAACAAAAGAGAATGTGCTCAAGACAGAAACACTCACCTAAAATGGTAAGGAAATAGAATATCACTTTTGAGTTCCTGCTTTGTAAGAAACTGCCACAGGTCTGCCTCCATGTCGGCGGGGTGATGCTCCAACACATATCCATTAACGATGTGTGGGTCAATGAACCCAACATCATGGATGTTCCTTACTCTGCATTCCTTAATCTTCATTCTGCATGTATAATAGCGGACACAACAATATAGTTAGGACATATATATAGTGCAGGCAATATGAACGAGATGGGGTAGAAATAAATCACTTACAGAACGTAGCAACTGATGATAGATTTGTCGAGCTCGCGCAGATTGAAAAGCTGGAACAATTCACTCAGATGAATTTGTACATAGTAATGTTTGAAGTGATGCTCATATCTAACTTCCGCATAAATATATTCTTTGGCGTTTTTATTTTTTATGTAACCCTTGTACCATTTCAGCAGACCTTTCATTTGTGGAGGTAGATCCTCTTCCTGTGCAGGCTCGACGAGAGGCCCATTCTTCACATATGTAATTACTACCTCCTTCACTGGCGCCTCATCAAGGCCTAACAGTTCACGAAGAGTAATACCTAAGTTGGCCGCTTGTTCTCTGGCACTCGTTACAGTCAATCCATGTGCTGCCGCAGCTGCTATGATATCGGGGTCATCCGGACCGGCGGCTTTCACTATAAGCGGGGCAATCGATTGTTTACTTTGTTCCCTGAGCTGGGCAACTCGTTTCCCGCTTTTTTTACTTTCTAATTCCGTTTTCTCGGCCTCCTCCAAGGCTTTGTTCTCCTGGTTCTCCGCCCGCTCTTTCTTCTCCTTCAACATGAGTGCCTGCCTACGAAGTTCACGTGCATAGTCGTCAGGCAGATTCTTCGCGGCTTGGGATGGTGTGCTCAAAAATGACTTAGCCCACTTCTTTTGCTCATCAGAAAATACTGGCTTGGGCTCGGGCTCTCTTTTCTTCTTGCAGTCCGCCTTCCATTTCTCATGATCAGCAGCAGTGGCCGCGACAGTTTCCTCGGCACTACGTTCCCAAGGCCTTGTGGGGAGAGGCTTCAGTGATGGCTCCGGTACCTTTGTGGTCTTAGGTACATAAGGGTCCGGGTTAATAATCCAGGACTGCTTCTGCTTCTTTGCCGGAGGTGGATTGGGGGGCGGCGTCTGATCACCCGCCGGACGAGGACTGGGGGGCGGCGTCTGATCACCCGCCGAACGTTGTGGACTGGGGGGCGTCGGCTGACGTGACGGAGGTGTAGGTGAACCGCCACCACCGTAGGGGGGTGGACTTGTTGTCCTTGGCGCCTCGCCTGGAAACTTGATAAACTTCTTTTGCCATAGAATGAAATGGCGCTTGACATCTCCAAGTCTTTTCTCCCCTTCAGGTGTAGCAATGTCAATCTCCAGGTCCTCAAACCCTTGGACTATGTCCTCCATCGTGACACGAGCATAGCCATCTTGAATGGGGTTGTTGTGGTGGAGTGCTCCAGGTAAACATGGTAAAGCACTGCCGATGGCTACCTTCATGGACATGTTCCCGATAGGATAATACAGATGACATTCTTTCATCTCCTTTATATCATCCACGGGGTAGCGAGGAGGCTCCGGTGCAATAATTTCGACCACCAGAGGCTCCGGTGCAGTAATTTCGACCACCAGAGGCTCCGGTGCAGTAATTTCGATCGTCGGTGCATTTGCACCAGCCGGTGGGGCCTCCGTGGAAGCCACACTGCTTCTCCGCTGCTGGCTTCTGAGATCCGCTGGATGATCTTCATGCTGCGCCCGAGCTGCATCTCTTTCGGCTACTAGTACACTCACGGTTTTCTTCATCACATCCATTTCCGATGCCAACCGCGCCACAACATCTGCTTCCCGATCCATCTTTCTCTTCCGGCTTCTGTAACCGTACGGGTCATCGTTCTGGGGGAACCCTATTTTCCACGGAATGTGCCCCATGCCTCGTACACGTCCTCCGTGTTCAGGATTCCCGAGGGCTTTTGTCAGCGCGTCGTTCTCTCTGTTGAACTTGATCTTCCCCTCTTGAGCATCCCTCATTGCGTCAATAAGGGCTTGGGTGGGTTTAATTATTTTGCCCCGGTAAACACACTTCCCTGTCTCCGGGTTCAGCGTTCCCCCATGCCCGTACCACCAGCTTTTGGCCCTTGGGTCCCATCCCTCCGTACCTGGAC
Source organism: Triticum dicoccoides (assembly GCF_002162155.2). NCBI lineage: Eukaryota > Viridiplantae > Streptophyta > Magnoliopsida > Poales > Poaceae > Triticum > Triticum dicoccoides. Next base: position 702,022,642 of record NC_041393.1, read on the forward strand.
GGATTCCTCGCGCCCTTAGCTCGTTCTCCATCTTCTCCCACCTAGGCTCCCAAAGGCGATACCCTCCTGGCCCCATAATATGATTGTACTCCTTCTTAGCCGCATTTTCCTTATTTTTTTCGATATTTGAATGAACTGCTCCGATTTCTTTTGCTTCACAAATTCTGGCCAATCATGTTTCAGTTTCTCATATTGTCCTTTGAAATCCGGAGTCTTGTTCTGCTTGACAAAGTCATGGGCTAGATTTTGCTTGAATTTCCGGAATGCATCGGCCATCTTATGAAGAGCGAACTGTTTGACTAGCCTCCTCCTCTCCTTGTTTTCCTCAATCTTGTTACCCTCCTCATCGAATTTGTTGTATTCCGGAGGTAGAACAAAATGTTCCATAAGCTTCTTGAAGCAATTTTTTTTGTTCTCTTATCGACAAAAGTGAAACCAGCAATTCGTGCCTTCTTTGGCTTATTCCACTCCTGGACGGTGATCGAGACGTTGTCTCTAACAATGGCTCCGCATTGGTTGACAAACTTGGTGGCGTTCTTGCGGGGCTCCAGCGGCCTGCCGGTTGCACTGTCGACAACCTCGATGGTGCATGTTTCTCCTTGTTTCATCGTCTTGGTTGCGCCATGCTTTGACGACGTATTCGATTGTTTCGACGATCCGGCCGAGGGCTAAAATAAGAAAGAGAGTCGCGCGCGTTAGTCCACACATATTTATTCAAATCAGTTAGTTTGTATCACCAGAGGCTCAATGTATATATATACCTCGGCGCCGGAGGTGGTTGCTACTTCCATTTGAAGATCGTCGTTTATCGACGTTTGTTCGGCATCATCTTGCTGACGGCGCCCTTCATGTTCACCGTCAAGGTTCAGATAAGAAGAGATATCATCTTCTTCTTGTCCGGTCGGCGCATATAGAATATCGCCGTTTATGATGCCGAACATATGTGCTTCACCGTCCGGATCATAGTTGTCCATAATCGGGTCAGCTCTATCGTCCGCCATTATGTCAGTCCTGAAAACATGTAGTAAAAACAAATTAATTAAGTGGTAGAGCGCGAGGAAGGGCGGTGGCGAAAGGAGGGGGCGAGGAAGGGGGTGGGAGAGGGTGTCGCGGTAGAGCGCGAGACGGGGCGGCAGACGACGGCGTCACGGAGAGGGAGGCGAGGACAACACACATGTATAACCCTCGCCGCCCCCTCTTGATCCCTAAAAAAACACCGCGCGCATCGCCGCCCCCCTCGCCGCCCCCTCTCCGTATATACGTTTTTTTTTGTTAATTATCAAATTTTACGGTTATTTGTTAAGTTATACGTTTTTTGTTAATTAAGTTATTTTATAGTTATACGTTTTTTGTTAAGTTATTTTACCGTTTTTGTTAAGTTATTTTACGGTTATACGGTTATCAAATTTTACGGTTATACGTTTTTTGTTAAGTTATTTTACCGTTTTTGTTAAACTAATTAACTAGTTAAAATTAAAAAGAACAAAAAAAATTCTCTCTCTCTCTCCACGATCTCGCTAGCTCTCTGTACGTGGGCGAGAGGGGGCGGCGGGCGACGGCGGGCGGCGGCGTTGAGGGCGGGCGAGAGGCGGCGCGGTGGGCGAGGGAGGCCGGCCGGCGTGGGCGAGAGGGTGC
>NC_041393.1:702026303-702050314 GCF_002162155.2 Triticum dicoccoides
TACAATAAATTATTACACATCATTTCTTCCCTTGTGTCCCTGCTTGCTTACGATTGTGCCGTATCCATGGAGCATCCTCATCATTTAACTTAATGCTTGGGTCGGTGTTCACTTTGAAGGGCGGAATTTCAGCAAACATATTATAATCTTCTGACATGTCTGTCTTGTCCTCCACTCCCATGATGTTTCTTTTCCCTGAAAGAACAATGTGGCGCTTTGGATCATCGCATGATGTACTGATCGTTTTCTTATCTTTCCGTTTCCTCGGTTTGCTACTCATGTCCTTCACATAGAAAACCTGAGCGACATCTTTCGCTAGGACGAATGGTTCGTCAAGGTAACCAAGATTGTTGAAATCCACCATTGTCATTCCGTATTGCTGGTCCACCTTTACCCCACCTCCTGTTAGCTTGAACCATTTGCACCGGAACAAAGGGACCTTAAAGGAGGGTCCATAGTCAAGTTCCCATATCTCCTCTATGTAACCATAATATGTGACCTTTTGCCCATTCTCGGTTGTTGCATCAAAGCGGACTCCACTGTTTTGGTTGGTGCTCTTTTTATCTTGGGCGATCGTGTAAAATGTATTCCCATTTATCTCGTACCCTTGGAAAGTCGTTATAGTCGAAGATGGTGTCTTGGCCAACATGTACAGCTGATCTACAACATCATTGTCATTCATTAAATGTTTTCTCAACCAACTGCCGAAAGTCTCCATGTGGGCCTTCCTAATCCAGGATTCAGGCTTCCCCGGGTTGTCCGAGCGTAAAATATTCTTGTGTTTCTCAAAGTACGGAGCCACCAAGCTAGAATTGGTCAGTACAGTGTGGTGTGCTTCAGTCAGAGAATGGCCGTCCATACATGTCGTTGATTTCCTTCCGATCGTGCCTTTTCCAATTAGTCTCCCCTCGTGCCGCGATCGAGGAAGACCAATCGGCTTAAGGTCAGGAACAAAGTCAACACAAAACTCAATTACCTCCTCATTTCCATAGCCCTTGGCGATGCTTCCTTCTGGCCTAGCACGGTTACAAACATATTTCTTTAATACTCCCATGAACCTCTCGAAGGGGAACATATTGTGTAGAAATACAGGACCGAGAATGAAAATCTCTTCGACTAGGTGAACCAAGAGGTGCGTCATAATATTGAAGAAGGATGGCGGGAACACCAACTCGAAACTGACAAGACATTGGATCACATCGTTCTGTAACCGTGGTAGATCTTCTGGATTGATTACCTTCTGAGAGATTGCATTGAGGAATACACATAGCTTCACAATGGCTACTCGAACATTTTCCGGCAGGAGCCCCCTCAAAGCAATCGGAAGCAATTGCGTCATAATCACGTGGCAGTCGTGAGACTTCAGGTTTTGGAACTTTTTCTCTGCCATGTTTATTATTCCCTTTATATTGGACGAGAATCCAGACGGGACCTTCGTACTGCTCAGGCATTCAAAAAAGATGACCTTCTCTTCTTTGGTCAGAGCGTAGCTGGCACGACCTTGAAACCATTCCGGATGCCGGTCATCAGGGTCTTTCAAACGTTGCTGGTCCTGCCGTGCTTCCTTTGTATCATTTGTCTTCCCATACACGCCCAAGAAGCTTAGGAGGTTCACGCAAATATTCTTCGTAACGTGCATCACGTCGATTGCAGAGCGGACTTCTAGGACTTTCCAATATTCTAGCTCCCAGAATATAGATTTCTTCTTCCACATGGCTGCGTGCCCGTCAGCTCCCTTCGGAACTGATTGTCCGCCAGGACCCTTTCCAAAGATGACTTTCAAATCCTTGACCATATCAAATACCTCAGCACCAGTGCGTTCCGCAGGCTTCGGCCGGTGATCTGCCTTGCCGTTGTAATGCTTGCCTTTCTTTCTTACTAGATGAATTTTCGGAAGAAATCGACGATGCCCAAGGTACACGTTCTTCTTACAATTTGGCAAATGTACACTTTCAGTCTCATGTAAGCAGTGCGTGCATGCATTGTATCCCTTATTTGACAGTCCCGAAAGGTTACTAAGAGCAGGCCAATCGTTGATGGTTACGAAAAGCAACGCTCGTAGGTTAAATTCCTCTTTTTTGTGCTCATCCCACACACGGACACCAGGTCTGCCCCACAGCTGTAAAAGTTCATCAACTAATGGCCTTAGGTACACATCGATGTCGTTGCCGGGTTGCTTCGGACCTTGGATGAGCACTGGCATCATAATGAACTTCCGCTTCATGCACAACCAAGGAGGAAGGTTGTAGATGCATAGAGTCACGGGCCAGGTGCTATGGCTGGAGCTCTGCTCGCCAAAAGGATTCATGCCATATGTACTTAGACCAAATCTTATGTTCCTTGCGTCAGCTGCAAAATCTTTGAACTCTCTGTCGATCTTTCTCCATTGCGTTCCATCTGTGGTGTGTCTCAACTCCCCGTCCGACTTACGGTCCTCTTTGTGCCATCGCAACAACTTGCCATGCTCTTTGTTCCTGAACAGACGTTTCAACCGTGGTATTATAGGAGCATACCACATCACCTTGGCGGGAACCCTCTTCCTGGGTTTCTCGCCCTCAACATCGTCACCAGGGTCATCGCCTCTAATCTTATAACGCAATGCAGTGCATACCGGGCATTCATTCAAATTCTCGTATTCACCGCGGTAGAGGATGCAGTCGTTGATGCATGCATGTATCTTCAGAACCTCTAAACCTAGAGGTAGACAACCTTCTTTGCTTCGTACGTACTGGCGGGCAACTCGTTATTCTTTGGAAACATATTCTTCAACATTTTCAGCAAGTTTTCAAATGCCGAGTCAGCTACACCTGCCTGTGCCTTCCATTTCAGCAAATCCAGTGTGCAGCCCAGCTTTTTCAGACCATCATCGCATCCGGGGTACAACGACTTTCTGTGATCCTCTAACATGCGATCCAAATTCTCCCTCTCCTTTTCAGTTTTGCAGCGTCTCCGTGCATCAGCAATGGTCCGACCAAGATCATCAACGGTCTCATCACGTGCCTCTTCTTCACCTTCACCTTCACCTTCACCTTCACCTTCCCCTTCACCTTCCCCTTCACCTTCCCCTTCACCTTCAGCATCCTCCATGAAAGTATCACCGAAATGAGCAAGATAGCTTTCATCGATGAAATCATCCCCTTCTTCATCTTCTTCCATTATAACCCCTCTTTCTCCATGCTTGGTCCAACAATTATAGCTTGGCATGAAACCGTGCCGAAGCAGGTGCAGGTGAACTTCTCTTGAGGAAGAGTAACCCTTCTGATTCTTACAGTCAACACATGGACAGATAACAAAACCCTTCTGCTTGTTCGCATTAGCCACTACGAGGAAATCTTTCAAACCCGTAGTGAACTCGCGGGAGAGTCGGTTACCGTACATCCATTGCCGATTCATCTGCATTATTATAATATAAAATATATAATTAACCATCATGCATTTGTTAAACTAACTAGCTATAAACAATAGAAATTAAACAATGAACAACACACATGCATATTTTATCAATGACACAAATGCATGAAAGGTTCAAGTTGCTAACCGCGATCGAGGAGGAACCTCAAGTGTGGCTCCAACACTTCATATCATGTTTGTTTCACGCTGTTGGGCATTTCATCAAACACCTTGTGTGAATAAGAGGAACCAAAAGCAAACCTACACCCCCTTGTGAAGAGAAGTGGCACCAAATGGCTAAGTGAGTGCGCTGAACTGGTATATATAGAGGAGGAGCTTTAGTCGCGGTTGGCCAGGCCAACCGCGACTAAAGGCCTTTGGGCACCTTTAGTCGCGGTTGGCCTGGCCAACCGCGACTAAAGCCCCTCACGTGCACCAGCTGGCCACCGAGCGCCCTGGCCCAAGCCTTTGGTCGCGGTTCGTTTGCCGAACCGCGACTAAAGACTTCATTAGTCGCGGTTCCTACAGTTTCGCGACTAATGGGGCTGGACGGAAGCCTCTTTTTCTACCAGTGCCGGCTTCAATCAGCGACGCCGCGCGGCGGCGCAGACTCCATCCAGCTCAGGCGCAGGCAACGTAGATCGCATCAGCACGAGTCAACGACACCAGGCGCTAAGCGAAGAAGAGGCGACCCGGCCAAAGCGGCTGCTTCGAGCCGGCGTCCACCAGCGGACGCCTCGCGCGCATCCGGACGGCGGCAATACCGGCTACTCGCCCGGTCCGCACGGGCACCCAGCCACCAATGCGCACGCATGGAGGCGGCTATCCGATCTGGTGGTGAGTACGATCTAATCGAACCGGCTTCTCCAACAGCACGACATCAACTTCAGGCCAGGGACTCCTCGCACATGCAAGGGCTCCGTTCCGGCGCACAGGAGTGCATCAAGCGGCCGCCACCAACAGCAGCGTTCTCTCGATATGCACGTGCCCATGGTACGACGCACAACTCCTGGAGGCCAGTACCAGCAATCGAGCTCCACCAGCACGCATCAGCACCGGACTCCAGCGAGAGGTTACGTTGCACGAGGCGCCATGTCTCTGATCACGGGAGGGTACCTCACCGGCATCATCAGCGACCGGAGCACCGAGCGACCTACACCGAGCCTTCTGAACCAGACACGAGCCGTCCGAGCGAACTACATCGAGCGATGCGTCGAGCTTACACCTACGCGTCTACAGACGCACCGGCGGCTTCAATGGCGATCGATCAGATCTCCCGTCGTCAGCTGTGACTCGAGTCGCTACATCGACTTCTTCAGTTTTAGCGACTGCGCCAACAAGCCGAACTACACCAAGCCGAACACATCTGCACCGAGCCGGCCTGCTGCAATTGCATCGACATCTACACAATCGATCGACACCTCTGCATCGACCCTGTGCCACTTCATCGACCTGTACGACTAGCCCGTCTGTGAGCCAACATACTTCATCGACCACACCTACGAGAAGCGACCTCAATATGCATTGTTCACACGCCAGGCCGGTGTGAAACGAGATGCAATTCTTCATCGACTTCTTCAGCACGACACGGCATCGACACCCCGTCGCCACGAGGGACGCCTCCAAACGACGCATCATTGTCGACATGTCGCTGCACCGCCGACACTTCATCGCCAAGGTCTTCATCAACATGGTCTTCACCAACTTCATCGTCGACACACCGCCACCGTCCACAGGATGGACAACTAGCGTCCTCTGACAGATTTTTTCTGCAAGACGCGACCATGACGACGGCATCGACCGCGTCATCCACGACAACACAACTTCATCGACACGGCGTCACTACAGTGACGACCCTAAATGGCCACACGGTTCTGGCAAAACCGATGTGTGCTCGATGGGCTTCTTCCGGTCTTGGCAAAACCGGCGGACTCATCGCCGACGGCATCCTCTGACATCCGCAAGGTGTATCGTCCACGTCTGCAGCCCCGTCATAGCGCATTTTTTTTGCGCCTTCGGCTTTGTGCGGCTTCATCATCCGCAACGACCACACCATCGACCATGGCTACATCACCCTGACCGGCTACCTCGACATCGACCACACGGCTACGTCTAGTGCAACTCATCGGCAACAGCTCCAGTCAACAGCGTCCGCGTCATCACTAGCGTCCACGCCACTTCCGCTGTGACTGCGGGAGGGAATAGAGGAGAAGGCATGAAGGCACCAGAAGGGGACGCAGTCACCGCCCTAGGTGCCAATCCATCAGAGACGCAGTTGCTGATGGCGCGGCGGAGAAGACGACGAAAGCGCAAGACTTCAAATCCGGTCGTACTCGTCCGCTTCACTCCCGCTATGACTGAAGGGGAATGTTAGAAGTATAATTATGTTTAAGTTAGAGATTAGGAGTTAGAGATAGGATTGGTTTAAACCATGTACAACTTGTCCCCTACTCCAAGTCTCTCTCACATATTGTACTCTATATATATCCCACACCTGGGTCAGATCAATACAACAACAGAATTATTAGCCATCCTATAATTTCTACATTTCTCACCCGCAAGTTATAAACAGGAGTCGAATTTGTAGGGAGAGCTTTCAGCAACCTCAGTCGGTTCGTAGAACCAGCCTTGCTGTTTCACAAAAATAAATGATATTTAACAACTAGAGTAAGGCAAACCAAAGCAGCCTTTTACAAGGGAGCCAACCAACTTACGTGTCATCCATCTTCAGGGCCTTTGTGCTGGACGCAACATCCCAGAGTTTAACAGTGCAATCAGCCGATCCAGATGCAAGCAATGCTCCCTCGCAGCTATAAAACAGAGGAAGAATTGTTGAACTAAGATAATTCTTTGGTATAGCATATTAGCATGAAATTATGGTAATCATGCTTCTCCAAAAACTAAAAAAACATAATCCCTCCGTTGCAAAAACATTTTATATTGTGGGACGGAGGGAGTAGTAGCTACACAGAACAACACAGCATGACTAGTCACTGGAAGAGAAAATATGTACACTCCAAAACAGTACAGACGGAAGCGCTCATACATATGCGCATACACTCACCCATATGAACGCACACACGCACACCTTGCCCCCTATGAGCACCTCCGAGAGACTGAACCGGCATGTCATCTTGAAATTTATGAAGTTACCGTAGGTGCCTCGTCATCGACGGAAACGTCTCCTCCCACTGAAAACGCATCGCCGAAAATCCTAAAATAAATCCAGAAATAATACGAGCACCAGGACTTGAACCCTGGTGGGCTGGGGATACCACTATCCCTCTAACCATCCAACCACATGTTCGTTCACAAAATGAAAGAGAGTTGTAACTACGTGCGTGGTTTTGTGTTTGCCTATATTTATATGCTTCTTGCATGTGGATCAAGAAATATTTGTTTTCTGCCTTTCGCAAAAGGAAAAAACATTATGGATTAGTTTTGTATTAAGACAAACATCAATCTTCAGTGTTTGTAAAGTTTGATGATGTTTATAGAAGACAAGAGTCCATATTTCAATCATGAACTCCCACAAATGTCTAAGAATCAAAACTGAACTTTGAAATTGTCTAAGTTAATTACAACCCGGGGCTATCAAAACCGGTCAAGTTTCAAACATGCCCTCTCTTCAAATCAGTTTTTATTGAGTTGGAGTAGTTTGATCAGGTACCGCTCAGTCAGGCTCTGTGCAATGGTAGATGCTTGGACAGGTGCCAGAGAAACAAAAAAAAACCGGTTTTGTCCTAAAATTGGACTGCACGGTGGGAGCAAACGTTTGCTTCCGGTGCAAGTCACGGCGAGGGACATCAAACTAGCTAGGATCAAAATCTTTTATGTCTAGTTCTCCATTCATCTAGATCCCTGTACATGGCTTTCACTGTGTACATAGAAGTTTTTTTTTGAACCGGGCGCAACCCATTTCCATTACTTATCATAATGGAAATACATAGTTCAGATCACCACATACTCCAACCAACTCAAACTGAGCAAAGACCTCCTGACCTCCTAACACACTTAAGGAAACAGGAAAGGGAGCGTGAGTTCAAAGCATCACTGGGAAACCCACCACGAGCACTCGTCATCGAGCAGCCCGTTGCGGGGCAAAAACCCGGTGACACCCAACTCCTAACTAAAGCCACAAGTAGCAAAAGGACCGACAGTATCAACATCAAGTTTACGCAAGGCTCACAGTTGAGCAGGCATACACTCGCACAGGAGTGAAAGTAATGCACAATAAAAAGGCATCAGATCGGACCGGGATGCAGGCCTCGTCACCATCAAAAGATAGCTTCAATCCATCGTCGCCTTGACTGGAGCTGCACAAATCCTCATCATCGCAGAAGCATTCGACTTGAGCATCCTGGCACCACGCTCCATTGCCTCCCGATCAGCACCCGTCATCAAGCCTGCCCAATACGTAAAAAAGCCACAAGCAGAGTATACCATATTAAACCGTGTTTTAAGTTGCTTATGTTCAAACTTAGCCTGATTGCGGCTATTCCAAATAGCCCAACATATGGCTGCCAGGACAAATGTTTAAAACCTGGCTCCATCAGGTAGGAACACATAACACCAGGAGAAATATTGCCAGATGTTATTTGGGCATAAGTCTGTGCCCAGCACATAGCCTACCGACCTCCAGATTACCCGAGCCACGAGACAAGTAAAGAACAAATGTTGAGACGTTTCAATGTCTCTGCAAAAGGAGCATCTAGGATTTCCAGTCCATTTTCTTTTTTTCATGACCTCTCTAGTCAGACTGGCATCTTGAAACAATTGCCAAAGGAAAATCTGAATTTTCAGGGGTATCTTGGCTTTCCAGATCCACCTGTAGTCACATCCTGCCAACTGCCTCTCCAGGTAAACATAGACTGATTTAGTAGTGAATTTTTTCTTATTACCAAGTGCCCAACAAACCTGGCCAGGCTCCGTTGACACAGGCCAGGACTTCACCACCTCTCCCAGCTCGATCCATTGATTAACAAGAGGAGGGTACAACCGTCTTCTAAAGAAATCATCGCCCTCAAAGTTCCTAAAATCAGCCACTGTAATCTCTTGATAGTTACAAATGCCAAATAAAGTCGGGAGTCGATTTTGCAAAGGAGGCTCGCCCAGAATGGTGTCACTCCACAATCTAGTAATATCTCCAGATTTCATGATCACCTCTCTCCCTGCCAAGTATATCTCTTTAACTTTTTAAAATGGCCTTCCAAATGGGGGAATCCCCAAATTTACACTTCACCGAGGAAACCGTATCATTCTTAAAATATTTGGCCCGAACCACATCTTGCCACAGGCCTTGCTGTGTTTCCAGCTTCCACCACCATTTGGTGAGGAGGCTGATATTTTGCTTATGCAGGTCTTTAACTCCTAATCCCCCTTTATTTTTGGATCTACAAATTCTAGACCATTTCACCAAGTGATATCTTTTGCAACCACTAGTTTCCTGCCAAAAGAACTTTTTTCTGTGCTTGTCCAACTTCTCAATGATCTTTTTAGGGAGCATGAACATAGACATATAATAGTAAATGATGCTTGTAAGGGAAGAATTAAGGAGAGTCAATCTTCCCCCAGAGGAAGCCGCATTATCAATCCAGGACTCACAACATTTAAGGAATTTATCATCCACAAAACTCCAGTCAAGAGCTCGAAGGGTGGAGAAGCTTACATGCACTCCCAGATATTTCATAGGAAAGTGCCCTATCTGACAACTAAACAGATCAGAGTAGAAGGTTAACAAGTCATCATCCCCTCCTACACAGAGTATTTCACTCTTAAGTAAATTTATTTTAAGCCCAGACATGAGTTCAAATATGTAAAGTAGCAGCTTGAGATTAATAGCAACTTCTCTATTATGCTCAAGACAGATGATCGTGTCATCGGCGTATTGAAGAATAGCTACACCCCCACTAATCAGGTCCGGGGCAAGGCCTGTTAGCAGTCCTTCTTCTTGGGTGTTGCGAATCATTTTGGACAGAGGTTCTACAGCCATATTGAACAGAAAGGGCGAGTGTGGGTCTCCCTGCCGTACCCCTTTATAACTCTGGAAATAAGGGCCCGTTCCATTGTTCAACTTGATACTAGCAGTCCCATTTTTCAGAATTTTTTGGATCCAACCGCACCATGTAGGACCAAAGCCCCTGATCTTGTGACAATCCAGGAGGAAGTCCCGGTTGATCCAACCGCACCATGTAGCACCATGAAGGTACAAATTTCTCCTACCATTCTCTTATTTTTCTGTTTTCTTCATATACCCATCTGATTCATGCTTTTTTTTTGTAGACATCAACGGCCAAGGAAGGAGAAGCTGCTGCATAGGTGGTGAGTTGCTGCAGTTCTACCCCTCTGCTACCTTTCTCTACTATCTCTTCTCTGACCCTGACTCGTCTCTTCTCTTCTCTGTAGCCATCCTGTAGCCATGGACGGCACTCATAGCATGTGCGAAGTCTGCTCCTTCCCCGCATGGCGAGTTAGCACTTCTCCCGCCCATGGAAGGTCCACTCCTCACTTTACTCTCCTTGTTTGGTTTGGTTTCTTTCTTTCTTTTTTTGCTCTTTCTGCTTCAAGCATGCTAGAGCACATTCCAATATGTGTCTATGTGGCTCACAAGTTTGGAATATCTAATCTAATAAGGGATTGCAAAGCTACCTTGTGACGTGCAAATTAATTTTCCTGCATCCATAAATCGTAAATTCACTGTTGTTTGCTTGCTTCCCCTGAATGAATTTGTTAATCAAACTAGATGCCTGGTGCAACTCATGTGCCATGTGTCATATGCTCCAAATCAGATGGCTGCTACATGGAGATATATATTTTTCTTCTGCTGCTGCGCCATGTATTATAGATTCCTCCTCTAGCTAGCGTTGGCTATGTCCGGAAGGTGTATTGCTGCTGGTAGCCAGACCACTGTAGTGAGTTACTTAGTTGATGCAGATGCAACAATGCTTTCTTGTCCTGCCTACAAACCGCTGCAAGGTTATTGGTATGTGTGTATAACTGATGCAAGCTATCAAATCAGATATTGATGTTGTGTGTAAAACAATAAAATCTTTTTGCTGTGTGTAATAAATGTAAAGCAATCGAATAAACTTGCTATATGTTGCTTAGCTTATTTACGGGAACATTTTTCTTAGGAACAAGAAACCTTGACTGTTGGAGTTCAAAAAAAAAAGATCATGCGGCCTATATCGATCCCAAGTCTAAGGACTAAATAAGTGTAGATGTGAGGGGGAGTGTTGATTTGCTTAATTTGTTACTTGTCAATGCTTAAGTGTGTGTGTGTGTGTGTGTGTGTGTGTGTGTTACTAATAGTCTGAAATTCGACAAGTGAAGCAATAGGAGCACATGTGATAGATGTGTCTATTGTGATCTATGTTGTTAATTACCTCACCTAGATCATTTGCTTTTTTCATGCAATGATAATTGCTTCAAGTTATTTTCAAATACTATACATCAACTCACTAGTTACCTATAACCAACCATTTTTAGTCCGCTAGACTTATTTGTTTGTTTGATTTGGAGCAGCAGCAGGCACCCTCCGCCGATGACCTGGACCCCATGCCCAAGCTGACGAGGAGGACATCGTCGAGTCTGACGTCCACCTCGACCATGATGACGCCCCGCACAAGGTTGATCCCTACTTCACCACAAATATGTTCTTTCTTTTGTTGTGGTTCAAAATTCTCCTCCCAAGAACATTAGCTATAGGAATAATTAACTTTTAAGATGTTACTGTTGTGTCATAGAAGAGATGATTAATATTTACTGTAGTGTCCAGACTAGGAATACGTGTGTTGTGCCTTGTGCGCTTTCGGAAAGTAATGCAATGCTAAATGTATGTATGCAAGCTTAGGAAACTGAGCAAGGGAAAAGAGTGAGTGTTAACCATTATTATATCTCCTTGCTGGTTTTGTAAACTATAACTGTGTTGGATCATCATTGGATTGTGAAGTAACAACGGTTCCTTGGTTTGTGTTATGATGCTAAGTAAATTTTTGTTTGTTGAAACGACCATCAGTTATACAAAAACTGTTTGTATGCATCATTTGTTTAGCCTTGGAGCATAAGTCATGTATGTGGTATAAACTATAAGAAATAATGTCGTTAGTAGCCAGTTAACTGTTTGCATTTCCTGTAGATTAGAGCAAGCTAGTTGTTTGCTATTTTTCATGCTTACAAGCACCACTTCTCTTACATGCATTGTTGTTGAAATGAGATTATTCAAAACTGAAGGTTATCGTGCCTCTCAAATTTTTACATTTGTTCTATTTACAGTTCAACTACTTGGTCGGTTGCCACTACTCTCTGCCTGATGACCGGTTATGGGCGATCGGCAGAACAAGTGAGTTGACACTAGGTTACTTCCCTGTAAAAAACGATCCCGCCGGAGGGCGGAGGCTGTCTTGGAAGGAGGCCACACATGAGTTATGAGGACCATATGCCTAGGTGGAAGCAGTCTTGAGAACCTTGGCCAAAACAAGGAAGTTTGAGAAGGCTAGTGGTATGAGGAACAACCATGGCTTCAAGGTTTAACTCATGTATGTGTACCATCCATGATATGCACTTACATCCGGATCTCTGTTGGTCTATGCTTGTAGTTCCGACTTGAGCGGTATGCCGTTTCCCATCACACACATGGAGCGGTCTTGTTCTTTTTGTTATATGTTGTGTATGCTCGCCTCATTCCTGAAATTCCAACTACATATATGTGGTCTGTGTACCATCCATGATATGCACTTACATCCGGATCTCATGCTGATCTTGTGTTTGTTTCCAATGATGCCCTCCTACTATTGGGAGACCCTTTGTCGCCTACATTGATCGTGGTTGTTGTTTATCATATTAAGAAAATTGGTTTGTCATGTGCCCTCAAAACAACTTGATGATATGTATGCATCTTTTTATGTCCAAACAGACTTTCCATCAGAGAGACATCTTTTTATGTCCGAACTGACTCGACGGTCCTTTTGGATTGCCAAAGGAGATGAATGATTGGGAAAGAGGGAGCATGCCACATGCTGAGAGTTGATACATAGCACGTGTGGTCGGCGGTTGTCAAGCCGATCTTCCAGCAGTCCCACACTAGACTTTGTACTGATGAAGTGGGCAGTCCAATCCAGGAGTACATATTAGGTCTGCAAGTTACAAGGCTTGTAATACTTGCAACATGTGTTTGGTGATGATGAGACATGAGAGCTCCAACCAGGCTAGCTAGTGTGGTTTAGTTTGTCTAGCTACCCAATCCCAGTGTTGACGTGGCTGTGAAAAATACATAGAAATCAATCAAAGTGAGATATATGATGATTACAATAATAAAATGCTATCACTAACTGAGTAATATCTTGATCTCCCTCGCAAAACAAAACAAAAAATGTTCACTAGTCGTGCACAAGAAAAGTAAATCTGTTCTTTTGCCTAGTGAAATGTTGACAAAGAATTGCCATGCATTGAAGAATCTAGTCAGATTTGTCAATCTTATACCATATATATTTGGAATCCAGCCATTAATTGTAAACGCCGTATCTCTCAGAACTTACTTGGGACTTGGAAAGTTTGCTCAAAAACAAAGGAATTTTAACTCTGGTACAACATAGGCCATTGTAAACGTTGTATCTCACGGAACTGACTTGGGACTTGAAACTTTAACTCGGTACAACATAGGGCAATGTAAAAGCCGTGTGAAACCTGTATCACTTGATAATTCCCTTTCTTGGGAACTTAGCATCATCATCATGTCATTAAATGCCCTAGGGATACCCACCGGCCACCGAGCAAGGGCCTAAGTTGCGCCACATCACTGATCCGTAGCACCACGACCTCCTTCTCGTTCTCTTCGTCATGGCTTCTAAGAGCATCATTATCTCTATATATGTCGGCAATGGTCGTCCGTCCGCGTGCGGGGTGCGCATGCGACTTAGGACTTGGGCGAGGGCGAGGGAGAGGGAGAGGGAAGGAGATGTGCATGCTGCTCATCGACGAGGGGGGAAGATGCACGACAACCACGACGGCAGCCGTTGGTGGAGGGCTCGAGGGGCGGGCGAAGGAAGGACGCCGTGCGTAGGCGGGGATGGATCGAGAAGAAGGAAGGCGTGAGGTGTGCACGCCACGAGCAAGGTGAGTTGGAAGGAGAGGAGGAATCGAGTCATATCTCGCCGCATGGGGAGGCCGTTCAGGGGCTCAAGAACACTTGTGCAGCCTCCGTCACATCCACACGCTTGGGCCGCATCTCCAGTGCAGCGGAGACCTTGACTCGTCTCCCGGCACTTGCGTCGCTGTTTGAGCTGGGCAAGACGGTCTCCAGCCCCCGCCACGGCGAGTGTCGACATTGAGTCCTTCCGTCGCTCTCAAATTCACTGTTTGAGATGGAAGTCTGAATAAGCATGTGTTGCAGATGTGATGCATATTTCAGCATATAGGATATAGAATGATGAACCAGCTCCATAGAACAGCAGCAACAGTACTGCTGGCAACACAAGCGTGCTGGGTACCAGTGATCGCCGTGTGCCCATCAAGTAGGTCTGTCACCTGCAAAGGGTAAGGCATAATGCAGTTTCAGCACAGCAAGTTCCATCCAACTAAGAATCTACATCAGCATCGATCAGTTCTACACAGCAAGGCACAAGCCGAAGTAGATGATTGCTCAGCACTAGTACTAGTAGTAATCAGGAGGAGAGATGAGATTCTTGATACGCACCTCTGCAAGCTTGCTCGGCCGGAGCCTGGAGCAGCGCACGGCACGACGGCCTTCTCTGCTTTGGTTTTCGCAAGGTGTGGTGGTGGTGTGTGATCGAGTTGGATGTTGAGCTCTAGATCAAGCCTCAGGGGATTATTTCAGCTTCGACAAACCTCCAGTGCAGCGGAGACCTTGACACGCCCCGCCCCACTTGCGTCGATGTTTGAGCCGGGCAAGACGTTCTCCTGCCCCCGCCGTCCACGGCAAGTGAGTGTCAGACATTGAGTCCGTCGCTCTCACATTCATCTGATGGAACTCTGAATAAGCATGTGTTGCAGATGTGATGCATCTCTTTCAGCATTAAGGATACAGAATGATGAATCAAAGCATCCCCGATGTACAAGGAAAACAATTTGCAACTAAGACACGCCTAGGCCTTGTTAAGTTAATCCCCTCCCAATGGGATTGGAGAGAATTTAGGGGACTTTCTGTCAATCCTGTTTAATCCCAACCAAACCGAAGAACACTTCTATCAAAATCCTCTTCTGTCAGTCTCCTCCGGGTCGACCTTGAATCTCGGGCCGCCATGCCATCGATCAGGAGTAGCTTTTTGAGATGGCCCTGAAGAAACAACAAAGTTGACAATATGAAAGAAGTAATGGAACCACGTACGATACCGGCCGGCCGGAGAAGAACAAATTAGGTCACACCCAGCTCTGGCGCGGCAGTGGTCCGTTCCAAATCTGTAGCTACCGCACGGCTTTTTTCTGTCGTTTTCTTTACGGTTTTGGGCTGTTTTGCAATGGTTTTCTTCAGCATTTCTCCAGTTCTCTTCGGGTTTTCCTCTTTCCTTTTTATGTTTCTTCGTCTTTTTATGCTTCGGTGTTCTTTGTTTCTTTCTCTGGTTTTCTCTTTCTACGCATTGTGCATTCTTTTATACATCAGAAATATTTTTTGTATGCATTAAACATTTTTTTGAAAATGTATGCTTTGACATCTAATTATTTTCATACACATTGTAAATATTTTTAGGTATCTAATACACTTTTTATAGAATCTAAGCATTTTTTAAATACATAATCAACATTTTTTCAAATACAAACAATATGTGATAAAGATTTGTCAAATACAGATTGAAAACTTTTTTGAATGACACCAAACATTTTTTAAACAATGTGCAAATTTTTTATATTGTATAAATATTTGACGAAAATTGCAAAATCATATTTTTGGACTGTGCAAAAAAATTATGTAACTTACATTTTGCAGGATAGTATGAAACATTTTTGTGAATTGCAAGAAGATTTTTTTAACACTGTATAATATTTTATGAAAATGTTTCATACATTTTTTTAATCTGTGAGTAGTTTTTAAAATGTCCGGTATTTTTATTTTGAATGATGCAAGACAAGAAATATATTGTAAAAAATTGTTAAACATGTATTTAGAAAATGTTAAACGTGTATAAAAAAAGACATGCCATGTACCTTTTAGGTTGATTCCGTTTTGGGCCACTTTGGGCTGCCCATGACGAATTACGCAGACACCCCGGAAGGATTTAGGTGCAAGACAAGAAGACGAAGCAGTGGAGGACTCGACCGCTACGTATGTAGCCAACTAGGTTTTGCAACCCTAGGACCACTGGTATTTTATATAAACGGTAGGTTGTGCTCGTAGATAAACAAGATACAATCTCTTGGTACTTTTACCTATATTTTGCGCGCGCACACACACCCCAACGGAATATACACAAGAAGGAATCTGGGTAAAACCTTCCCCCTATTACCATCGTGCCAAGTTGCCTAGCTAGGATACTCTAACAAGGGATCTGCCGGAATTAGCTCGGACAGTTATTGCCCATGCAGATCCTACTAGGTGAATGTCACAGCTCGATGGGAATCTGGACTGGCACTCATATCGGTTCCGGCAAGGTATTCTTGTTGCGGCAGATGTTCGTTTTCGGCGTTACCAACTTCCTTGCAGACTCTAATGGCTACCTCGTCCAAGTCGAGACTTTCACTCTAAGTCAGATCATCAGATTCAACAATCTGGAGTACTCCACGGACCCCAACGGAGAGTTGAAACTCTAGGGTCTCGCGTTGAGCCCCTTTTTTGGGATCAATGTTTGACAAAAAAAATGAAATGTCCATGAAAAAATTATGTAAAATCAAAACTACCATGATGATCGTTCTGGTAAAGTTCCAACCCTTTTACCAAAAAGAATAAACAGTTACGTGCAAAATACAACTTCAGCACCTTTTTTGGTCAAAATTTGCTGAAAAATGGAAGTGTCAAGAAAGCATTGGAACTTGACCCATTTTCACAGCAGAGTTCTAAACTTAGACAGTTTCAAAATTCAGGGTCACATTTGTTACAGTTTAGGGTTGAAATGTGGACTTCCCACTAGAAAAAATATTAAAATTCACAATACCAAATGAATTCTTTTAAAATATACATTTTGACTTAAAACAAGACTCATGTGGGCTATATTCTGCAACAGGGGAGTATATAGTTCTAAGCTCTAAAGTATTTTGAATTTATTTTTGAAACAACATATATGATACCAAGCCTACAGCAAGACACAAGCCAAAATATATAGATGATTGTTAAAAACCCACAACTAGTAATCAGGAAGAGAGATGAGATATTACAGACCTCTGCTAGCTCGGCAGGACACCATTCTCTTCCTTGATTTTCACTGGGTGGTAGACTGGTGGAGTCTGAGTTTGATGGTCGGCTATAGTCCAGTCCCATGGGGTTTAAGAGCAATCACCGCTTTCTTAATTGTAGTTGTGTGTGTCCCTCTGGTCAAAATTTATTATATGATTATATCGAGTAAATAGCATAAAACTACTACTTTACAGGTTAGGGTTCCAAAAAACTACTCGTTTTTTATTTTTCTCAGATAACTACTAAGTGGGTGGTCGGCTGTTTCAAAAATCCCAAAATCTTCGTTGTTAAAAAATTAAACAGGTTTATGACACAGGTCGGGTCCACACCTAAACGATCCGCCTATTTGACCGTTTGTTTGACCGTTAACTGACATGTGGGTCCCACATGTCAGTGTCTGCAAACTTTTTAAAAACGCAATCAGGTCCCTGTAAACTTTCGAAAAAAGCAATCGGGTCCCTCCCGTGGCCGTGCGCCAGCAGCCGTAGTGAGGGTTGCCGGCCAGCAGCCATGGCGCCGCTGTGGAGCTCCCTTCTGTCACGGGCAGCACGTGGTGCTCCCTTCCGTCGCCACCAGCAGCCATGGCGCCGCCGTGGAGCTCCCTTCCGCACGGGTGCCAGGGGGCAGGACCGCTCACCGGCGATGGCCGTTGCGGCTGGGCTCAGAAGGCGGGCTTGCGGGCATGGAAAGTGTAGGCCAGGAAGCTCATGAGGCAGGAGCTCGAGCTCGAGATTGAGCCTAGTCATGGCGGCCGACCTCGGGAGCTCGGACCCGAGCGTTGACCACAACTACGGAGGGGATTCGAGCTGGGAAAGGATGGCGCGTGGCTGGATCACCAGAGCAACCCCACGAGCGCGTCTCTCCCCTGCCCGGCATCAGCGCCGCCACCGACGCCATGGACGCGGAGCACGGTGGCCTCGCAGGCAGCTCGTGCAGGAGCACCCCGACCTTGCTTCTGCCTCCCGACGCGGACGGTGAGGAGAAGAGGTTCCAGGGAGAGGGGGCAGTAGTGGAGGCAGAGGAGCGGCCGTCCGACGCCGACGAGGTGCAAGGAGGGGCGACCGGCACTGGTGGAAGGAGCGGCGGCCGGCACTCCATCGATCTCCTGGGGAAGAAGAGTGGCAGGAGATGAGGAAGAGAGCTGACATGTGGACCCCATATGTCAGTTAACGGTCAAAAAGATGGTCAAACAATCAGTTTTCTTACGTGCGGGTCCCAATTTTCATTATCAGGATCAATTGTAAAGCACTAGATGTTTTGGATTTTTTGAAATAGCCAACCACCCACTTGGTAGTTATCTGAGAAAAATTAAAAACCGGTAGTTTTTTGGAAGCCTGTAAAGTAGTAGTTTTATGCTATTTACTCGATTATACCCTTCTGATAGGAACCCTCTGAACACGAGAGTTTAAGGTAATCGGAAATGACATTCGACAAGAGAAGATCACACGTTGTGATGTATAAGTGCTTCATCTGAGTCGTTGAAGCCTGGATTGGATGATACAAGACATGTGCCATCAATGTAGATCTCTAGTTGTGCCCTTGCTTGCACTTCATGTATTGGTCCATGTATGTTTTCCTGCTGCCGTCCATGACGAGTGTCGACATGGAGTCCATCGCTATCGCTCTCAAATTTAACTGATGGAAGTCAGAAGAAGTTATACATCTTATTCACCAAGCGCATTAAGATGTTGCAGATGTGATACGTCTTAATAAATAGGATACAAATGATGAATCGAAAGACCCAAGGGACAAGAAAATCAATTTGGGAGTAAGACACACCTAGGCCTTCTTGAGTTAATCCCCTCCCAAGGGGATTGGAGCGGATTTAGGGGATTTTTTTTACTTGCAGTTGATTAAATCCCCATCAATCCTCTCCCATCCCTAGCAGTCTAAACGGGACGGGGCTTGCCTGCGGCTGCATGGTGCGACCATCCGTGCGACGCAGCCATCGCACGGCTGTGCACGCACCCCCTCCTGCTCCAGATTTTCTTATCCAAAAAGAAAAACAAATACAGACCATAATACCGATTCCCTTCCATAATACTCTCATCATTAAAACTACGGAAACACTAATGCCCACACGTGTAGGCGTTCCCCAACTCGCCCACACGCGTCGATCGTCGTCCGGTGCCTTTTGCACGAATCTTGACATGAAAAAGTGGATTTGGTGTGTCACGTAGGACGGGGCTGGTGTGTGGGCGTTGGAGAGTTTTTCCACACGCTCGCGTCATGCTGTTTGCCAACTGCGCTGTGTGGGTGAACTAGTTTTTGCCCACACAGCCAGCCACATACTTCATGCGCGTGTGGGCAAACTGTTTTTCGCCCACACAACACTCCTACATTGTGGATGACAACTACAGTTAGGCAAACGTGGCAACTAGGTAAACACACATGTCAACTGTGATTTTTTGCTAGATGGCAACTGCAGTTGCGCGTACGTGGCAACCAGATAAACAAACATGGCAACTGTGATCAATGTTTTGGCTACCGAATCCCATGAAAATTCCGAGGGTGGGCGAGAAACGCGGATACCGCGGTTACCGTAAAATTCCGAGCAAAAACCGCTTGAATTTTTTAAACGTAATTTGAATTCAAAATTTTCTGAGCTAGGAATATATTAATGCTGAGCTCAAGTATTACACAAACAAGCTGTTGGTGTAATGGCATGTTCTCGTTTGTCTTTCCTCCTCGTACATGAGGTGCTGGGTTCTTTGTAATTTTTAATTTAAGAATTGGTTAAACAAAAAAGAGAAGCACTGAACCTTGGGTCTACGCGGGCAACGGATAACCATATTTGCCACCAGACCACACCTAGTTCCATATTTTAGAAGAGTTTTCGTCCTACTTAACTATATTGTAGCCGTTCAAATTCAAAAATTTCGAAATAATTCGATTTTTTTTGCTCGGTACACAGCTTTCCTGTGGGTAGCGAGAAATGCGGATACCGGGCGGTATCCGAATTTTCCGCCCGGTACCCAAAACCATGACTGTGATTAACAATATATGACAACTATGGTTGGACCACACATGACAAATAGGTAAACACACATGACAACTACTGTTTCACCATATGTGACAAGTAATTAATCACACACGGCAACTACGGTTTGATTACACGCGGCAACTACCATAAATTAGACATAGCAACTATAGTTAACCAAAACAGATAGAGTTGCCATGTTTTTATAACTACACTTGCCATCCCGCATAACTACATCTGCCAACCGGGATGGCAACTAAATCGTCATCCCGCGGTGTACTTAAGGTAGCCGCGCTAGGACGTGTGGGCATTTTTGCTTCGTGCCACACGCGCGGGTGAAGATGAGTAGTAGTTGTTGGCGTGTGGCACGAAGTAGCCGCGCCCACACGTGTGGGCAATTCTAATGTCCGCCCACACACAGCTCGTGTGGGCTGCCTCCTGCTCACACCACACATGGTGTGTGGGCGCATGTCGAATATACCACACGTGTGGTAGTTATCGGCGTCCTAAAACTGAACACAGAACGAAAGGAAATAATCACAATCACCCGCGAAACAGATGCACAGAATACACAAAAGCGCGCCAAAATGCAAAATATGCTCATAGCAGGCGGCCGGTCGAGTTGACCTACAGTCTTAACACACACAACAATCCTGGGCGAAGCACAGGGGTTCTTCTTTTCTTCTCTTGAATTGTGCAGCAAAGGAATCCGTGCCTCTGATGGCTTCTCCGAGGAGTGGTCCGGCGAACCAGGAGGGTGCCGATCAATCTGACGCATCAAAAGTAATAAATCTCACTCAGTTCTTCAAGGTCAAATTCTCTAATTTCTTTGTTTTGAACCATTGCAGGAACACATCCGTCAATGCAAACAAATATGATTGTCAAACAGATTGACTTACCATGCACCCTTGTGGAACTTGTACAACAAACCGTAGCCAGAATCTGCAGATCCAAACAGCGACGAAAAATTAGTTTATTCTGCGTTTAGAAAAACAAAGCAGTACCATGTACAGTACCCCTAATTCACATTTAATTGAATGTGCGGACATTCTTGTAGCATCTCTCATTTCAGTTCCTGGAAAGCATCCACTACAGTTTTTGTATTCAGTGCATATAGTTCCTGGGAAGTACTCTGGAAATACTTGTCATTGAAATGGATGTATCTAGATGTATTCTAGTTCTAGATACATCCATTTTGATGACAAGTAATTCCGAACGGAGGGAGTATTAACTAAATTGAATCTTAATTGATATATGATCTGCAGGAAACCACAGTAGATCACACCGATGAAAGGGTACCAAAGCTTGGCATGCAATTTTTATCTGAAGAGGAAGCCTATTTATTTTATAACAACTATGCTAAAGCTATCGGTTTTAGCATCAGAAGAAGCAGTGGTCATAAAGTACCAAACTCTTGTACACTGCAGCAATGGACATTTACATGCTCTCGTCAAGGTATGGGTTACTTTTAATTTGTTTTGATTGTAATCACTACTTTATGCTCTAAGACAATTATACTACAACTTATAGGCCATCGCCGGGAAGATAAAAGAGAGGAGACATTCAGTTACAGTAGGCCTGAAACACGATGTGGATGTGATGCCCATATGAAGATTAGCCTTAGAAATGGAGTTTATTATGTGTATGAATTCGAGGGGGCACATAATCACAATCTTGCTCATGGAATCATGGCCCAATACCTGAGATCCCAGAGAAAAGTGACAGAAGCACAGATAGCAAATGCAGAGATCACAAAGTCAGTAGGTATTTCAAATAAAGCAACAATCGATTTGATGGCCAAAGAAGCATGTGGGAGTGAAAACCTTGGCTTTATACCTCAAGATATGAAAAACCGTTTGTACTCAAAGAGAACAATAAAAGCGATGGTAGGTGACACCGGGGGAGTATTAGAATACATGGAGCAAAATGTCTCGGAAGATGTCAACTTTTTCTATTCAATTCAAGTGGATGAGGATGAATTGATAACTAATATTATTTGGGCTGACTCCAAAATGGTTTCAGACTATGCGCTATTCGGCGATGTTATATGCTTTGACACCACATACAGGAAACTAGATGATGGATGTCCATTTGGTTTCATTGTTGGGGTGAATAATCATCAGAAAACTGTTTTCTTTGGTGCTGCACTTCTCTATGATGAAACCGCTGCAAGTTTTGGTTGGCTTTTCAGAACTTTCCTAAAAGTTATGTCAGGAAAACATCCACGTACAGTTCTCACCGATGAAGATGCGGCAATGGCAAAGGCAATTCGTGAAGTCTTCCCTCACTCTCACCATAGACTTTGCGTATGGCATATGAATCAAAATGCTTGCAAGACCTCGCCGGAGTTGTTGACGAATATAAGAAGTTCAATGCTGATTTTTAGCACTGTATATATGATATAGAAGAGGAGGATGAATTTGTAGGTGCATGGGATAAAATGATTGACAAGTATGGACTACGTGACAATCAATGGCTGCAAAGGCTATTTGAGAAAAAGGAACAGTGGGCACTAGTGTATGGTAAAAATACATTCGCTGCCCACATGAGCACTACCCAAAGAAGTGAAAGCATGAACAATGAACTAAAGAGATACATTAGTATTAAATATGACATGCTTACTTTCTTTGAGCATTTTGAACGGCTAGTTTTGGATAAAAGATGTGAAGAGGTGAAGTATGACTTTAAAGCAACACAGGCTACTCCCAAGTTGAAGGCCGAATCTAGCTATATGTTAACACAAGCTGCAGCTACATATACTCCAGCAATATTCAAGATGGTTCAAGATCAAGTGCTTCGGACTCTGAACTATGACACATTGCTTTGTGATGAAAGTGACACCGAGATGAAGATTTTTGTAGTAAAATTTCATGGCACACAATGTGAACATGTTGTTAGATTCACACCCAAAGAAGAAAATGTTAACTGCAGCTGCAAAAAGTTTGAGTTTGCTGGAATCCTTTGCTCTCATTGCCTAAAGGTACTTGATATCAATAATATCAAGCATATTCCAGGAGAATATATCTTAAAACGGTGGAAAATTGATGCCAAAGTTCTAGATATAACAAGCAAATACAACCCGCATGAGAACCTAACAGCAAGAATGTCTAATCGCTATAAGGAACTGTGTAGAATGTTTGTGAAAATAGCTGCTCGTGCAGCTGAGTCAGAAGAATCATACAATAAGGATGTTAAGTGTGCAGAGCAATTAGCACAAGATGTGAAAAAATGGTTGATGATTAGAGTTGATCCAGATTTGGTTAGCGTTGATCCAGATTTGGATAACTCATGTACTAAAGAAGGTACAAACTATACTAACAATAATTGCCTAGACTATTGTAAAACAAAGTCTGATATTTATCATTATAGTGGCAGGTGTGAATATCCCATCTAGTAGGATTTCAAAGCATGGTGAGGGGCTTGCAAAACCAAAAGGTAGGAAGGTCAAGGAGAAGACTGTCAAAGGATCAAAAAGACCCGTTGGCGGATTTGAGAAAGCAACTTCAAAAAAGAAAAAGAACACATATGATAGTGTACAACAAGAGACTCATGGCCCGTCAATGGTATCATACTTCATCTCATTGTGGCTTATAAAACATTCAATTGTACTGACATTTCTCTATCAAATTTTACAGGGCCCTTTGGAGAAATAGACTTCGAAAAAGAAAAAGAACAAAAATGATATTGTACAACTACAGCCTCATGGCCCCTCAACGGTATAACATTATCACTTGTTTCTTTTAAAATCTTCAACTGTAATGACCTTTCTCTATCAATTTCAATACGGTCCTTTAGAATTTTTTGGGAACCAAATGGGTGCATATCAATTACCCTACAACACTATCGTAACTGCTTCAATGCAACCATCAGTTGGTAACATCCCGATGCCACCACAGAGCCAACAACTGTTGACGGGATTCCAACCATACAACACAACAGTGGTAGAAGCAATCCACACTTTCAAAGTTTCGTTTTTTTTCCAAACTTCGTTGAAACTGAACTTTGCTACTTTGTGCATAGTGTCATCCCACAAACCACATGTACGCCTATTTACAGCAGCAGAACTCTACTCTGAATCCCTCCCTGCACGAGACCATTCGGGAAAATCAAAGCTTCTTTCTTCAACCAAAGTCAACATCTATCCTAAATGGTACAATGCAGCCATCAATTGGTAAAACCATGTCAATGCCACCACAAAGACAAGAACAACAAAATACTCTACTGGTATAACATTCCACCCTTTCTACTTTTCCAATTTTGTAAACTTCATTGAAACTGAACTTTGCTACTTTGTGCACA
>NC_041393.1:702529265-702581301 GCF_002162155.2 Triticum dicoccoides
ACGATGGCGGCCTCGCTCCCGGACGACGTGGTCCGCGAGATCCTCGTGCGCTTGGACAATGTCGTCGACCTCTTCCGTTGCGCAGTGTGGTGCAAGCAGATGCGCCGCGTTATACTCGAGGCCTCCTTCCTTCACCGCCTCCGCTGGCTGAACTCGGCGGCGTCATTCCTCTTTGGGCTCTTCATTTGGGAAAGGTTTGAAGTCATGAATGCCCCTGCTTTTGTGACTTCCTTCATCCCGACGAAGCACTCGTTGTTCAATCCTCACCGCGGCAATCTCAAGTCATTTTCCCCCATGAGCGGCTCAAGAGGCTGCAAAGGACAGCTACTGCACAACGTGGTGCCACTCGTCGCTCGCCACGGCCTCCTCCTCTTCCTGCGCTTGGGTATGCCCAATGCCAATGTTTATCCGGCATCAACTGTGTGGCTGACCGTGTGTAATTTGTTTTCCGGCGCATGTGACGAGCTTCCTCCACTTAAGTGTGATTGGGATTTCGACAAGAGCAGCTACGCCATCCTAACTAGCGCAGATTGTTCCTCAAATGCTGGGCAGCAACATCCGACGCCGCCCAGCTACTCGGCCTTCTTCAAAGTGCTCGTTGTCAAGAATGGCATCAATCAACAACCACATAACCTCCACAAGTTCACGTCAGGCGAGCCAAGTTGCAGCAGCCCGAGTAGATTGTACACTAAGAGGAGGGGTGATTATTGGCGGCTTAGGCACCCCCGCGCCCTTGTGTGGCGTGGCACGGCACACTGGCTCATTGGTTACTCCATGGGTTGTTACTCGTGCTTGCATACCATTGACGAGGATGTTGAGACCTGCCGTGTCTCTGTGACTAAGATTGAGAATCCTATCGAATATATCAAAACTGAAATTTATGGTGGACGACAATTTACGGCCCTTATTGTTGACGCTGATGGGTTACTGTCATTGCTTCGGATGCGAGGCTCCCAGCTAGAGAGATGGACGCGACAAGAGGACGACGATCCGACAAGGTGGCTCTGCACCCTGTTTAGGAAGCTAAAACCACCTATGGAATATAAGATGCACTTGACAATTTTAGAAAAGAAGGGTGGTATGTTGCTCGTCGAAGACTACAATGGTAACGTGTACACTACAAATCTTGAGACAGGGGCAATGGAGATGGTGGCACACTTTGATAAAACCAACCATGGGCAGGTAGTGCCCATTGAGATGGATTGGCCAACACTCTTCGTTTCTCGCCTCGGCAAACGTCAACTCTGATCGAAGAAATAACCATGATAATATTTATTACTTTACCCTTGGTAAACTGTTAAGTATTACGCTTCAGTCTGGATGAACCGTCGTCTTAGTTATTACAACATGTCAAGTATTTCCTCATGTTGCATACAATATTGTGCAAAAATAACACATGTAATGTTAGGAATAAACATGGCGTACATGTATTATACTAGGAGCTATCCGGTTAGGACTAGAAGTCTTCACCGGTTAGGATTCTTTGTTACCTTTTTTATGAAAATATGGCCCTAGGGCCGCATTTCATTGATTAATCCCACTAGGACTAGAAGTCTTCTAGTAGTTTCAAGGGAGCAACCACCAACAGTTTAACATCATGATAGAGACATGGGACATGGATCAGTCTGTCGAGCTGGTGGATCCCAGCCACATACCAACATCTTGCCTCGTCCATAATGCAGTCGACGACCTGCCTGAGCGTGCACCGACTGTTGTTGAAGATGCGGGCATTGCGTTCCTTCCAGAGCATCCATGCAACAAGGAAAATAGCTAACTTCCAAGTATTCCTGTGCACCGGAGCCGACAGAGCACAGAGTTGGCCCATCCAAGATGATCGGAGGGATCCATCGCTGCTGGCCGCCGTGATCGCCACCTGCAGCATGGAGAAGTGGATCCCTAGCTTGTCGATGATGCAACTCCAAACCTCGGTCGAGGACGGGCATTCACCCAGCAGGTGAGCGGCTGTCTCCGGCGCCGTTGAGCATAGCGGGCAACTCAGATTGTGTGGAATGCCCCGGATAGCCATGTTATCACCAGTCATGCACCGTCCTCGGGCGGCAAGCCAGAGGAAAGTTTTGGCGCGCGCGCCGCCTTGGCTGACCAAATAAAATTGTTGTCGTTTGTGCGCAAAGCTCCTTCAAATTGGTAGAGGGAGGCAGACTTGGCTGTGTATGTGCCATCCATTGTCCACTTCCACCTAACCGTGTCACTCGTTCCATCGGTGAAGGTGATGCCAGAGGCCATCTCCCTCAGGATGTAGAGATGCTGGAGCATGACGCCCGAAGGGTTGGCGTTCAGGAGCCGCGTCCATCCGTTGTCGGTGAGCACATCGTGCAAGCATAGCCGGCGTTTCGTGCAGCGTTGTATTAGCTCCGGCCATCGCTCAACGGGGCGGAGCTCACAAGCCCAATGTGAATCCCAGATGGAGGTGAGCCTGCCATCTCCGATTGTGATTGTTGTTGAGGATCTGAATAGCTCTTTAGCCGGCCTCTCTGGTAGGAGAGGGATGCCATGCAATGGCCTTGTCTGGTCAATCCATTGCTACCATTGCGAGCGGCACCTGAGAGCTCTTCCTTTATGTTCCAGGTCCATCATACCAAGGCCTCCGAACGCCTTGGGGCGACATACAACAGACCAATTCACCAAGCACTTCCCGGATGTTGCATTTTGATCTTGTGCCCACACACTACTAGAAAAAACCTTATCGGTAGCATGGTTTTTTTTCATACCAGTAGCATGGGTGCCGGCGCTACAGCTAAATATTAGCAGTAGCGCGTTTTCTATCCCACGCTGCAGATATGCTAAGTACTAGTAGCGCTTCTTTCTACACACACGCTACTACTATCGTATGTACTAGTAGCGCCGCTTCCTCCACCCCACGCTACATCTAATTAATTAGAAATTAAAAAAATAATATTCAAATGCAGTATTCATGGATGAAAATTCAGATGCATTTGTTTCACCAATAATCATTAGTAGTAGCATCAACATAGCTTCTAATTCAGCATAGGAGTTGCAAGTAAGGGAAAATTACCACCGACACTACTAGCTAATAATCATCATAGCTAGTCATTACCACCAACATTGTCTAATCATCATAGCTACATAGTGTAACACATCATCATCATCATCTTAAAATTCATTCTAGCTAGCTAATCACTCCTACTGCTCTCTTTCTCTCTCTCAGGTAAAATAATATAAAACATGTGGAGCGCTCCTGATTCATCATATTGAAGCATGCAGATGAACCTGTCTCCTAATTGTGGGCTACGCTTCTGATTGCTTTCCCCTAGTACTTCTCTGCGATCCTTCACAATTTGTTCCAGTCTTTGACTATTAAGACTTGCTCGCTTCTAGAAATCCCGAATACACTCATGTCCAATGTAGAAAGTCTTGGCCATATGCTAACCATGGACATGCGACCTTTCGCTTCGATCCACTGAGGCACAACTACCATCAAGAGTCCCTGTTGAAGAACACCGTAGTAACGTACTTAGCAATTAAGTTTACCTTAAAAAATAATGTATGCAAAAGATGCACTAAGGACAAATAGTAAAAATCTTACCATCTTTCCTAAATAGATGTGACCGTAGTTCAGTATGAACACTATTGGTCGCACATTTTGAGTACTAACATTTTTAAGTCCAGGAAAATAATTTGTCTTGACAGTATGAAGATCCTCAAGCCATGAAATATAATGACTTGTCTCCTCGCAGTTTAGTTCAGCCCCGGGACAGTAGTAGGCCCTGTCTACCAAGCGCCAGACATGTTTGCTTGAATGGAAATAAGCTGTCAATAGAAATTAGTTGTCAACTATTTTTGAATAAACAATATCCAAGATATAAATATGGTTGAGAAACTTACATAAATTAGGTAGAACTGGAGGCGTCTGCACATCGACCCAGATGTCAATATTATCTTCAATCATCTTCCGGACGAATATCAAAGGTGATAAGCATATCAGGCTCAAATGCATAAGCCTTGCATAGTGCTCTCCATTGTTTGTATTCAAAATGGGTGTAGGTGTCTGTATTGTATAATTTTGCGTGAAAACTATAACCATGCTCGGTCCTCAAGTTAACTCTTTTTACCTCCATAGTTTCCATAGTACTGAAACCAATGTTATCCAAGACATATATTCTTGCATGGCAGGAGATACGCTAGTAGAATAGTAAAAAAAATAAACTATAAGTTAAAGCAAAAGAAGCAGAAGTCATGCTTAATTACGAAAAAAGACTTGTCGTTGTGACTTACTGTATGCACTTCGAATGTCTCATCCAGCTTGATGCTGAAGCACCTACCACCAACTAGGTGAGGCCTGTCGCACTGGCCGCGCCCGTCTTCGCAGTATTCGCACATACTGAATTTCCTTTCGCTATCGTCGTCAGACATTTCCTATGTTCATATAGTTGAAACAGACGTGCATTCAATAAACAAAACTAAATCATAAAATGAATTAGTATTCAAACGAGCAAGCATTCAATAAGAAAACTAAATCATCTCCTGCGTCCCGGACATGGCCCGTATAATCAAGCAAGCCTCCTCCGCCGAGTCGACGACGAGGATGCGGGCCAAGCATCATCGACGTCGAGAAAAAATGCTTAATTATGAAAACAAAATTAATAAACACTTAGCAAAATTCGGCATGACCTTTGCTAAAACAAGACATATCGAGTGCCTAAAATTTGCCATAACGTAAAAATATGGCAAAACATAGGCCACTCGGAAAAATATGACATGTCCAAAATGTGACATGTTCAAAATATGACATGTCCACTGCAAATTTGCATATAACAGAGGAAAAATTGCTTTAACTAAAAAAATAACAACAATTGCTTTAACTAAATAAATACCTAGAATTTGTTAATTACACCTAAAACAACTAAAACACCTAGAATTGTGTTAAATACACCTAGAACACCTAAATTCTATTAACTACACCTAATTAAAAACCTAGATAAATTTCTGTCCTAATTAAAAACCTAGATAAATTTGTGTCCTAGTTTTAAAACCTAGCTAATTTAAAAACCTAGGGTTCATACAAATTAACTAGGGTTTATACTACCTAATCTGTCCTAGCTAGAGTTCGGTCATAACCAACATTATTCTAAGAACCTACATTTTTTCAACTATATAGGATTCAAAATAACTACTCTCTAATAATTATAACTAGGGAGGGAGGGAGGAGGAGGAGGATGGAGGGAGGAGTACCTCTCGGTGGAAGAGGGTCGCGTGAGTGTGAGCGTCTGAGTGTGAGCGTGTGAGTGTGAGAGTGAGTGAGAGAGCGCTCACGGGCCGGAGGGATCGGAAGTAGAGGTGGGCTTAGCAGCAGCGTGGTGGAGGAGGCCCAACGCTATAGCTAAAGCTGCAACAGTGGACCGAGTGTGTGGCCCACTAACAGCAGTGCTGGCCTTGAAAACAAGCGTTACTGCTAACGTGCGCTTGCAGTGCTGGTTTTGGCCGGCGCTACTGCTAAGTAGTAGTAGCGTTGGGTATATAACCAACGCTACTGCTAAATGTCTACCTATAAGCATTTTCCTAGTAGTGACAGGAAGCCACACAGTACTTTGTTTATTCTTTTGATCAGCCATACAGGGGGGGGTCCATCGCCATTAGCTGAAAAACCACCATGGATGAAAGCGTCAATCTGACGATTTCAAACCGGCCCGACAGGGAATATGCTTTGCTTTCCAGCCCCCGGTGCGCTTGGCAATTTTGTCAATGATGGGTTCCTGGTCCACCCGGCGTAGACAACTATCAGACAAGGGCATTCCCCGGGTAGGTGAATGGGAAACGCTCCACCGGCCAACCGGAGTCGAGCGTGATGTTGTTGATGACTGAGTCCTCGGTGCAGCCAATGGCGATGACCGTACTTTTGTTCCAGTTAGCATGCAGCCCCGTAGCATCGCCACACAACCTTAATAGTTCCATGCTTCCTCTGAATTTGGTGTCCTTGACTGAGTCCTCGGTGCAGCCAACGATGTCATTGGGATGCTCTAGAAGGTGACCTTGTTTTTCTCAGCAGAGCGAGGACACCGTTGGCTGCAGCAAAGTTCACCATGGACGATAGTGTGTCCATAGCGATGACAAACAGAAGGGGGATAGCGGATCCCCTGCCGGAGCCCTTTCGAGTTGTAGACGGTGTTTGTGACATCCCCTATTGACCATCACCTTAGTGGCTAACGTCGCGAGCAATCCAACAATCCATCCCACCCACCGGTCGTTGAATCCTCTCCTTTTTAACACTTGTAGCAGGAATTCCCAAAAGAGGCTGTCAAAAGCTTTGGATCAATATTGCACTGTCTAGACGTTGGCTAGGCGGGGAAAATCATGTGTTTACCTCGCCTTTCTGAGAAGGACACAAATCCTAACAAAACTTTAAAAAACACATAAAAACATAGCTCTCCCAATGGCAAGGACTGAAATCCACCGCGCCTCCATGACCGTAAGGCCGCCCAAGATAAAGCAAATCGGCGGCGGCACCTACGGAAGGTAAAGGGGAAACCTTATCATTGTGCGTCCAAGAGAACGTATGGGTATGCCTTGTAGCTGTTTGTGATTTTTTTTCCCTCTTCTTGTTAAGCTTTGGATGAATCGTCATCTTCATCAAGATGTTTAATGGTAACAGTGTTTTTTGCGGGTGAACAGTGGTTGTGTAACTAATAAAAGAAATGAGTGGTTGTGTAAATAATGCAATATAATGTTTTTTTAAGAGAGGAGGACCCCAGGCCTCTGCATCTGGACGATGCATGCAGCCACTTTATTAATTATTCACACAAGACCTTACAAAGTCATACAATAGTAAGACTAAACCCACCGTCTAGGCAACATCTGTCACTACTCCTATCTAGTTGATAAAGGGATGCTGATAGTCTGCGCCTAATACCAAACAGACCTCGCGGCCAAACCTAACATCTAAGACCTGAGGTCCCAACCAGGACGTCTGTCGGGTATGGTGCACCTACCACTCCAGCGCACTCCTCAATCAGGACGCCTGCCAGGTATGAGGCCGCCGCAGCCACCTGCCACCAATCCATCTTTAGTCTTGTACTGCTGCATCTACCTTGACCGGTCTAGTTGCCGTCGATGCCATCACGACGCCAGACAACACGACCATCCTGCGCTCGTCCATCATCACCTGCCCACCGGCGATACCCTGCTGCTCCATGCCGCTGAGACCCGCCGTTGTCGATGTGCCAGATGCGACACCGCTCCTCCATCGCGAGCACCACCTGTTGCCACTGGTCCTATCCCCTCCGCTTGCAGTTCCTCTAACCGAGAATCCAAATGCCCTAGGTCGCACCTCCAAGAATGGTACCACACACGCAGTGCCGCCGCCGCCCAATCTAAGGAGATTTTGGGTTTTCACCCAGGCATGGGGTCAGGGTGGAGGGCAGGGACCTCGACGGCGCCTGCAAGGAGGAGAATAGCGACCCTGGTCATCACCACCGTCGGGATGAACGAGTTATCCAGAGTTTTCCTCCAGTCCGATGTCACCTCTACCAGCCCCCACGATCGCACCGAGGCCGACGACCGCGATCGTAAGCCACCAAATGCAGCGGAGAGAGCCTGCAGCGCGCAGGAAATCCACTGGCAACTCACCTCCCACGCGGTCAAGACGTCATCCATCCACCCCTGTGAACATGCGTCGTCGCCTTGCCTAACGGGGCCGCCGCCCCTGGTCTAGGTTCCTCCACGCCGGCCGGAGTGGCGAGATCCGCCACGAGCGACGAGATCTGATACCGTGCGGCCGACGTCATCACCCAAGCCCACCGTCGACCGATCCCGCCGCCGCCGTGAGCCCGCACGCTGCCGGGAGTCCCACACCCATGGATCTGGGCGCCTGTGCACCGCCACGAGCCCGCCACCTCCGGGATCCGCCACACCGTCGGGAGGGCTTGCAGGCTGCCCAGGCATGAGGTATATCAGAAGTCCATGTTGAAACAGATGCATCTCAGCTTGTGCAAGCGCTTCGGTCAGACGACCAAGATATGGCGATAAATGGTGTTATCTTCAAGGAGATTAAATATTTTACTCGGCTAAATTTTAATTTTTTCCGTATTACTTTCTGCCCAAGAGCATGTAATAAAGTTGCAGACGCTCTAGCGAAGTATGGTGCAGGGGCAGGGCTATCATTCCCAGCTTTATGTCCAAATGGTGCCCCTGATTTTGTGCAAAACTTGGTAGCCAGCGATGCTGCTGTGCTCTTTGGTTAATGGAATAAATATGATTCCAGTTCAAAAAAAGTATACCGTGACAGCATATCGTTCTGAATATCGAATTGGCCCAAGGCAACCATTTTTTTTAGAGTACCTAAGGCACTCACGGCCTATCAGTAAACCTATATCTATATCTATACCTACTATTAAAGCAAGGTGATATTCTTGGTTTCGTTCCGCCATCAGTTTTTTTTTCCAATTGGTTTTGTTCACGTACGGCGTACGTTCGTTCTATTTTGGTCACCCACGAGGTGGTACTAATCGCTGCTTGATCTCAATTTTACTTGCGTTGCTGGGTGCCTGGGCCTCAGCCGGCTTCGTATAGATACGACCTGGGCCAAAAGTATTAACGTGGGCCTTCAGAGTGCATTAAAAAAATGTTGGCAGCGTGAAGTGGGATCGAACTCAGGACCTCTTCTTCAAAGTTTAAGGCTCGCACCAACTGAACTAGATCACATATCTGCTAGAAAATAGGGTTCACCTTCAATAGTACCGCATCGCTTTTCGGCAACAAATCACATCTTCTTAAATATACGTGGGTTCAGAAAATCAACAAGCTGGCACATCTAATCCGAGGAAAGGGAGAAACGAGGTCGGATGGGGGAGCAAGGAGGCCTCTATGCAGCAGGAAATCAAGATGGCCTTAGATTAGAAGTAAGGAGGCGAGAACACGGATCTGACGAGGCGGCCGATGGACGTGAGGATCGGAGCCAGCCACGTATGCGCTGTCAACATAACATGACAGAACCAACTAGGACGTGACTGTGCGCCTGTTGCATATGAGTGTCACCATGGGAAGTTGGCGTGGGTTGCTGATTTACCTTTAGCTAGCTGTACAAGTCACTTACAAAATTGCTGGAAACATGGTAAACCTGTATACTCATCATGAGAAAATTAACTATACATTTGAATGGGGTCACATTCAAACTTGCATGCTCTACATGAAAAAGACCCACACATTTGAGTGTCTTTTCCTTTTTGCTACAAACATAGCCATATTCGGGTATGATGACCAAGGAAGATCTAAGAAACTAGACTCCTTTTTAGAAAAGAATAACTCACATTGAGATAATAAAATTTGAATATGGGATCACGTAAAAAATAATTAGTCTACTTATATCTCATCATTTACAGAATTGAAGCAGTAGGATAGGATTTCAACGTGTAGATTTTTTAACGCATGCAAATAAATGAGGATTTTAGTATTAAAGACCTTTATCAAATCGCCAAGCACAAAAAGTACAACTATAAGCTTGAAAATCCACAAGCAGTAGAATTTTAGAATTGATTTTGCGGGAGGGTAGACACTGAAGTGTATATAATCTATAAGATATCACTGATATATTAAATTTTCCATGAACTGCTAATGTATTTTGCACATATAATTCTCATTAAGTTTTAATACTCCCTCCGTTCCTAAATACTTGTCTTTCTAGGCATTTCAACAAGTGACTACATACGGAGCAAAGTGAGTGAATCTACACTCTAAAATATGTCTACATACATCCGTATGTAGTAGTCATTTGAAATGTCTAGAAAGACAAATATTTAGGAACGGAGGGAGTATATGACAAAAGAATCTCGTTGCAACGTAGGGCATATGTGATATCTCCCCGAGGCGTGATAAAAAGATCAAAGATCAAGAAACC
Source organism: Triticum dicoccoides (assembly GCF_002162155.2). Classification (NCBI taxonomy): domain Eukaryota; kingdom Viridiplantae; phylum Streptophyta; class Magnoliopsida; order Poales; family Poaceae; genus Triticum; species Triticum dicoccoides. The sequence goes on from NC_041393.1 coordinate 702,539,134, forward strand.
ACACAGACATTAGTCAGAATATGTAAGCCATTTGTCCGGGTATTACGATTGGTCTAATTAATCACACATCTTATACTGTACAAAAATGAGAGTGTACGAGTTATTTTTTTCTCCCGTTGCAACGCACGGGCAATTTTCCTAGTATTACTTAGTTACTGTACAAATTAATGCTTCTCCGGTTCGTCGTATCGTAGCACGACGCGGACATGTGAATTCGACGGAGACTCCAACTAGGACCGGCCGGACCTCGAGGCCAATAAAAACGACAAATCCCATATACGTTGGTCCTCGCACTCGAGGCTCCTCCAATCGCTGTCGGACGATGGCAACACGGGAGAAGAAGGAAGGAACGGCAGCCTCGCTCCCGGACGACGTCGTCCGCGAGATACTTGTGCGCTTGGAGAACGTCGTCGACCTCTTCCGCTGCGCAGTCTCGTGCAAGCAGATGCGCCGCGTTATACTCGAGGCCTCCTTCCTTCGCCGCCTCAGCTGGCCGGACTCGACGCCGTCATTCCTCTCCGGAATCTTCATCTGGGAAAAATCCGACTTCATGCCCGCCATTACTTTTGTCACGTCCTTCTTCCCGACGAAGTACTCGTTGTTCGGTCCTCAACGTCGCAATCTCAAGTCATTTGTCCCCACAAGTAGCGCGAGAGGCCGCAGAGGAGGGCTGCTACACAACGTGGTTCCGCTCGTCGCTCGCCACGGCCTCGTCCTCCTCCTGCGCGTGGATATGCCAAATGTCAATGTTAGTCCGTCCTCGACCATCTGGCTGGCCGTGTTTAATTTGTTTTCTGGCACATATGATGAGCTCCCTCCGCTTAGGTGCGATTGGGATTTCGACAAGAGCGCCTACACCATCCTAACCAGCGCAGATTGTTCTTTGAATGTTGAGCAGCAACCTTCTGTACCGCCTGGCTACTCAGCCTTCTTCAAAGTGCTCGTCATTGAGACTGACATCAATCAACAACCACATAACCTTCACAAGTTCACATCAGGCGAGCCAAGTTGGAGTGGCGTGAGTAAATTATCCAGTAAGGTGAGGGGTAATAATCAGGAGCTTAGGCACCCCCGCGCCGTTGTGTGGCGTGGCACCGCACACTGGCTCATTGGTTACTGCAGGGGTTGCTACTCGTGCTTGCATATCATTGACGTGGATGCTCAGACCTGTGCTGTCTCTGTGATGAAGATTGAGACCCCTACCGAGTATATCAGAACCGACATTCACGATGGACCAGAATCTATCACCCTTATTGTCGATGTCGACGGGTTACTCTCGGTGTTTCGTAGGCGAGGCTCCCAGCTAGAGAGATGGACCCGCCAAGAGGATGGTGATCCTACAAGATGGCTCCGCACTCAGTTTATGGAGCTAAAACCACATGTGTATCTTAGGGAACCCTTGATCATTTTAGAAAAGAAGGGTGGTATGTTGCTCGTCCAGCACGACGACTTCCGCGGGACGAACGTGTACACTGTAAATCTTGATACAGGAGCGAGGGAGGAGGTGGCACGCTTTGGCAGGTTTAACTGTAGGCAGGTAGTGCCCCTGGAGATGGATTGTCCGACACTTTTCATTTCTCGTCTCGGTGCACGCGTACTTTGATCAAAGAAATAACCATCCTCATATATAGTTGCTACTTTACTCTTGGTAAACTATCATGTATTACGCTTGGGTGTGGATGAATCGATCTCTTAATTAGTACATTTTGTCAAGTGTCTCCTCATGTTGCATCTAACAGGGATTGCGCAAAATTACACATTGTGATTTGGCCTTCATAAACTTCTTGACAGCATAGTGCTTGGGTTCTGTTCTACTCAGGATTTTTTTCCTCGCCTGAGATTTTCAAAAACCGTTCGAAAGCCGGCCCTTCTGCTACCCACCGAAAACTCGATCCTAAACGATTATTTCTGAAAATTTTGTATTTGAACTTCAAGAAAGGTAATCTAAAGTACCTGTGCTAACCGTAACAGATAGCTAGACAGATCGAGCACCGTAGTTTTTCCTTTACCGGAAGGCACTTCGTTCTTAAGTTCTAAAAAGAATAACTATTTTAAGGGTGTTTGATTTTAAATTCAAGATTCGTTTGAATATGCCGGACAAAATAAATCCAAATTTTTCTTGGGTTGGTATGTTTTGAATCAACTACTTCCGCCCCTAAATATATGACGTTTTGTCATTTGGGACGGAGGTAGTATAAAGTTGGCCGAAGGCACTCACTCGTATAGTCCCTGTCACAAAACCTAACTACAATCGATCGGAAGCCAAATTTTTATTAATAAATCGCAATAAAAAAACTTAATAAATACTCCCTCCGTCTCATAATGTAGGGAGTACTGCATGAACAGGTCTTATTTGATTGGACAAAAGGCTAAACTACTATTGCAGTATAACGCAGCTTCGAGATAAGATCGGCAAGAAGCAAATCGTCTTCCATCCGGTTTTTTTTTCAAGAATAAATAATCTTCCATAGTTTATAAGATGTGGCTGCTTAGCAATAGCATATAGTATCGGGTAAGACCAAAGCCTTCTCGACTTCGAATCAGCATGGACTCTACATATGGAGACTCCGATTTGGACAGGGGCGCGCCTCGGCCAGGGTCCATCCTTCCCTTTTAATTCCTACACCTCTAGGTACTACTACTACTACGTACGTAACCCCAGTACCCGACGACGTCGAATCCTTTCTAGTTGACGTCGCTCTCTCGCGATCGCGCCGGTAGATGATGGAAGAAATGACGGCGGCCACCGTGGTGTCGCTGCCGGAGGATGTCGTCCGCGAGATCCTCGTGCGGATGGGCGATGCGGTGGCCCTCTTCCGTTGTTCAGCGGCTTGCAGGCAGTGGCGCCACCTCATAGCCGACGCCTCCTTCCTTGGCCGTCTTGCCCCATCATCCCTCACCGGATTCTTCTTGGCCAAACGGCTCGCCCATGCCTGCACAACGTCCCTCGTCTCGACGCCATGGTCGGGGTTCGGCCCAGGTCACCGCTTCCTCCACATGTTCTTCCCCGGCGCAGAGGGAAGTCTCCTCAACCACACGGTGCCAGTTGCCGCGCGCGGCGGCCTCCTCCTCGTGCGCCTCGACACGCGGGGAGCCAGAGTGGTTCGTCTGGCCATGTGCAATCTGTTCACCGGTGCATGGGATGTGCTTCCCATGCTAGATTGTAACTGGAATTTTCACGAAAGCGGCTATGCCATCATAACCGGTGAAGATTATTCATCGGGGGGTGAGGAGGAACCTTTGCCCTCTCCGGGCTACTCGGCCTTCTTCAAAGTGATAATCATAGCTTACGGTAACCTACACACATTCTCTTCTGTCGAGTCGAGGTGGAATGCATCTAGGCCTTTCATATACCTTCCTGTTCTTATGGGCATTCATTGGCCACTCAGGCACCCTATAGCCGTCGTGTGCCATGGCGTGGCACACTGGTTCGCTTGGTGCTCTGCATTTGATGTTGACGGCTTGTGTACAATTGATGTGGACCTGAAAACATGCCACGTCTCCCGAACAAAGATCGCAATCCCAAGGGAATACATTGTCCCAAGAGAATCTCACGATAGACCGCAACTTAGTGTCACCGCCGGGGGTACACTTTTGTTGCTTCACCTACAAAGGCCAGGCCTCCGACTAGATATCTGGACGCAACAAGACGATGGAGGGAGCGATGATGGTGGTCGTTGGCTCTGCACTCCAGATGTGGAGCTAAAACTCCCTGAGCAGCATGCGGATATTAACACAGGCCTAGTGTACTTGAGCTTTTTGGGACAGAACAGTGGTAGTGGTACGTTGTTCCTCAAGGACAACTGCGGGTATGTGTATACTGTCGATCTCGAGAATAAAGTAGTAGAGGAGTTGATGGAGATGGACATGGACTACGAACGAATTAAGTGTCAAGAGGTTGTGCCCTTTCAGATGGATTGGAAGAGATTCCTCATTTCTCGTCTTCATAGCCGACAACAAACTTAATGACTAGCAGAAATAATGCTGACAGTTGTACTTTGCTCTTTTTGATTTGGAAACTACTATTGGGTAACGTATCATGCTTTCGTATGGATGAATCATCATCTTTGTATCCGTTCGACGAGTATTTTTTTTTTTGGGGAACACACTCAATTTATTTTTAGATACGAAGGAATTTTCTAAGTACAGGTTATGCACGTGTACATTTGACAATTCCATGTGCACCGACGTGTTTATACATGCAGAGTCACTAGCTTTGCCTCACGTACCGATGTATCATGCATGCACGCACGCACGTATATTTGTTTTGCTAATCGGATGCGTGTTATGAGCAAGGCTACTCACGTGTTATCCACCTTTGACCTAGGCAGCCGCCACATCCAAAACCTAAGGTTTTCTGCCTTCCGCCAGCGCCGGCGCCGGTCCGTCCCGTCTTCGGTGGCCTTAGGGCCATGGAGACGGAGTGGATCTCAGCCCTTGCCGGTGGGAGGGCTTCGTTTTTAGATCTTTTTTCAAGCTTTGTTAGGGTTTGTATCCTGCTCAGGAAGGCGAGACGGCGGCGGCTCCCTGAAGATGGAATAAAGGTCTCCCCACCTAGCCCCCGTTCCGGTGATGCGTTTAGCATCATCGGTGGGCGTGTGGAGGTGTGTCTCCGGCGGATCTGTCTTTGGTGGATTTGTTCGGATCTATTCGTCGTTCGTGTTCGTTTGTGTGTCCTCGGGTTGGATCCTTTTGATCTATACTCTTCATCTGCGGCGGTTGCTATTCTGGTGCGTTGATTCTATGGAGCCTTAGCACGACGACTCCCGACTGTCTACTACAACAACGTTTGTCCGGCTCCGGCGAGGGAGAGGCGATGACAGCGGCGCGCCTTCGGCTCGCTTCAGTGCTTGTAGTCGTCGCTAGGTGGTCTACGGATCTGGATGTAATTTTTTTATTATTTTCAGTGTTCGTTGTATTATCATGATTGAAGATGAATAGATTAGAAGTTTTTCCCGCAAAAAACAAGGCTACTCACGTGTTGATCAGGTGTGGCCATGAGATAACCATGCAGATGCCAAGGCTTGGTGCATTCAAGTCCCAGTACACATTTCGGTCTGGTCGTACGCGTATCCGAAGACCAATGTACCGGCCGGCACGCACTTATACGCGTGGTCTTTGAGCCCTTTTTTTTTTTTTTTTGCTAGGTGGTCTTTGAGCCCGTGGTCCAGCCGGTCCATACTACTGCCAGCCAGGTACGTATAGTTTTGTTTACAGGCGTGTGCACCAAGAAGAGCAGCGGACGAGATAGCATGCGAATAAAGATAAACACGGCGTCATCCATATCTCTTCCATGAAAATCGAGAACGGCCGAACGGCCGCGGCGTGGTTATGCATTCCATCGCCCTATCTCCTCCGCCTATAAATACATAAACCCAGCCACGGCCAGAGGGCTAACGCACAACCAGGGAGAGAGAACCCACGCACGCACATATCCACACATCCAGTCACCACGCAAGCAACACCAACACCGACGACCGTCTCGTACAAGCACCAGGAGAAACTAGCCGGCTCACGTTCCCGGATGGTGAGGCGATCCTCTGGTTCTTTTTCTCCCCTCTATCAGTTTCATGAACATGCATCCGAGTACACAGGACCATCATACTACTGGAGTCTTGAGTGTCGTGACTGAGGCGTGGTCGGTGCTCGCCAACGATGCAGCCCGAGATCGGCCTTCATGTTCTTGGTACACAGGTCTTTGGTGAACAGGTCATGAAGTTCAGGTCGCGACGCACAGATCCTCGAGTACAAATCCTCGACGCACAGTGCCACGGTGAACAGGTTCATCGCGAAGGAGACACATGCATACAGGTTTTGCACCACGCTATTGGAGGAGACGGCGTGGCTGAACCGAAGCCCGCCGCCGATGCAGCCCAAGACTCGCATTTCCCTTCATGGCCTATAGATCCTCGACGAAACCAGTGTGCGCAACGACGCGGCCCACGACCGGCCCGTCCTTCATGAGGTGCACGTCCCCGACGGATAGGTCAATGGAGAACAGGTTACAGGCATACAGGTTTTGCACCACGTTTCTTGGAGGAGACGGTGTGGAGGAACCGGAGCTTGTTGACGACGCAGTCCGAGAGTCACTTCCCCTTCATGGCGTATAGATCTTTGTTCGAACCAGAGTTTGCAGCGACGTAGTACAAGACCGGTCCCTCCTTCGAGAGGTGCACCCACCGTGGCGAACAAGTCCACGGCGTCGCCAGCGTACAGGTCACCCTTTGGCGTAGCACCAGCCCAAGGCGACACGGCCCCTACAAGGCCACCTTTCCACGGCCTCGTGAGGCAGGCCCCTTTGTCTTGGCGGACCGTCGAATACTCGACGTGTCTAGCCGAGACGAGGTGCCAACCACCCCGGCCACGCCAATGTGACCGCGCGTCAGTTTTTGGAGTGATGCCGGTCTCCACAAACCATTATTTCCGCAAGGCGTAGCCCTTGAACACCCCAATGAAGCAACCGGTCGTCGAGAAGTCTGAACAGAGCGTGACCCATGCTACCCAACACCAACTACTCCAAAACCACCGAGACTGACGAGGCACGACGGCAAGGGCGGGCGCGGCCAGCGCTAAGGCCACACTACATGTGGCACGTGTACCGACGAGGACACGGGCTCTGCCGCCGCCCACACACACATCATCATCATCACGCATGGAGGACGCGAAGCAAAGATGATGAAAACGACCACACAGCTCAATCGGAGGTATACCGCAGAGCAACCTGTGGGAGTAATTAACCGGGAGCCTTTCGAGGCCCCGGAAACCAGGAGACCGCAATTGCCATAGTCAGGCTGGTCGCGCTAGTAGACCACCGAGCGCATTTGTTTTCTTCACGGGATATTGTAATTTTATTTCTCCACTGTGATTAATGAAATACTCGTTTCCCGTACCTTTTTCTTTGTGTACTACGGTACACTGGCATGCCCGCATATTTACTTTTTCCTTTCCCGACGCAAGAGAGAAATACACTCCCCTTTCCTTCTCCCGGAGTCCTAGATATTCTCCGCCGTGCCTCGTCGGTCTTGGCGGCGTTGGAGTAGTTGGTGTTGGGGTAGCATGGGACGCGCTTGGCTCAGACTTCTCAACGACCAGTTGCTTCACCGGGCTGCTCAAGGGGCTACGCCTTGCGGGAGTAATAGTTTGGAGAGTCCGGCCTGTGTAAAAACTGACAAACGCTCACATTGGCGTGGCCGAGGTGGTTGGCGCCTCTCGAAGGAGGGACCGGTCTTGGGGAAGGATTTGTACGCCATTGACATGTTCGTCGGAGACGCGTGCCTCGTGAAGGAGGACCATGTCTTATATACGTCATTGCCGATATTGGTTCCACCAAGGACCTGTACGCCATGATGGGAAAAGCTCGCCGTCAGCAAGCTCCGGCTCCGCCATATGGTCGAGTGTGACGCAAAACCTGTACACCGGTGTCTCCTTTGCCATAAACCTGTCCACCATGGCCTTGTTCATTGCAATCTGTGCATCATGACTTGTGCATCAAGGACCTATGTATTCAAGGACACGAAGGTCGGTCTCGGTCTGCGTCGCTGGCGAGCTCCGACCACACCTAGGTCGTGACACTCCAGAGGATGATGGGCTTTTGTAGACCAGCTCCGGTGGCGGTCCTGCGTGCTCTGTGCATGTTGATGCAAATGAGAGAGAGAGAGAGAGGAGAAAAAGGTTAGACGGCAAGTTTACCCTATGGAAACATCAGCTTCATAGTCGTCGTGGACGGTCCGTGTGTCTCGCCGGTGGCCTTGTGTGCTTGCGTGAACCCTCGTTTCCCTGATGCGATCTGCGTGCGTGCGTCGTCTCGCGGCTGCCTGCACTGTACCTGAATCTTTATTTTTTTGAGATTAACAGTACTTCATTGATTACTGAACATCACAGCCAAGTTCGTCCATGATACAATCCGGAACCGCACCAAGATAAAAAAGATTAACAGAGTGCTCACAACTACGAGCTAGTTTGTGTGCACGCCTGACATGTAAGAAAAAACATTGAGTAAACCCAGACGCAAGAGACTTGATGTCCGAGACAACAGTGCCCACTATTGATCGATCTTGAGCCGTATACTTGATTTTGTTCACCATGGAGAGGCAGTCAGATGCCAAAACAATTGACGAACAGCCTTCAGATCGACAAACCTCAAGAGTATGTCGGATGGCAAGCGCCTCAGCCAACTCCGGTTCAGAGAAGCCTGTTAAACCGTATATAGTTAGGATATAGGAGTCTGTTAATATTGTACTTATCTCCTGTAACCAACTATATCTTGTGCCCTAGTTGCACTCTATAAATACATCCTGAGGCCACCGGTTTAGGTGCGCCGATCCAATCTCTCTCTCTCTCGTTTCACATGGTATCAGGCCCCCTCGCTTGATCGCACCATGGGCTCCCCCACGGCTTCTGCCTCTTCCTCCGCTGCCCTAACTACGCTTTCCCTCCCCGCCGCCTTCAATGGGCCGCCGGCCTCTGCCGTTCCTCCTCCCTCCGCTAGCCTCATCACCGCCAAGCTTACCACCTCCAATTTTCTCCTCTGGAAGGCTCAAGTTCTTCCCCCTCTCCGCATAGCCGGCGCCACAGGCTACGTCGATGGCACACTCCCAACCCCCTCCCAGCTCCTGGAACCCGATGAAAAGGGGGGGTGTGCCCCAAATCCGGCGTATGCTACCTGGTTTCGCCAGGATCAGATCGTCCTCAGCTATCTTCTTGCGTCGATCTCCGACGAGGTGCTGCAACAAGTACATCAGTTGGAGACCTCTCGGGCCATCTGGTCGCATGTCGAGGAGATGCACACCACCCACTGCCGCGCCAGCATCGTCCAGATCAAGCTGGACATGGCGGTCTTCAGGAAAGGCACACTTTCCATGGCGGATTACTTCGCCAAGATCCGCTCCAACGCCGACCAGCTTGCAGCTGTCGGCCGCCCCATGTGTGAGGAGGACATCATCAGCGCTGTCATCACCGGCCTCGATAGCGACTACGAGCCTCTCATCACCGCATACACTACTCGTCCCGAGGGCATGTCTCTTGGTGCGTTTTACTCACATGCGATCTCCTTCGAAAGGCGCCGCGAGTACAATGATGCTCGTCTCCATCTTCAGCATGGCGGCTCCTCCGTCAACTACGTCGCCCGGGACTCCAACGGCAACACCAACACCAACTCCAATCGGGGCAAGGGCAACTACCATGGCAAGGGCGGCGGCAACTCTGGAGATCGCGGCAACTACAGCAACAACCCTCGCGGTGGCGATCGCGGGAACCGTGGTGGTGGCGGCGCGCGCCAACAAGGCGACTTTGGTGGCAACCGTGGTGATGACCGCGGTGACTACGGCGACCGCGGCGATAACCGCGTCTAGTGCCAACTCTGTCGTGGCCCTGGGCACTACGCCTAGGAGTGCGGCCAACGCTACAATCATGCGTTCCAACCGCAACAGTCCAAGATGGCCGGGCTTGCAGCTGCTTCTCCTCCTTCTATCCTAGGTGATCCGGCTTGGTTCACTGACACAGGCGCCACGGACCACATCACCGGTGATCTGGATCGCCTCACCGTCCGGGAGAAGTACCCAGGAAGAGATCGCATCCACACAGCTGATGGCTCAGGTTTTCACATAGCTCATCGTGGTCATGCAATTCTTCCTACTCCCTCTGCCAATCTCAAACTTCGCAATATTTTGCATGTTCCTAATGCTGACAAGAACCTTCTTTCTGTCAATCGTCTTGTCGTTGATAATCATGCTTATCTAAAATATTACCCTACTCATTTTCTCATGAAGGATTTGATCACCAAGAGGGTTCTACTTCAAGGCAGATGTGAGAATGGGCTATACCCTATTCGGCCGTCATCCCATCATGCCCTGTCCTCGGTTCGGCTGTCAGCTGAAGATTGGCACGCCAGGCTTGGCCAGCCATCCACCCAAGTCGTTCAACACGTTTTACCATCCAATAAACTAGCCTCTTCTAGTCGGTCTATGACCCATGTGTATAATGCATGTCAACAAGGCAAAGCACACCAGCTTCTTTTTCCTAGATCATCCAGTGTTTCTTCTTTCCCTTTAGAACTTGTTTTTTCGGATGTGTGGGGACCTGCCAAAACATCTTCTAGTGGGTTTCAGTACTATGTTTCATTTATTGATGATTATAGTAAATTTGTGTGGATCTACCTTCTCAAGAGAAAATGTGATGTGTTTGAAGTTTTTCGTGACTTCCTTGCTCATGTTGAACACCTTCTCTCTCGCAAGATTTTATGCGTTCAATCAGACTGGGGTGGGGAATACGAGAAGCTTAGCAACACGTTTTTTCGTCAACTTGGCATTATGCACCATGTCTCTTGCCCACACACACATCAGCAAAATGGTTCGGCCGAAAGGAAGCACCGTCATATTGTTGACATGGGACTTTCTTTACTTTCCCATGCATCCATGCCACTTCGTTTTTGGGATGAGGCCTATCTCTCGGCTTGCTATCTAATCAATAGACTCCCTAGTCGTGTTACTGGAAATCTTAGTCCTACGGAAAAATTATTCCACACCAAACCAGACTACACGTCGCTACGTACGTTTGGTTGTGCGTGCTGGCCCAATATGCGTCCCTACAACACGCACAAACTAGCCTTTAGATCTCACCATTGTGTGTTCGTTGGCTATAGCATTCATCACAAAGGATATAAGTGTCTCCATCTACCCACGGCTCGTATCTATATCTCTAGGGATGTCACGTTTGATGAAAAAGTTTTTCCGTTTGCCAACCCTTCTACCTCTCCCATACCACCTCACGTTGCAGAACAAACCATACTCTTATTTCCGCATGACCACATGAACTATGGTATATGTGCTTTGTCAACTAATATGGATGCAGGATCTTCTTTGGCGCAAAAGATCCCAGGTGCGGCACCCAATCCCGCGTACGAGGAAGATCTGGGCACGGGATCCGGAGTGGATCCGGCCTCGGATAAGGCGCCATCCCTGGACAGCAGCCCGTCAGGCGGTTGCGGGGCGTCATTGGCCCACCTTGCGGCTTCTGGCGGTCTGGTCGCCCCATCGCCCGACCCGCCCTCTCGAGTGGCGGGGCCCGCCTCGGGCCCGCTTCCTGTCTCCTCCAACCCGCCACAGGAAGGCGCCCACGTGCCCACTCGCCAGCCGGTGGGCCGGCCCTGTCCCGCGACAGGCGCGCCTGCGTCGCCTGGTTCCTCCTTGGGATCGCTGCAGGATTCTCCTCCTGCGCCCGCTGGCAACACGGGATCCCAGGCGGATCCGCTGCCGTCTGCTGTGTCCGCGGGTGGCACAGGATCCCAAGCGGATCCGATTTCCTCTGCAGCTCCCGCCTCTGGATCTTCTGCGCCCGGAGCTGCCGCACCACCTGCACATACGATGGTGACACGCACACGCGATCACACTCGCAAGGCTATGCAACGTACGGACGGCACCATTAATTATGACCCGTCTAAACGTGCCTTTCTTGTCTGCCGGGAACCCCGTGATCATCATGAAGCCTTGGCATCTCCATCTTGGCGTGCCGCTATGTAGTCTGAGCTTGATGCACTTCGTCACAATGGTACGTGGACTTTAGTTTCACCACCACCTCATGTTAATGTCATTGACTGCAAATGGGTTTTTAAAATCAAGTACAAGGCTGATGGTACTGTTGATCGTCACAAGGCACGTCTCGTTGCCAAAGGGTTCAAACAACGCTATGGTCTTGACTATGATGATACGTTCAGCCCAGTTGTCAAGCCAGTCACGGTCCGTTTGGTGCTCTCCATTGCTGTCTCACGTGGTTGGTGTCTGCGGCAGTTGGATGTTCAGAACGCTTTCCTTCATGGCGTTCTCCAAGAGCAGGTATATATGCGGCAACCCCCTGGATTTTTGGATCCCAATGCCCCTCAGTCTTTGTGCAAACTGCAGAAAGCTATCTATGGACTCAAACAGGCACCTCGAGCCTGGTACTCTCGGCTCAGCTCTCGACTGCTTCAGCTCGGTTTTGTGGCATCCAAAGCAGACACATCCTTGTTTATTTTTCATCGTGCCAGTGTCACCATGTTCATGCTTGTCTATGTTGATGACATTATTGTGGCCAGCTCCTCGCCTACTGGCACGACAAGGTTGCTTGCTGATCTCCATGCCACCTTTGCTCTCAAGGATCTTGGTCCTTTGCTTTTTTTCTTGGAGTTGAGGTGAGATCGTCGCCACAGGGGATTATGCTCTCACAACAGAAGTACATTGGCGACATCCTTCATCGTGCCAATATGGAGCATTGTAAGGTTTCCACCACTCCCATGTCCTCTAGTGAGAAAATCAACAAGGATTGTGGGGTACTTCTCTCTCAGGATAACCGCACCCAATACTGTAGTCTGGTTGGTGCTCTTCAGTATCTAACACTGACTCGGTCAGATATTTCCTTTGTTGTGAATCGTGTCTGTCAGTTTCTCCATGCACCAACCACTATACATCTGTCAGCTGCTAAACGAATTCTGAGGTACTTGAAGTACATCCATGGCATGAGTTTGTCAATACGCAAGTCTCTGTCCATGGTGTTGAGTTGCTTCTCTGACGCAGACTGGGCTGGGTGCAGTGACGATCGCAGGTCCACAGGAGGGTTTGCTGTTTTTCTTGGTCCCAACCTTGTATCGTGGAGTTCTAGAAAGTAGGCCACCGTCTCGCGATCCAGCACAGAGTCTGAGTACAAGGCCATTGCAAATGGTACAACTGAGATAATCTGGGTACAGTCAGTTCTTCGAGAGCTTGGAGTCTTTATGCCACGTCCTCCAATCTTGTGGTGTGATAATCTGGGTGCTACTTACCTATCGGCTAACCCAGTATTCCATGCCAGGACCAAACACATCGAGGTGGATTTTCATTTTGTTCGTGAACGAGTTGCAGCCAAAGCATTGGATGTTAGGTTCATCTCTTCCAAAGAACAAGTCGCATATATCTTCACCAAACCACTAGCCGAGACTCCTTTTGTCTCATACAGATACAATCTGAATCTTCGTGATGGAAGTACAGATTGAGGGGGGATGTTAAACCGTATATAGTTAGGATATAGGAGTCTGATAATATTGTACTTATCTCCTGTAACCAACTGTATCTTGTGCCCTCGTTGCACTCTATAAATACATCCTGAGGCCACTGGTTTAGGTGCGCCGATCCAATCTCTCTCTCTCTCTCGTTTCACAAAGCCTTGAAGCTGCTCATTGCCAGCAAACATGCACTCCCCAAGATGATTCCTAGCCACAAAGCCCATGCCCATCCGTCGGGTAGAAGGGAACAGCGCCGCATCAACATTCACGGCCACCACACCAACAGGTGGCGGAGTCCAAATAACAGTTGAAGAAGAAGACTCACGCCTGGGATCGGGTTTAGGCTTAGAACAATGCTGCAACACCATACGGACATAGGCACGAACTTTTGAAGTAGTTCTAGCAGGATGCACGTCGGTGCCATTATTACGTACCTCATTTCTAGCTTCCCAGATATGCCATAGAGTGATAGCCAAGACAGTAGTTTGAAGCTTCGAAGCATGAGCCAGGAAATCGAACATCCATTGACGGCCATTAACCATGTCTTTTCTACACAGCCTGACACTGAACTCCTCTTTAACCCCTTTCCAAATGGAACGGGCGAAGGGACACAACAGGAAGAGATGCTCCACACGCTCAGTCCGATTGCAGAAGAAACAGCCATCATCGGCTGGAATGTGATGCCTCACCAGCTGGAAACCCGTAGGTAAACAATCATGCACGAAACGCCACAAAACAATCTTCATTTTGTTTGGACAATTGACTGACCAAAGGGCCTTCCACTCCTTTTCTTGCACCTGAATATTGGAAGCCAGACCCTTGCCCTTTCCACTTGTAGAGGAGAAAAAGTTCTCACTTCCAGTAAGATTATAGCCAGACTTGACCGAGTAGGAGACAAGCTTGTCATGAGGCCACGACAGGAAGTCATCTCCCCCAAAACGACTTATGGGAACTTGCAGAATTTGTTCCGCGATAGGATCAGCAAAGAAGCTTCGCACAAGGTCTTCATCCCAAGTCACCAATGACTCAGCCAGCAAGAACTGGACTGAAGTTGCAGCCAGAATAGGGAGAATCGTGTTGAAAGTTCCAGGAGGGAAACCTGGAATCCAGTTGTCTTCCATAACTTTGATCCGGGTGCCATTTCCTACACCCCACCGAGCTCCCTTCTGAATCAGTTGACGCCCAAAAAGCAAACTGCGCCAAGTGAAGGAAGATGATCTTGGCTTGGTGGCAGTACAAAAAGCCCCATCAGGGAAGTAGTGTCCCTTTAAGACCCTCGAACATAGAGAGTCGGGTTCGGTTAGGAGACGCCAACACTGGCGCGCAAGCATCGCCTGATTGAAAAGTACCAAGTCGCGGAAGCCCATTCCACCGAGAAACTTTGGGGTAGAAAGCCACGTCCAAGAACGCCAATGCATTTTTTGACGGCCGTCTTCGACACCCCACCAGTGGTTGGAGATGTAGGTCTTCATTTGCTCACAAATGGAGATAGGCAGTTGGAAGCAACTCATCACATAGTTGGGGATGGCCTGAGCCACAGATTTCAGAAATATTTCCTTTCCAGCCCGTGACATCGGCCTATCATTGCAGCCATTGATCCTCTTCCAAACCCGGCCTGGTAAGATGAAGGAAATATGCCCTAGAGGCAATAATAAAGTTAATATTTATTTCCTTATATCATGATAAATGTTTATTATTCATGCTAGAATTGTATTAACCGGAAACATAATACATGTGTGAATACATAGACAAACATAGTGTCACTAGTATGCCTCTACTTGACTAGCTCGTTGAATCAAAGATGGTTAAGTTTCCTAGCCATAGACATGAGTTGTCATTTGATTAACGAGATCACATCATTAGGAGAATGATGTGATTGACTTGACCCATTCCGTTAGCTTAGCACTTGATCGTTAAGTATGTTGCTATTGCTTTCTTCATGACTTATACATGTTCCTGTAACTATGAGATTATGAAACTCCCATTTACCGGAGGAACACTTTGGGTGCTACCAAATGTCACAACGTAACTGGGTGATTATAAAGGAGTATTACAGGTGTCTCCAAAGGTACATGTTGGGTTGGCGTATTTCGAGATTAGGTTTTGTCACTCCGATTGTCGGAGAGGTATCTCTGGGCCCTCTCGGTAATGCACATCACTATAAGCCTTGCAAGCATTGCAACTAATGAGTTAGTTGTGAGATGATGTATTACGTAACGAGTAAAGAGACTTGCCAGTAACGAGATTGAACTAGGTATTGGATACCGACGACCGAATCTCGGGCAAGTAACATACCGATGACAAAGGGAACAACGTATGTTGTTATGCGGTTTGATCGATAAAGATCTTCGTAGAATATGTAGGATCCAATATGGGCATCCAGGTTCCGCTATTGGTTATTGACCAAGAATAGTTCTAGGTCATGTCTACATAGTTCTCGAACCCGTAGGGTCCGCACGCTTAAGGTTTCGATGACAGTTATATTATGAGTTTATGAGTTTTGATGTACCGAAGAAGTTCGGAGTCCCGGATGAGATCGGGGACATGATGAGGAGTCTCGAAATGGTCGAGACGTAAAGATCGATGTATTGGACGACTATATTCGGACTTCGGAAAGGTTCCGAGTGATTCGGGTATTTTTCGGAGTACCGGAGGGTTATGGGAATTCGCCAGGGAGTATATGGGCCTTATTGGGCCATACGAGAATAGAGGAGAGAGGCCGAATGGAAGGAGGCGCGCAGCCCCCCTCTGGTCCGAATTGGAAAAGGGGTGCGGCCCCCTTTTCCTTCCTCCTCTCCCCCTCTTTCCCCCTTCTCCTACTCCAACAAGGAAGGAGGGAGTCCTACTCCCGGTGGGAGTAGGACTCCCCTTGGCACGCCCCTCCTAGGCCGGCCGCCCCCTCCCCCCCTTGCTCCTTTATATACGGGGGCAGGGGGCACCTCTAGGCACAACACAAGTTGATCTACGGATCGTTCCTTAGCCGTGTGCGGTGCCCCCCTCCACCATATTCCACCTCGGTCATATCGTCGCGGAGTTTAGGCGAAGCCCTGCGCCGGTAGAACATCATCATCGTCACCACGCCGTCGTGCTGACGGAACTCATCCCCGACACTTTGCTGGATCGGAGTCCGGGGATAGTCATCGAGCTGAACGTGTGCTGAACTCGGAGGTGCCGTACGTTCGGTGCTTGGATCGGTCGGAACGTGAAGACGTGCGACTACATCAACCGTGTTGTGCTAACGCTTCCGCTTACGGTCTACGAGGGTACGTGGACAACACTCTCCCCTCTCGTTGCTATGTCATCACCATGATCTTGCGTGTACGTAGGAATTTTTTTTGAAATTACTACGTTCCCCAACAGTGGCATCCGAGACTGGTTTTATCCGTTGATATTATATGCACGAGTAGAACACAAGTGAGTTGTGGGCGATATAAGTCATACTGCTTACCAGCATGTCATACTTTGGTTCGGCGGTATTGTCAGATGAAGCGGCCCGGACCGACATTACGCGTACGCTTACACGAGACTGGTTTCACCGTTAGGAGCACTCGTGCTTAAAGGTGGTTGGCGGGTGTCTGTCTCTCTCACTTTAGCTGAATCGAGTGTGGCTATGCCCGGTCCTTGCGAAGGTTAAAACATCACTAACTTGACGAACTATCGTTGTGGTTTTGATGCGTAGGTAAGAACGGTTCTTGCTAAGCCCGTAGCAGCCACGTAAAACTTGCAACAACAAAGTAGAGGACGTCTAACTTGTTTTTGCAAGGCATGTTGTGATGTGATATGGTCAAGACGTGATGCTATAAGTTGTTGTATGAGATGATCATGTTTTGTTGAAGTTATCGGCAACTGGCAGAAGCCCTATGGATGTCTCTTTGTTGCATAAGATGCAAGTGCCAAATAATTGCTTTACTTTATCGCTATACGATAGCAATAGTTGCAAGAGCAATAGTTGGTGAGACAACCATGTGATGACACATTGATATAGATCAAGATGATAAAGACCATGGTGTCGTGCCAGTGATGATAGAGATCATGACAGTACTTTGGAGATGGAGATCAAAGGCGCAAGATGATCATGGCCATATCATGTCACATATTTTGATTGCATATGATGTTTATCTATTATACATCTTATTCTTGTTTTGATTGACGGTAGCATTTTAAGATGATCTCTCACTAATTATCAAGAAGTGTTCTCCCTGAGTATGCACCGTTGCCAAATTTCATCGTGCCCAGACACCACGTGATGATCGGGTGTGATAAACTCTACGTCCATCTACAACGGGTGCAAGCCAGTTTTGCACACGCGGAATACTCAGGTTAAACTTGACGAGCCTAGCATATGCAGATATGGCCTCAGAACACGGAGACCGAAAGGTCGAGCGTGAATCATATAGTAGATATGATCAACATAGTGATGTTCACCATTGAAACTACTCCATCTCACGTGATGATCGGACATGGTTTAGTTGATTTGGATCACGTGATCACTTAGATGACTAGAGAGATGTCTTTCTAAGTGGGAGTTCTTAAGTAATATGATTAATTGAACTTTAATTTATCATGAACTTAGTCCTGGTAGTATTTTGCAAATTATGTTGTAGATCAATAGCTTGCGTTGTTGCTTTCATATGTTTATTTTGATATGTTCCTAGAGAAAATTATGTTGAAAGATGTTAGTAGCAATGATGCAGATTGGATCCGTGATCTGAGGTTTATCCTCATTGCTGCACAAAAGAATTATGTCCTTAATGCACTGCTAGGTGACAGACCTATTGCAGGAGCAGATGCAGACGTTATGAATGTTTGGCTAGCTCAATATGATGACTACTTGATAGTTTTGTGCACCATGCTTTATGGCTTAGAATCGGGACTTCAAAAACGTTTTGAGCGTCATGGACCATATGAGATGTTCCCGGAGTTGAAGTTAATATTTCAAGCAAATACCCGAGTTGAGAGATATGAAGTCTCCAACAAGTTCTATAGCTAAAAGATGGAGGAGAATCGCTCAACTAGTGAGCATGTGCTCAGATTGTCTGGGTACTACAATCGCTTGAATCAAGTGGGAGTTAATCTTCTAGATAAGATAGTGATTGACAGAATTCTCTAGTCACCACCACCAAGTTAGTAGAACTTCGTGATGAACTATAATGCAAGGGATGATGAAAACGATTCCCGAGCTCTTCGTGATGCTGAAATCGACGAAGGTAGAAATCAAGAAAGAGCATCAAGTGTTGATGATTGACAAGACCACTAGTTTCAAGAAAAGGGCAAAGGGAAATAAAGGGAACTTCAAGCAGAATGGCAAGCAAGTTGTCACTCCCGCGAAGAAGCCCAAAGCTGGAACAAAGCCTGAAATTGAGTGATTACACTGCAAAGGAAATGGTCACTGGAAGCGGAAATGCCCTGAATATTTGGTGGATAAGAAGGATGGCAAAGTGAACAAGGGTATATTTGATATACAGGTTATTGATGTGTGCCTTACTAGTGTTTATAGTAGCTCCTGAGTATTTGATAGTTGTTCGGTTGCTAAGATTAGTAACTCGAAACATGAGTTACATAATAAACAGAGACTAGTTGAAGAGGAAGTGACGATGAGTGTTGGAAGTAGTTCCAAGATTGATATGATCATCATCGCACACTCCCTATACTTTCGGGATTAGTGTTAAACCTAAATAAATGTTATTTGGCATTTGCGTTGAGCATGAACATGATTTGATCGTGTTTATTGCGATACGGTTATTCATTTAAAGTTAGAGAATAATTGTTATTCTGTTTACATGAATAAGACCTTCGATGGTTATACACCCAATGAAGATAGTTTGTTGGATCTCGATCATAGTGATACACATATTCATAATATTGATGCCAAAAGATGCAAAGTTAATAATGATAGTGCAACTTATTTGTGGCACTGCCGTTTGGGTCATATAGGTGTAAAGCGCATGAAGAAACTCCATAAAGATGGATTTTCGAAATCACTTGGTTATGAATCATTTGATGCTTGCGAACCGTGCCTTTTGGGCAAGATGACTAAAAATTTCGTTCTCCGGAACAATGGAACAAGCTACTGACTTATTGGAAATAATACATAACGATGTATGCGATCCAATGAGTGTTGATGCTCGTGGCAAGTATCGTTATTTTCTGACCTTCACAAAATGATTTGAGCAGATATGGGTATATCTACTTGATGAAACATAAGTCTGAAATAATTGAAAGGTTCAAAGAATTTCAGAGTGAAGTGGAAAAATCATCGTAACAAGAAAATAAAATTTCTACGATCTGATCGCGGAGACGAATATTTGAGTTACGAGTTTGGTCTTCAATTAAAACAATGTGGAATAGTTTCGCAACTCACGCCACCCGGAACACCACAACGAAATGGTGTGTCCGAACGTCGTAATCGTACTTTACTAGATATGGTGCGATCTATGATGTCTCTTACTAATTTACCGCTATCGTTTTGGGGTTATGCTTTAGAGACAGCTGCATTCACGTTTAATAGGGCACCATCTAAATCCGTTGAGACGACACCGTATGAACTATGGTTTAGCAGTAAACCTAAGCTGTCGTTTCTTAAAGCTTGGAGTTGCGATGCTTATATGAAAAAGGTTTTCAACCTGATAAGCTCGAACCGAAATCGGAGAAGTGCGTCTTCATAGTATACCCAAAGGTAACTATTGGGTACACCTTCTATCACAGATCCGAAGGCAAGTTATTCGTTGCTAAGATGGATCCTTTCTAGAGAAGAAGTTTCTATCGAAAGAAGTGAGTGGGAGGAAAGTAGAACTTGATGAGGTAATTGTACCTTCTCCCTTATTGGAAAGTAGGTCATCACAGAAATCAGTTCCAGTGATTACTACACCAATTAGTGAGGAAGTTAATGATGATGATCATGAAACTTCAGATCAAGTTGCTGCCAAACCTTGTAGGTCTTCCAGAGTAAGATCCGCACCAGAGTGGTACGGTAATCATGTTCTTGAAGTCATGTTACTAGACCATGATGAACCTACGAACTATGAGGAAGCGATGATGAGCCCAGATTCCACGAAATGGCTTGAGGCCATAAAATCTGAGATATGATCCATGTATGAGAACAAAGTATGAACTTTGATTGACTTGCTCAATGATCAGCAAGCCATGTTAAATAAATGGATCTTCAAGAGGAAGACAGACACTAATAGTAGTGTTACTATCTACAAAGCTCGACTTGTTGCAAAAAGTTTTCGACAAGTTCAAGGTGTTGAATACGATGAGATTTTCTCACTCGTAACGATGCTTAAGTCTGTCCGAATCATGTTAGCAATTGCCACATTTTATGAAATCTGGCAAATGGATGTCAAAACTCCATTCCTTAATGGATTTATTAAAGAAGAGTTGCATATGATGCAACCAGAAGGTTTTGTCAATCCTAAAGATGCTAACAAAGTGTGCAAGCTCCAGCAATCCATCAATGGACTGGTGCAAGCAACTCGGAGTTGGAATATACGCTTTGATGAGTTGATCAAAGCATATAGTTTTATACAGACTTTTGGAAAGGCCTGTATTTACAAGAAAGTGAGTGGGAGCTCTGTAGCATTTCTAATATTATATGTGGATGACATATTGTTAATTGGAAATGATATGGAAATTCTGGATAGCATGAAAGGATACTTGAATAAGAGTTTTTCAAAGCAAGACCTCGGTGAAGTTGCTTACACATTGAGCATCAAGATCTATATAGATAGATCAAGACGCTTGATAAGATTTTTCAATGAGTACATACCTTGATAAATTTTTGAAATAGTTCAAAATGGAACAGTCAAAGAAGGAGTTCTTGCATGTGTTACAAGGTGTGAAGTTGAGTAAGACTCAAGACCCGACAATTGCAGAAAATAGAAAGAGAATGAAAAGTCATTCCCTATGCCTCAGTCATAGGTTCTATAAAGTATGCTATGCTGTGAACCAGACCTATTGTATACCTTGCTCTGTGTTTGGCAAAGGAATACAATTTTGATCTAATAAGTAGATCACTGGACATGGGTCAAGAATATCCTTAGTGAGGGCTAAGGAGATGTTTCTCGATTATGGAGGTGATAAAACAGCCCATCGTTAAAGTTACAACGATGCAAGCTTTTACACCAATCCAGATGACTCTAAGTCTCAATCTGGATACATATTGAAAGTGGGAGCAATTAGCTAGAGTAGCTCCGTGCAGAGCATTGTGGACATAGAATATTTGCGAAATACATACGGCTCTGAATATGACAGACCCGTTGACTAAGCTTCTCTCACGAGCAAAACATGATCATACCTTAGTACTCTTTTGGGTGTTAATCACATAGCGATGTGAACTAGATTATTGACTCTAGTAAACCCTTTGGGTGTTGATCAAATGATGATGTGAACTATGGGTATTAATCACATGCAGATGTGAATATTGGTGTTAAATCACATAGCGATGTGAACTAGATTATTGACTCTAGTGCAAGTGGGAGACTGAAGGAAATATGCCCTAGAGGCAATAATCAAGTTATTATTTATTTCCTAATATCATGATAAATGTTTATTATTCATGCTAGAATTTTATTAACCGGAAACATAATACATGTGTGAATACATAGACAAACATAGTGTCACTAGTATGCCTCTACTTGACTAGCTCGTTGAATCAAAGATGGTTAAGTTTCCTAGCCATAGACATGAGTTGTCATTTGATTAATGGGATCACATCATTAGGAGAATGATGTGATTGACTTGACCCATTCCGTTAGCTTAGCACTTGATCGTTAAGTATGTTGCTTTTGCTTTCTTCATGACTTATACATGTTCCTGTAAATATGACATTATGCAACTCCCGTTTACCGGAGGAACACTTTGGGTGCTACCAAACGTCACAACGTAACTGGGTGATTATAAAGGAGTACTACAGCTGTCTCCAAAGGTACATGTTGGGTTGGCATATTTCGAGATTAGGTTTTGTCACTCCGATTGTCGGAGAGGTATCTCTGGGCCCTCTCGGTAATGCACATCACAATAAGCCTTGCAAGCATTGCAACTAATGAGTTAGTTGTGAGATGATGTATTACGTAACGAGTAAAGAGACTTGCCGGTAACGAGATTGAACTAGGTATTGGATACCGACAATCGAATCTCGGGCAAGTAACATACCGATGACAAAGGGAACAACGTATGTTGTTATGCGGTTTGACCGATAAAGATCTTCGTAGAATATGTAGGAGCCAATATGGGCATCCAGGTTCCACTATTGGTTATTGACCAAGAATAGTTCTAGGTCATGTCTACATAGTTCTCGAACCTGTAGGGTCCGCACGCTTAAGGTTTCAATGACAGTTATATTATGAGTTTATGAGTTTTGATGTACCGAAGGAGTTCGGAGTCCCGGATGAGATCGGGGACATGACGAGGAGGCTCGAAATGGCCGAGACGTAAAGATCGATATATTGGACAACTATATTCGGACTTCGGAAAGGTTCCGAGTGATTCGGGTATTTTTCGGAGTACCGGAGGGTTACGAGAATTCGCCGGGGAGTATATGGGCCTTATTGGGCCATACGGGAATAGAGGAGAGAGGCCGAAAGGAAGGAGGCGCGCAGCCCCCCTCTGGTCCGAATTGGACAAGGGGTGCGGCCCCCTTTTCCTTCCTCCTCTCCCCCTCTTTCCCCCTTCTCCTACTCCAACAAGGAAGGAGGGAGTCCTACTCCCGGTGGGAGTAGGACTCCCCTTGGCACGCCCCTCCTAGGCCGGCCGCCCCCTCCCCCCTTGCTCCTTTATATACGGGGGCAGGGGGCACCTCTAGGCACAACACAAGTTGATCTATGGAT
This sequence comes from Triticum dicoccoides, assembly GCF_002162155.2. Lineage (NCBI taxonomy): Eukaryota > Viridiplantae > Streptophyta > Magnoliopsida > Poales > Poaceae > Triticum > Triticum dicoccoides. Next base: position 702,561,970 of record NC_041393.1, read on the forward strand.
CGTTCCTTAGCCGTGTGCGGTGCCCCCCTCCACCATATTCCACCTCGGTCATATCGTCGCGGAGTTTAGGCGAAGCCCTGCGCCGGTAGAACATCATCATCGTCGTCACGCCGTCGTGCTGACGGAACTCATCCCCGACACTTTGCTGGATCGGAGTCCGGGGATCGTCATCGAGCTGAAGTGTGCTGAACTCGGAGGTGCCGTACGTTCGGTGCTTGGATCGGTCGGATCGTGAAGACGTACGACTACACCAACCGCATTGTGCTAACGCTTCCGCTTACGGTCTACGAGGGTACATGGACAACACTCTCCCCTCTCGTTGCTATGTCATCACCATGATCTTGCGTGTACGTAGGAAATTTTTTGAAATTACTATGTTCCCCACCATAAGAAGCTAAAGGAGTTGGTGGCTGCACCACCGATCTTAGTGGGCATACCGAGATAAGAGTCATGGAGAATTTCATTGTCTACCCCAAGGCACCTTTTTACAGTTCCCTTGACACCATCAGGGTAGTGCTTCCCAAAGAAGATTGAAGACTTTAGCAAGTTGATCCTTTGCCCAGAGGCCTCGCAATACTGATGGAGATCAGAATTCAGAGCCTCCACGCTTCGATTATCGCTGCGTGCGAAGAAGATGCTGTCATCTGCAAAAAGCAAGTGAGATATCGGAGGGCCTTGCATACCATTTCGAATCCATTGTAGCTCGCCAAGGCTCTCTCTCCTTTGCAGTAATCCAGACAAACCTTTCGTACACAGCAAGAATAGGTATTAACTGATGGGATCTCCTTGGCGGAGCCCCCTGGACGGCACCACGGCAGAAGTGATTTCACCATTCACCTTCACTGCATATCTTGCTGAGGTAACGCAGCGCATCACAGTTTGTATCCAAGCAGGAGCAAAACCCAACTTCTGAAGACACCCATGGAGGTATGCCCATTCGATGCGGTCATACGCCTTCATCATATCCACTTTGAGAGCAAAGAAAGGCCTCTTGGAATGTTGTTTCCGAACAGTGTGCAAACATTCATAGGCAACAAGCACGCTGTCCGTGATCAAGCGGCCCGGCATGAAAGCACTCTGAAACTCCGAGACAATGTCATTCAGAAAAACCTTCAGTCTATTAGCGAGAACTTTAGATGCAAGTTTGTACAAGACATTGCACAGGCTAATGGGGCGGAATTTAGAGAGGTGTTGGGCATTTTGTACCTTTGGGATTAAGACAATGATTGAGTCGCAAAGTCCTTCGGGTAAAGCCTCGCCACTCAGGAAAGAGCGAATTGCATTGTAAATATCATGCTGGATCAGATCCCAGTGAGTTTGATAGAACATGGCCGGCAATCCATCTGGCCCAGGAGCCTTCGTAGGTCCCATTTGGAAGAGAGCTACCCTGATCTCCTCATTACTATATGGTTTGCACAGCTCAGCATTCATGTTGTCATCCACCTTCCTCGGGATAGCGTCCAACACCCTATCCATAGAGGTGCAGTCTCCAGCAGAGAAGAGATCCTCGTAAAAATCATGTACCATCTCTTTCAACCCGTCCTGAGAAACACACTTGGAGCCATCCTCCCGCACAAGAGCCTTGATGCGGTTGGTGCGCCATCGTGCAAAGGCCCGTGCATGGAAGAACTCCGTATTGCGGTCTCCCGCACAAAGCCAGTCGATCCCAGACCGTTGTCGTGCCATGATTTCCTCACGCTCAAACAATTCACATAGCTGGCACTCTAGCTCACGTTCCTCCTTCAGCCCACCAGCATTCACGGGTGACGTGCGCAGAGACTTGAGTCTCCTTTCGGTTCTCTGGATCTCACGTTGGACAGAACCAAAGGCCACCTTGCTCCATTCCTTTAGAGCACCTGACACATGGTTCAAAACTGACCATGTTTCATGCAGCGAGTGAGTTCCAGTGGCATGGGCTTTCCAAGCATTCTCCACTACCTCAATGTAGCCCTCAGCACGACACCACATAGCCTCATAGCGGAATTGGTGTTGTACAGGGGGCCGATCACCCATCGCTTGCTGGGAGTCGAGGGAGATGGCCACCGCATTATGGTCAGAAGTGGTAGTAATTATGTTTTCCACATGATAGAACTCGAACATGGCAGTAAAGTCACCGTTAGCCCCAGCGCGGTCAAGTCTAACCCGCACATTGCATTGCGCGTCCTGCCGATTAGTCCAGGTGAACTTTGGACCATAAAAACCGAGGTCCACCAGCCCGCAGTCATCAAGACAGTTTCGGAAGAGCTCCATCTGGGCATCCGATCGGTCACGAGCCCCAAAGTGCTCATCATGGCAGAGAGCCTCGTTGAAATCACCACAGCAAATCCACGGGCCCTTCCATGACCGGGACAACCTCCTTATCAAGCTCCAAAATTCATGACGAAGCTCGCGCTTTGGTTCCCCATAAAGAAAGGTCACCCGCCAGGGAGCCAGATCATCCGATGAGACCATCACATCAATGCAATGTGAGTTGAAACCCTTCAGCAAAACTGAATGTGGCGAAGACCAGAAAAGGGCCAAGCCTCCACTGAGGCCTTCGGAGCTAACAACAAAAGAACCAGAGTAGCCCAAAGACCACATAAAGTTCTTTGCTTTACGATCCACCATCTTGGTCTCCGACAAGAAGAGGATCGAGGGTCGATAAGTCTTCACTAACCAGCGAAACTCGCCTACTGTCGCGGCCGACCCCAGGCCACGACAGTTCCAGCATAGGATACTCACTGCGGCTGGCGGGGCTGCTTCGCAGCCGCCGCCGGATCCACCGATCGAGAGAGTGTTGTCCTCAGTTTCTTGTTGGGGTCATTTTCTTGGTACTCCTCAGTATCAAGATTCCCATCGCTTGCATTTACCGAGACCACCAGCGCGAGGGCATTCCCCGCATTAGGAAGTTTCTCATCTACCATAGAAGTAGTAGCCTGGTCCTTTGCCTTTTTTCTTTTCTGCCCACTCATCCCATTCTTGGATTTCTGAGCAAGAAACAATTCTTTTCCAGTGCCAGCAGAACGACCTCTTCCCCGACCGCGGTTGGAGCGTCCCCTTCCCTAGTTGGTCATCCGACCACCTTTGATGGGGGAGGAAACCTTCCCATCCTCGTCTCCAGCAGCAGCCTTGCCGAAGTTCGGCGCCCTACTTCCAGCAGCAGATGACCGGGAGCCCCCAGAAGGAATCTTGTGACTAGGGGGTTGGGGCTCATAGCCAGCAGATGACGAGGCATTGCCTGACTTTGCGCCATTTGAACTTCGTATCTGGTCAACGATAGCACATACTTTCTTTGCCGCATAGGGCAAGTCACCATTAACATCGCGTTCCGCGGGGGCAGAACACAAGATTGAGGAGTGTCTGAGTAGCCCACATGAAAAGCAATACAGAGGGACGCGCTCATACATCACGGAATAAGTTTCGGTGGTCTTGAGCTTAGCTGAGGTCACCATCACATAGCGCACCAAAGGTTCATGCACCGCAATTTCTGCTCTGATGCGCATAAAGGCTCCCCAGCAGCGCCCTCCTGAGTCAGCCTCCACCCGAAGAATTGTTCCGATTGGCTTGGCAACCTCCATGCCCAACTTCGAGTTCATCAGTCTTGGTGGGAGTGCCATAATCCTGGCGCATATGGCCAGCCGGTCAAAATTAACCTGCATCGGCTGGATGTCCGGATTGTAATTCTTGAGTGGGACGGCGTGCTTGCCGACCACCCATGGTGAGTTTTCCATCACACGCACACGGTCCTCTCTCGTACCAAATTCTGCAATGAACAGATTGTCCCCCGCAGGGTGGAATAGCAGCCCTTTCGGATTGCCCCAAGCCGGCCTCATCGCCGACGAGATCGTCTGAATATGAAGAACACCAGGGGAAAGCACCTTCCCCTCCAATGCACAATCGGACTCGACCAGATCGGCGTCGTCTTCATCGTCCAGCAACACAGGTTGCGCCTCGACTGCAGTCAGCCGCAAGCGCTCCAACAGGTCTTCTACAGGTGCACTGGAGCCGGAACCACCCGTCTCCCGCACCGGTTCAGAGGCTGTCGTCGCCTTACCCGAGCTGGGAAGCAGCAGCCTCGATGGAGGACCGCCACTGCATGGGGTCAAATGGGCGGCCGCCTCACCGCTCATCCCCTTCTCCCCTGCAGTCTCCACCATGAGCACGCGGGAGATCCTAGTCAGCAATGGCCAAGGGTGGGCAGCAAAGCAAGGATTGTCCCGTAATCACCCCGAACCACGGCCAGCTAGAAATCCAGCCGTCACCGACCAGCGGGAGCAAGAACAGGGGAAGGTGGGGGAGCAAAGAGAGAGATTGCAGGCTATGTGCAATCCCAGACGGAGATCACCTCCCAGAGGCCGCTAATCGCCGGTGGGCAGCGACTCTAGGGGAGCCATTAGATCCATCCGCCGCCCAAGCACGAACGCCGGCGGGGATCGAAGATTTGCCCCCGAAATCGCCTCGCGGTACTGTAGCGAGGGGAACAGGTGGAGTCCGGCACTGTACCTGAATTTTGGGTGCGTGGATAGATGGGAAAGTATCGGGTGCTCCCAGCCTGGGGTACTCCCAGTGCTCCAATGACAAAAAAATATATTTTTAAACATTTCAAAAAATTATGAAATTTTTTTTGAATGTTCACAAAGAATATGACTACAACCCCTAAAAATTTCAGCTCCAAACTCAAAATGCATATTGAGAAACAAAAAAGACAAATCCAGATGTGAATAGTGTCAATGTTGCTTTAGTCTTTTTTTACACTATTCGTACTAGATTTTACTTTTTTGTTTCTCAATGTGTGTTTTGATTTTGGACCTGAAATTTTTAGGGATGGTAGTCACATTCCTTATTAACATTCATATTTTTTTTCTAGAATTTTTTGGAACATTTAAAAATGCTTTTATAACATTGGAGCACCGGGAGTACCTTAAGGCTGGGAGCACCCGATACTTTCCCGTGGATAGATGATGGATGAGATGCGATGGCTGGATGCTGGAGGTGTGCGGCGTGAGTACTGGGCGCGTAGATGGATGGATGGATGTGTGCTACGTGATGGATGGATCTCCTGATGGATGGATGTGTGCGTTGGTGAATGGCGACGGCCTTGCGGCGTCTCTCTCCCCGTGCGTGGTTTCTCCTGTGATGTGTGATGATGGGTGTGGGCGCTGGTGAATGGATGGATGTTGGAGGCGCGCGCGATGGATGTAGGAGGCACTGATTTTCTTGACGCACACTCCTGCAAAAGAAAATAACTCATACGTATGACTTCGGCCGTGCATTTGCCGAACATGTGACTTCGGCCGTCCTGGACGTTCATCAATTTTCATCTTATTTTAAACTGGTTGTACGGGTATTTGAGTATGTATGCATGCTTGCCGGCCGGTATACAGGTATTTTGTACGTAGTTGTACATGCCTGTGGTGGCGGCCGCCGCGTACTCCTGTATGTATTGCGCTCCTAGACGTGCGAGTTGCCGCTCTAGTAGTCCGATGCCTGCATGCAGTACGTAGGCAATTTAGTTAGAGCATCGTACGCTTTCTTTCTTCTACGAGAAGAAAGAAAGGCGATCTCGCGTCCTGCCGCCAGGGCGCCTTTCACCGCCGCCGTCTTCCGGCGGCTCCCCTTCGCTGATGACCTCGGTCGTCAGTGGTGAGGGGGGTCGCCGGATCCACGCGTGTGGATTGTTTTAGACATTAGTTTCTTAGGATTTTGGGTTGTTCATCGTCATGGATTCGGCGGTGGCGATAGCGGCGCCGACTAATAAATCTTCAGATCCTTCTCCAACGAGGCGATCCGCTTTTGGGGTGGACTTGAAAACCAGACTGTTCAAGCCAGGATGGTGCGGCGGCGGCGGCATCCTCGTGGTGGACCTGTGTCCTCGGGCTCCGCCGTTGCGACGGCGTTTGCTCCAGCGCCGGCGTGGAGCTTGGGAGGTAGTCCAGGAGCGGATGCAGATTGCGGTCTGCATCGACAGCATCTGGAAGATGGTGGATTTGGGTTCGTGGTTCGTGGCAGGCAGGTATGATTTTCTCCACCAACGTCTTAGTTGGGCGGGGGAGCCAGATCTGAAGTTCGATGGCGTGTCCGGGGTGTTGCCTCGGTCTGATTCGTTCAACGGCAATGGCTTCGCCTTTATTGGCGAGCCACCTTGGAGGTCCGCAATGCTGCATATCAGCGATGGAGCCGCGTCGAGCTCGGGTGTGGAAGTGATCCGTCATTTTCTCCTTTGGTGGCTGCTATGGTGGTGCCAGAGGCAGGTGACGGGCGTTGGCGTCAAGCTCGGAGAATTCTTCAGTCTTGTTTGTAATTTTACTTCTTGGCTGGTGTTCCTGTGTGCAAAGGCTAGCATTCTGCTGTCTTTTCAGATTTGTCAGGTCGATATGTACGTGGCTTGTACTATGATCCTTATGATATAAATGAGACACGTATTACTATGCAAAAAAATACGTAGGCAATTTTTGGCATGCACCACGTACATACTCAACAGATCAGGTCAATGCATGCATGCACTAGTCTGCGAGCATATATTCTTCGCTGTGCGTACCCTGCGCTACGGAAAAACCTTCAATAATAATTCACTCACATGGGTTAGTCATATTTAAGTGAGAAAAGCAATTCATGGGATGATTATTTTTAGGATGCGTCTAGCGAGCGCCCAGCTGCCCGCTAGCGCTTCGTGGCATCCTTCCTCTTTTAGTATGTTCTTGTCCCTATCCAATAAATTAGGAAAGAATCTGTTTTATTTGGTAAAACAAAGCAGAGGCAACGAAACACCCATCCGACATGTGTGAAAGCATTTATTTTTGAGGTCAACTTCTTTTGAAAAGACATAACTTTTAAACGGAACATCGAAATTAAGATCCACTTGCACAGATGGAACCCTCGCGGCGTGCCCTTCGAAACTAGATCCCACATGAGTATGTTTCGACGAATTTTTTTGTATGCAATTTTGTCCCTGTTTTGTGCAACTGACTAGTCATCGATGTGCAACTACCTGACAGGGATGTGCGACTTTTCTGATACATCGTAAACATGCAGTTTTCCTCTATGGAACCTCCACCCCCAAACTGCCTCCTTCCAGTGAGATGTGCCACTTCGTTTGTTGCCCAGGCCATGCAGTTTTCACTAGTGGCACCACCCTATACTACCTCTAATAGTGAAATGTGCAATTTCGTCGGTTTCCCCGGTGCCCTGGCCAACTGTCTGGTAGTCGCTGCGTGTGTGCAGCCCCCACAATCGCGTTTGAGGGACTATCCTATTAGAATGTCCCAACTCCAGGCCACACATGTGCGACTATGCACATAAGAGTGTGCAACTCCGTGGTCGGACGTGAGCACCTCCCAAAGCAATTCATGTGCGACTATGCAGGCGAGATTGTGCAACTGTGTGGCCATGCATATGCAACTATGCCGACGAGAGTGTGCAACTCCGCGGCCGGGCATGAGCACCTCCCACAAAAACTCATGTGCGACTATGCGAACGAGATTGTGCAACTCCATGGTCATGCATGTGCGACTGTGCCAACGAGAGTGTGCAACTCCGCGGCCATGCGTGAGCACCTCCCACGAGAATTCATGTATGACTATGCAGACGAGATTGTGCAACTATGTGTCCATACATCTGCGACTGCACCGACGAGAGTGCAACTCCACGACCATGCGTGAGCACCTCCCACGATAATTTATGTGCCACTATGCGAACGACATTGTGCAACTCTGTGGCCATACGTGTGCGACTATACTCACGAGAGTGTGCAACTCGCGGCCGAGCGTGAGCACCTTCCCAGGCAATTCATGTGTGACTATCCGGACGAGATTGTGCAACTCTATGGCCATGCATGTGCGACTATGCCGATGAGACTGTGCAACTCCGCAGCCGGGCATGAACACTTGCCGCAACAACTCATGTGCGACTATGCGGACGAGATTGTGCAACTCTGTGGCTATGCATAGGCGACTGTGCCGACGAGAGTCTGCAACTCCACAGCCATGCATGAGCACCTCCTACGACAATTCATGTGCGACTATGCAGACGAGATTGTGCAACTCTGTGTCCATGCATGTGCGACTGTGCCGACGAGAGTGCGCAAACCAGCGGTCATGCGTGAGCACCTCCCACGATAATTTATGTGCGACCATGCGCACAAGATTGTGCAACTCCGTGGCCATGCATGTGCGACTATACCGACGAGAGTGTGCAACTTCGCGGCCGGGCATGAGTACCTCCCACGACAATTCATGTGCGACTATGTGGACGAGATCGTGCAACTCTGTGGCCATGCATGTGCGACTACGCCAACAAAAGTGTGCAATTTCGCGGCCATGCGTGAGCACCTCCCACGATAATTCATGTGCGACTATGCGGACCAGATTGTGCAACTCTGTGTCCATGTGTGTGCGACTATGCTGGCGAGAGTGTGCAACTCCGCGGCCGGGCGTGAGAACCTCCCACGATAATTCACGTGCGACTATGCGAACCAGATTGTGCAACTCTGTTGCCATGCATGTGCGACTGCACAGATGAGAGTGTGCAGCTCCATGATCGTGCGTGTGCGACTATGCTGCCACGCGTGTGCAACTTTCGCTGCCGTGCATGAGTACTATGCCGATGAAAGTGTGCATCTTTGCGGCCACGCGTGTCCGATGATAGTGTGCAACTCTGTGATCATGCGTGTGCGACATGCTTCCACTTTGCCAACAGTAGTTGGTCAAGCTTACAACGCCGCGCATCTAACTATATTAGCAATGCGAGCGCGAAACATCAACTAACCATCTTAGTATTGGTGTGTTGTGCAACTTTTTTAATTGTCCTATCCGAAAATTACTGTTTGTGCAACTACAACTACCGCAAATGCCAACTAAAAATATGACTAGGAAAAATATATAAACTTAAAGAAAAACTTCATCCATAAAATTGTGGCAACAATGACATAAATTCTTTAGAACTTTAATTATGTACGGCCTCACATCACTGCCAAAATAACCTTATTAGATTAGTTTGATCTAAAGAACATTTTCGGAGCGTCGCTCGTTTCGAGTGTTCTCTTCTGCACATAAATAGCAGGTACTTCATCCATCAGAATCTACACAGCTCGCAGCAGCTGCTACACACACAACACAGCGATCAGATCTCTATCAAATATTTGATCAATCAAAACAGTTATCCAGCAGCCTGCACTTCATCGACGTTTGCCCAACCGGCGTGGGTCTCGCGGCGACCAAACTTTCCCCACATGGTCACATCCATACCACCCCGGCCACCTTCCCCTCCCCTCAGGTCACAGCTGCAGCCGACCACCGCCGGTTGGGATTCTCAATAAAAAAAGCCACCGCCGGTTGGTCCGCATTTGTTGGATCTTGCCGTCACCGGGCTCTGGAGAGGAGAGGACTTCCTGGCCTCACATCGCTGCCTGCTGGTTGCTTCTCGCGGCGGGCCATCCATGGGGACACAGCGCAGGCGCCGGTGTTCCCTACTGCTCGGAGCGGATGGAGGAGGTGGGCGACGGGAGAGGATGGGGTGTGGGCCTTGCGGTTGAAGAGGAGAAGGTGGGGGAAAGGATTTGTGTTTGTCGTGTAGCGCGGCGGGGCTGCCTGCACGACCAGGTAACACCTGATGTAGCGGGCCGCACGATCTGAGTTGATCTAGCGGCGAGCGTTCGGCCGCTCGATTTAACCAGAAAATGCGCGTGCACTAATAAGGTTTTTGGTTATTTTTATATCACAAAAGGTATTCAACTTTTCTGCTTTAGTACAAAATCACGTCGAACAGTATCAGGGTACTTCCATTCCGTTGCATGTAAAAGTGGTTGTACGAAATAATGCGTTACACTGTTGGGTTTATTAACTTACTCTCACTAGATTATACCTCACGCGTTTTTCAATATATTTTGAAAATTAGATTTCATTGTGTGGAATGTAAAAAATTAGATTAATAATACGTGAAACAAAAATTTAGATTACACGAGTTATTATGTACTAGTTGTACAATAGTTATTGAATATAAGTAGAATAAAGCGATAGAGGAGTTGATGAGCATGGACATGGACATGGACTGCGAACGAATTAACCATCAAGAGGTCATGCCCTTTCAGATGGATTGGATGAGATTATTCATTTCTCGCCTCCGTAGCCGACAACAAAGAGGATAGACGAAATAATGCTCACAGTTGTATTTTTTCTTTCTTTAGAAACTAGGTAAAGTATCATGCTTTGGTATGGGTGAATCTTCATCTCCGTATCAGGGTACTTCCTTGTGTTGCATGTAATAGTGGTTGAATGAAATACTGCATTGCGCCGCCGGGTTTATTAACTCCCTCCGACGACGACGCTAGACACACCGCCTAGAAGTGGGCTAGGCGGGGAGAATCATATTTCACCTCGCCCTTCTGATAAGGAAACAAACCCTAATCAAACTGACAAAAACACCTAAAACATAGCCCTCCCGATGGCAAGGACCGAAATCCACCGCGCCATCATGGACCTAAGGCCCCCAAAGATCGGCGGCGGCTAGGTAGAGGAAACCGTATCGTTATGCGCCCGAGAGAATGTAGGGGTACCCATTGTAGCTGTTTATGAATCCCCCCCCCCCCCTTCCTGGTAAGCTTTGGATGAGTCTGTCATCTTGACAGGTTGTTTAATTGTAACAATGGTTGTGCAACTAAAAAAGGAGTGGTTGTGTAATATAATGCAATATAATGTGGCGTTCATATTTTTTTTGATAGCATATTGGTTTCTAGTAATCAAGTACACCGTGAAAGCATATTGTTCTGAATCTCGAATTGGCCCAAGGCACTGACTTCTTTTGGAGTACGTAGGGCACTCACGGCCTATCAGTAATAAGCCTACTAGTTACAAATTAATTCTTCTCCCAGATACGTTGGCCCTCGCACTCGAGGCTCCTCGAATCGCAGTCGGACGATGGCAGTATGGGAGAAGATGGAAGGGACAGCGCCCTCGCTCCCAGACGACGTGGTCCGCGAGATACTCGTGCGCTTGGACAATGTAGTCGATCTCTTCTGCTGCGCAGTGTCGTGGAAGCAGATGCGCCGCGTCATACTTGAGCCCTCCTTCCTTTACCGCCTCCACTGGCCGGGCTCGACGCTGTCGTTCCTCTCCGGACTCTTCATCTGGGAAAAATTCGACTTCATGCCGGCCCTTACTTTTGTCACGTCCTTCGTCCCAACGAAGTACTCGCTATTCGGTCCTCATTGTCGCAATCTCAAGTCATTTGTCCCCACAAGCGGCGCGAGAGGCCGCAGAAGAGGGCTGCTGCACAACGTGGTTCCGCTCGTCGCTCGCCACGGCCTCGTCCTCCTCCTGCGCCTAGATATGCCAGATGTCAATGTTAGTCCGTCCTCAACCATCTGGCTGGCCGTCTGTAATTTGTTTTCTGGCATATGTGACGAGCTCCCTCCGCTTAGGTGCGATTGGGATTTCGACAAGAGCGGTTACACCATATTAACCAGTGCAGATTGTTCTTCGAATGTTGAGCAGCAACCTTCGGTGCCGCCTGGCTACTCAGCCTTCTTTAAAGTGCTCGTCATTGAGACTGACATCAATCAACAACCACACAACCTTCACAAGTTCACATCAGGCGAGCCCAGTTGGAGTGGCGTGAGAAAATTATCCAGTAAGGTGAGGGGTGATAATTGGGATCTTAGGCACCCCCGCGCCATTGTGTGGCATGACACCGCACACTGGCTCATTCGTTACTGCGAGGGTTGCTACTCGTCCTTGCATACCATTGACGTGGATGCTGAGACCTTTGGTGTCTCTGTGACGAAGATTGAGATCCCTACCAAATATATCAGAAGCGAAATTCGCAATGGACCAGAATTTATCGATCTTATTGTCGATGTCGACGGGTTACTCTCGGTGTTTCGTAGGCGAGGCTCCCACCTAAAGAGATGGACGCGCCAAGAGGATGGTGATCCTACAAGATGGCTCCGCACTCAGTTTATGGAGCTAAAAGCACATGCGTATCTTAGGGAACCCTTGATCATTTTAGAAAAGAAGGGTGGTATGTTGCTCGTCCAGCACTACGACTTCTACGGGACGAACGTGTACACTGTAAATCTTGATACAGGAGCGAGGGAGTTGGTGGCACACTTTGGCAGGTTTAACTGTAGGCAGGTAGTGCCCCTGGAGATGGATTGGCCGACACTTTTCATTTCTCGTCTCGGTGCACGCGTACTTTGATCAAAGAAATAACCATCCTCATATATAGTTGCTACTTTACTCTTGGTAAACTAGCATGTATTACGCTTCGGTGTGGATGAATCGACCTCTTAATTAGTACATTTTGTCAAGTGTGTCCTCATGTTGCATCTAACAGGGATTGCCAAAAATTACACACTGTGATTTGACCTTCATACACTTCTTGACAACATAGTGCTTGGGTTCTGCTCTACTCAGGGTTTTTTTCCCTCGCCTGAGATTTTCTGAAACCGTTCGAAAGCCCGCCCTTCCGCTACCCACCGAGAAAACTTGATCCCGAATGATTTTTTTTTTGAAAATTTGTATCTGAACTTCGAGAAGGGTAATCTAAAGTACCGGTGCTAAGCTTAACAGATAGCAAGCCAGATCATGAACCAACCTGTGTTGGATGGTTAGAGGGACTGTGGTATCCCCAACCCACCAGAGTTCAAATCCTGGTGCTCGCATTTATTCATGGATTTATTCAGGATTTCCGGCGATGCACGGAGGTGCTCATAGGGGTAAGGTGTGCGTGTGTGCGTTCATAGGGGTGAGTGTATGCGCGTGTATATGAGCGCTTGTATTTGTACTGATGATCAAAAAAAAAGATAGCAAGCCAGATCGAGCACCGTATTTTTTCATTTACCGGAAGGCAGTTCGTTCTTAAGCTCTTAAAGAATAACTATCTTAAAGGTGATTGATTTTCAAATTCAAAATTTGTTTGAATACGCCGGACAAAATAAATCTGAATTTTTCTTGGGTTGGTGAGTTCTGAATCTACTAGTATAAAGTTGGCCGAAGGCACTCACTTGTGTAGTCCCTATCTCACAAAACCTAACAACAATGCGATCGGATGCCAATTTTTTAATAATAAATTGCAATAGAAAAAGGGTTTGTCTATATATCTCATCTAGATGTGAGATATTATCTCACAGCTAAGTATGACAACATCAATTATTTGTGATATGTTTTTTTTTGAGAAACTCGCCACTTTATTAATCAAGAATATTCATAGGTACACGTCGTGGGTCATGGGGATTACCCAGCCACACATGTCTACCTAAACTCAGATTACAAGCAAATTTGGCGAGATTATGAGCCTCGAAATTATGGTACCATGGCTCATGAACAAAAAAGCAAGAATCAAAACTACTACTATGGTTCATTATTTCATGTACTACTGCTGCATGGGAGCCTCCCGTTCCCGTACCCATGTTAATACCCTTGTGATATATTTGTTTGTTTGTTTGTTTTTGTCAGGATCGCTAACCTCGCTCACGTGGCTAACGTCCAGCCCAAATGTTTGTTTCTGTCATGATCCTTAGTCCAGCCCACCACAAACGTGGCTCACGACTTCCACTTGGGCTGCTCCAATAAGAACAAAAACGATCAAGAAAACAACCATCGGTTGTACCTTGTGTCACATAATAACCTTAAGAAAAAGAACAAAAAGCATGTACGTCCCCCAAAAAATATCTACGCGGGCATTAAAATTTGTTTTTTTCTTTTCAAATGATGAGAGTGCATTCGGGTAAAAAAAGCTTACATTTTTCAAGTAAATATTTTAATAAAAGTTGATGAATTTAAATATTATGCACTACTTTGAAAAATGTTCGTGAACTTGGTGAGTGCAAAAAATGTTCATGAGTTTGAAAATTGTTTACGACTATAAAAAAGGAAGAATATGAAAAAATACTCATGAGTTCCGAAAATATTTGTGATTAAAAATAACACGAGTTCAAAATTTGTTTGTGGATTCAGAAACTAGGCATGAATTTGGAGCCCAGTTGTGAGTCACAAATGATCAACTTGCAATGAGGTGGCAATAAAAAACTTCAGTGCCTAGTTGCAAGACGATGGTGGACTTGCAACTTGGGAAACAACAAAAATTCGAACCCGGTTGTGAATAGAGGTGGACATGCGATTGAGTGTGAACAAAAATAAAGGACATGCCATGTTGCAAGTCGAGGGCGGGATTGCAACTAGGCGCGGATAAAAAAGGTCAGTCCTAGTTGCGAGCTGAGGGTAAGCTTGCAAGTGAGGCAACAACAACTACACTCCTAGTCGCGAGTTATGGGCGGTTTGCAACTGGGGGTGAGAACAAACTATAGGCCTGATTGCGAGTCGAGGGTGGAATTGCAACTGGGATGATAAACACACTACAGGCCTAGTTGCGAGTCGAGGGTGGGCTTGCAACTGGGATGAAAATAAACTACGGGCCTAGTTGCGAGTCGAGGGTGGACTTGTAACTAGGGCAACTACAACTACAAGCCCTAGTTGTGAGTCGAGGGTGGACTTGCAACTTGGATAACTACGACCGCAAGCCCAGTAGCGAGTTGAGGGTCGACTTGTAGCCGGTACACCTACAACAATAGGGCCAGTTGTGAGTCAAACGTGGACATGCAATCCGGACAACTATAACTACCGGGCAAGTTGCGAGTCGAACATGGACTTGCAACTGGGACACCTACAACTACCGAGCCAGTTGTGACTCGAACGTGGACATGCAACCGGGACACCTACAACTACTGGGCCAGTTGTGAGCCAAGCATGGACTTGCCACTGGGACAACTACAACTGTAGGGCCAGTTGCGAGTTGATGGTAGGATTGCAACTGAGGCAACAACAAAAATGGGCCCAGTTGCAAGGTTAAGGGTGGGCTTGCAACTGGGATAAAACAAACTATGGGCCTAGTTGCGATTCGACGGTGGACTTATAACTAGGACAACAACAAACTACAAGCTCAGTTGCGAGTCGGATGGTCGATTGCAACTAAGATGAAGAATAAAAAATAGGCCCAAATCCTAGTTGCGAGTCGAGGATGGACTTGCAATTAGGAAAACTATGAAACAACACGCCTAGTTTCCAGTCAATGGTCGACTTATAACTGGGGTGAAACAAACTATGGTCCCGGTTGCGAGTCAAAGATGGACTTGCAACTGGAATGAAAAACAAAAGACATGCCTAGTTGTGAGTGGATGGTGGACTTGCAACTGGGATAACTATGAGCCCACTTGCGAGTAGAGGTGGACTTGCAACTGGGACACCTACGAAATTATGAGCCCACTTACGAGTCAAGGGTCGACTTGCAACTGGGATAAAAAAAACTACAAATCCCAATTACGAGTCAAGGGTGGACTTGCAACTAAGATGAAAGACAAAACACATGCCCAATTGCGAGTCAAGGGTGGGCTTGCAACGAGGATAAAACAAACTACAAGCCTCGTTGCGAGTCGAGGGTGGACTTGTAACTGAGACTACTATACAAAACTATGATAGGAGTTGCGAATCAATGGTGGACTTGCAACTCGGACAACTATAAACTATGAGGCGAGTTGCGGGTTAAGGGTGGACATGTAACTGGGATGAAATATAAAGCACATGCCAATTGCGATTCAATGGTGAGCTTGGTACTAGTCAACTACATAAAACTACAATACCAGATACGAGTAGAGGGTGGACTTATAACTAGGACAATTACAAATGACGGGCCGAGTTACGAGCAGAGGAATGACTTGCAACTGGGATGGAGAACAAAACATGAACCCAGTTATGAGTCGAAGGTAGAGTTGCAACTGGGACAAATGACATGCTGCCTCTTTGACTTCTACGACACATGCGGGGTAAAATGGGCACACAAGAGTGCAGCAGGAAAATGTCCAACAAAACAACATTTGTACAACACGGACGGGCTGACAAACAAACAAAAAGGAACAAGGCGATAGAGGAATACATCGGACGACGACCCAAGATCGAGAATTTGTACAAAATTATAGTAGCAAGATCAAACGGACAACACCTTAAATAAAACATTGCTAAATCTTGTCTTGATAGAGCTTAGAAGAAATGGAAGATAGTGTCAAAATGAACAGGGAAGATAATGACCATGATAGAGCTTACATTTTCTTGTCTCTTTCAATTCTACGTCGTGGTCTAGAAGCAACACAGCAAAATGGCTTGCGAGCGCGCCGTGATAATGGCCGAAAAATGTAAAGCCAAATATGCCAACAAAAAGATGCACGACAAACAAAACATCGACGAGCAAGGCGGGGATCTAGCGCTTGCATGGAAATTACAAACACTAAATCAAACAGTGAATAACTTAGATGAGACATCGTAAAAAATCACGTAGATGTTATTTTGCAATTAAGTATAAAAAATCATGAATTTAGAAGGTTTTTAAAAAAAATAAAAAATATTACAAATTTTATAAAATTATTTCCACAAATCAGATTAACGAATTTGAAAAAAGGAAATAATATAAACAAAATTAAAAAGAAAGAAAGAAAGAAGCTAACAAAACTATAACATTCTTTTTAATAAAATCACGAACAACTCACTTTTTAGGCAAACTTACAACTCACTTTTTTATTGAGGTGATCAAACAACTCACATGGGCATGCAAACAAAGCGAGAGGGGGAACCCCGCCGCAGGGGACAACAGGCCAACAAACAGCGACTAATACGAACTGGGCTGAAGAAACGGAGCAGCAACACAGGCGAAAAAACGACAGCACCAGAGAGACCCAACGATTTTGGACTTAGATGTGAGATAGTATTTCATATCTAGATGTGAAATAGCAAATCGGATAGAAAAACCTAATAAGTACTGTACGAACCAATCTAATTTTGATTGGACAAAAGGCTAAACTACCATATTTGCGTTATAAAGTAGCTTGGATGTTACATCGGCAGGAAGCGAATCATTTTCCATAGTTGATAAGTCGTGCCTGCTAGCAATAGCATATATCATGGACTCTACGGAGACTCCAATTTGGACATGACCGGTCGTCGGGGTCGATCCTTTAAATTCGTACACCTCAAGGTACTGCTAGGTACGTACGTAACCCCAGTACCTGATGTCCAATCCTTTTCCGATCTAATCGACCTCGCTCTCTGGCGGTCTCGGAGGACGTCGTCCGCGAGATCCTCGCGCGCGTGGGGGAAGCGGTGATCCTCTTCCGCTGTGCCGCGGCGTGCAGGCGCTGGTGTCACCTCGTAGACGACGCCTCCTTCCTCGGCCGCCTTGCGTAGTTGCCCATCACCGGATTCTTCACGGCCAAACGCCTCGCCCATGCGGACCCTGCCTCTGCGACGTCCCTCGTCTTGACGCCTTGGTCGGGGTTTGGCCCCGGCCGCCTCTTCCTCCATGCGTTCTTCCGCGGCATGGTGAGAAGCCTCCTCGACCATGCGGTGCCGCCCGCCGCCCGCCGTGGCCTCCTCCTCATGCGCCTTGCCTGGCGTGATGTCAAAGTGGTTCATCTGGCCGTGTGCAATCTGCTCACCGGCGCCTTGGACGTGCTCCCCCCGCTAGACTGTAACTGGAATGCTAACGAGAGGCGGCTATGCCATCGTAACTGGTGAGGATTATTCCTCGGACGGTAATAAGGAACCTTTGCTCCCTCCAGACTACTCGGCCTTTTTCAAAGTTATAATCATCCGAATTTACGACACCCTACACACCTTATCGTCTGCCGAGCCAAGGTGGAATACGTATACGCCTAAGAGATACCTTTCTGTACTTGAAGGCATTTGCTGGACACTCAGGCACCCCATTGCTGTCGTGAGCCATGGCACGGAACACTGGCTCGTTTGGCACTGCTCATCAGATGATGAAGGCTTGTATACAATTGATGTGGACGTGAAGACATGCCACGCCTCCCTAACAAAGATTGCAATCCCGAGGGAACACGTTATCAAAACAGAAACTCACGATAGACCGCAACTTAGCGTCACTGCCGGCGGTACACTTTTGTTGCTTCGTCTACGAAGGCCTGGACTTCGACTAGATATCTGGATGCAACAAGATGATGGAGTGAGTGAGGATGGTGGTCTGTGTCTCTGCATTCCAGACGTCGAGCTAAAACTCCCCGAGCAACATGCGGCTATTAACGCCAGACATGTGTACTTGATCTTTTTGAGAGAGAACAGTGGTGGTGGTACATTGCTCGTCAAGGACAACTGTAGATATGTGTATAATGTCAATCTCGAGGATAAAGTCATAGAGGAGTTGATGAGCATGGACATGGACTGCGAACGAATTAACCGTCAAGAGGTCGTGCCCTTTTAGATGGATTTGAAGAGATTCCTAATTTCTCGTCTCGTAGCCGGCGGCAAACTTGACTAGAAGAAATAATGCTCACAGTTGTATTTTCTTTCTTTAGAAATATGGGGGTAAAGTATCATGCTTTCGTATGGATGAATCATCATCTTTGTATCAGGGTACTTCCTTTGTGTTGCATGTGGTAGTGGTTGTATGAAATAATGCATTACACTGTCGGGTTTACTAACTTACTCTAATTAAAGAGTATATACATTGAAACCTATTTTAGTACTCGCACAATATTTTGGTTGTAGTCTCCATGTTGAATTAAGATGTGTTTGCGAGTGCATCTTCATTTTTTGTTGCCATGACAACTAAATTCTTTCCATGACATCTTCTATTTTTGTCACATTATGGCTTAAGATCTAGTACTAGTTTTGCCCTGTTTCCATAGAAAATTCCTAATTTGCCATATTAAAAAAACAAATCTTGTAAATTTGCATGTGCCCTTGGCAAATTTGCTAATTTTGTCATCTGTTTTCAAAAAACGAATCTCCTAATTTTGCCATGTGCCCTTGGCAATTTGATAATGTTTCCATCTTTTCTTTACCAAACAAATCTCCTAAATCTCCAATGTGCCCATTTTACAAATTTCCAACACTTGACATGTTATACGACCGAACACTATTCTTTCTGGACAATGCCTCCTCCTGGTGCGCCTCGCCTCGCGTAACGTCAAAGTGGTTCATCTGGCCATGTGCAATCTGCTCACCGGCGCCTTGGACGTGCTCCCCCCGCTAGACTGTAACTGGAATGCTAACGAGAGTGGCGGCTATGCCATCGTAACCGGTCAGGATTATTCCTCGGACGGTAAGGAGGGCAAAATTTGGTGTTTTGACCCTTTTTGCATACTATTTCAGGATCTGACCCCCTCCGATTTTTTTTTGGTATTTGACCCTTTTTCCTACCGCCAAGGGCCGTGGCGGTAGGATTGCACAACCAACCGCCAAGGGCCCTGGCGGTAGGCGCCTGGATGGCGACTGACAGCCGTTTGCCGTGGCTGACATGGAAAAGGGGCCTACCGCCAGGGGCCCTGGTGGTAGGGTACTCAAGCTTACCGCC
>NC_041393.1:702581783-702591527 GCF_002162155.2 Triticum dicoccoides
TCTCTCTCATTTGTTTGAGATTTTTCCGGTGGATTCTTACCATTTTGATCACCCAAGGTAGCTCTCTCATTTCCCCTCATTTTGATTGGTTGATATCTTTGTTTAGCTTGCATTTGCTCATTTAGTTGCAAACCCTAGCTCATGTGGTCAAATCAATTCATATGATCCATTTAGGGTTATGTTTGTGATTTCCTTATGTATGATGTGTTTAATTGCTTGTAGAATAGTTTGTGTACCTAGATCTAGTGCTAGTATTAGTGTACATAATTAGGGTTGGGTTAGGCTTAAGAAAGCAATTAAACCCAAGTTTACTTTAATAGCAACTTCTCGAAATGTAGGATGGCATCGTTCGTTTTCTTTGAAGCTTCTGCTGAGGCGGCGGCGAACCGTGAACGCAAATTGATTGAGGAAAAGATGAACTTGTGGGTGAAAGGCATTGATGCGTTGAATGCGGAGTTCTACAAGCAATAATGACCGTTCAGAAAATTTTATCAAAAAAAAGGAGGCGGAAAAAAATTGTAGGCGTGATCTTGCAATGCAAATTGCATTGTGTGTGACAAGGGAAGAATATGCTGAGATAGACATGAGAAATCATGGTCAGGTCATTGATTGATTAGTTCACCAACCATTCTCGTCGGACGAGAAGTGGGCTTCTCGTTGGGCATGCGATCATCTTGTAGCATGTGAATTTGGTGGTGGCTGTGAAGCATGTGCTCACATGCAAATCCACTTACATGGGTTGTGCTTCGAATCGGACCTGAGCTCGTCTCGAAGGAGACTCTGACTAGGACTTGGGCTCGCCTGGGGGCTCTTTAAATTTTCAACACCTCGAGATACTACGTACTTACATAACCCGATCAGAGTACCCAACGTTTGCTCCCCCGATTGCACCACGTACGGTTCACAGATGATGGGAGACACGACAGTAGCGGCCGCCTCGCTGCCGGGCGACGTCGTCCAAGAGATTTTCATGCGCATCAAGGACGTGGCTGACCTCTTCCGTTGTGCCATGACGTGCAGGCAGTGGCGCCGCATCGTCCTCGACCTCTCCTTTTTTTTAAAGAAAAGGCATACGCCCGACTTTATAGATAAAGCCATACGGCAGGTCACAATAACAACGCAGAAAAGTTGCAACAACCCGAGGCCCCAACAACGGCCAGAGTAATAAAAAAGGAGACGTCTGGTACATGGCACCCACGCCAGTACACGGCACGCAGGCCGGAAGAAGGATCGCCCAACTGGAAGAAGGCCAAGCAGTCAAACAAAAGCCCTTAATCATCCTGCGCTTGTCTGCATAGAAGAGACGCCGTCGTCCGAATTTTGGAGGTTAGAGCTCTGAACGCCTCATGGTCGTCGTCCTTAGTCAATGATTTCCACTGCTGTAGTAGAGCACATGATTGAAATAAGCAGTCAGCAGGTTTAGCAGGAAACACGTGCTCAATAGTAAATTTATTCCTAGTCATCCAAAGAGACCAGCAGAGCGCTCCCAAGGCCACCCAAAAGAGACGCCGAGTTACGCCCGATAAGTCATGGGCCAAAGCCCGCAACTCAGCAAAGGAGGCAGGGGCCCAAGAGACGTTTAGCCAATCCCGAACGCAACTCCAGATAAGCTTAGCCAGGTGACAGTGAAAAAAGATATGTTCAGTGTCCTCAACAGCACCACAAAGAGCACAGAACTGGGAGCCCGGGCCATTTCTCTTACGAATTTGATCAGCCGAAGGCAACCAACGCCGAAAGGCTTCCCATAAGAAGATTTTAATCTTAGGAGGAAGACGAACCTTCCAGACCTGGAAGAAACGATTAGTGGGCGTGCCCCCAACGAGCTTGGAATAAAGAGATTTAACCGAGAACCGACCAGAGGAGGACAACGGCCAGATCACCGAGTCCCTAGCCGTCGAGAGCGAGGGGAAGAGGGCAGTAAGATGCTGCCAATCTTCGAGCTCTTCAGGCGACAAGGAACGCCAGAAGATCAGGTTCCACCCCTGGGAAGCTAACCTAGCAATAGAAATGGCAGGATCCGAACATTAAGAAAACAAAGTAGGGAAGGTCACCGAGAGGGGTGAATCTCCGCACAACCAGTCTAACCAAAACCTAATCGAGGAGCCGTCCCCAACGACAAACTTAACGAAGGATTGAAAAATCGGCCTAACTTCGACTAACGCCTTCTAGAACTGCGAGCCACCGCGCGACATGGCAAACATTGGGCTAGAGGACGGGAAATATTTAGCTTTCAGGTTGTCCAGCCACAAGGGCTGGTCCTCCGCTCTCATAATCTTCCACCACCATTTAATCAGTAAGCATTGGTTCATGATGGATGTATTAATGATCCCCAACCCCCCAAGGTTTTTGGGCCTGCACATAAGCTTCCATTTCACAAAGCGATATTTGCGACGATTGTCCGCCGCATTCCAGTAAAATGCACCACGATATTTATCAAACCCAGCATGAATCCCAGCCGTCAAGAGGTAGAAGCCCATTAGGAGCATAGGGAGGGAGGAGAGACATGCGTTAATAAGAGCTACTTTACCCGCATTCAAATTATATCTGCCCCGCGAGGGTAGGACCCTGTTACCCACTTTAGTAACCACATGGGCAAAATCCTTAGCATGAAGCCCATCCGGGGAGATCGGAAGACCTAGGTATTTTAACAGAAAGGATACCAGCTTACAATTGAGAATATGAGCCACGCGAATGGCTTCCAAATCCTCCACCCTAGTAACAGCCACTTCACTTTTGGAAAAATTAATCTTAAGACCCGACATCGCCTCGAAGCAGAGAAGAATAAACTTAAGGTGCACTAGGTAGGCGTCATTTAGCTCGACCATGATAATAGTGTCGTCCGCGTATTGGAGGTGGGTCAAACCAGGGGGGATAAAATGATTGCTAACATGGGATATATGCCCAGAGGCAGCTGCCCTAGATAACAAGCGAGATAAAGCACCAGCCACGAAATTGAACAGCATGGGCGAGGCGGGGTCGCCCTGCCGCAGGACCCTATCATTTGCAAAGAACTTACTGACCTGGACATTAACATTAATAGCGGTGTGACCCCCCGAGACCAACTGCGTAATTCTATGAACAAGTGTACCATCGAAGCCTTTGGCCAACAGCACTCTGCGCAAAAAAGGCCAACTAACCGAATCGTAAGCCTTCTCAAAATCAAGTTTAAGAATGACTGCTTTCGCCTTGCGAATTTTAAGGCCATGAACGATCTCATGTAAACACAGAACCCCATCTAGAATGAAGCGACCTTTAATAAAAGCCGACTGAAAAGGGCTGATGGTACGATGGGCAATGGGAGATAGGCGCGTAGCCAATCCTTTGGCCGGAAACTTGGCGAAGTTATTAATAAGAGCAATCAGCCTAAATTGCGAAATCAAGTCCGCGCCCTTGACTTTATGAATTAAGGTAATTACCATGTAATTAAGGCGGGAGACATCCACCATTCCCAACCATAAACCTTGAATAACTCTACAGATAAGATCCCGCAACTGCGGCCAAATTTTTTTAAAGAAAGGGATAGAGAAACCATCAGGACCGGAAACCGCGTTCGTGTTAGCCGAGTTAATCACCTTCCAGATCTCCTCGTCAGAAAGGGGAACCATAAGACCCAGGTTTTCTTTAGGAGAGATCCTAGAATCAGAGTCCCAGAATCCAGGACAGAGGCCAACCCCAGGGCCGGGCTTAGAGCTAAGGAGATTAGAAAAGAATCCCACAATGTGAGCCATAATGGTGGGTTGGTCCGAGGTTCTAACGCCATTAATAACCAGGGAATCTATGAAGCATCTGCGGCGCCTACCATTGGCAATCGCAAAGAAGTAAGCCGTCATCGCATCCCCCTTCAAGGTCCAATTAAGGGTCCCTCGTTGGCACCAGTAAATTTCTGACTGGTGGTGAAGCACCAGCAAGGCATCTTCCAGGTTGTAACGGGTGGCCCATTGAGAGGAGGAGAGGCCACAAGAGTCAGCAATAAGATCAAGATTCCGGATTTGAGATTCTAAGGAGTCTTTTCCTTTACGGGCCTCAGCCGCCCTGTTTCTAGACCACCCCTTAAGGAATTTGCGAAGCTCCTAAGAGAGTTTATGCCAACCATCAAGAGGACCAAAGGAGCGTATAGGAGAAGAGAGGAACGTAGAGATCATAGAACCGAGCATATCATAAAAGCCCTCTATTAAAAGCCAACAAGCATCAAACTGGAAGCGGAAGGTCGTGGCGATAGTCAAGATACCCGCGTCAAGGACCAGGGGGACATGGTCAAACCCAACCGCAGGCCTGGCCTTGAGAAAAGCACGGGAAAATAGCGAATCCCAGCGATTAGACACAAAAACCCTGTCCAGCACCGACCGGACAGGGGAGGCTTGATGATTAGACCAGGTGAAACGAGCCCCCACCCTAGGAAGCCCACGAAGGGCGCAACTACTAATGAAATCGTTAAAAGCATTGGCGAGGGGCCACAAGAAGTTAGTATTGTTCTTGTCAGCCGGAGAGCGAATCAGGTTAAAGTCTCCCCCAATAAGAAGAGGGATATTGCATGCCTTAATCTTGATCGAGATTTCATCCAAAAAAAGGGGCGAGCGAATGGTCCGTGGGCCCGTAAACCACCATTAATTCCCACATCAAATTCAGTTGGCGATGATGAACTACGCAGCTTGCCCAAAAGATGCCATGATCAAAACCAATGAAGTCAAAGATGTCCCGCTTGGAGCCAATCAGGATACCTCCAGAATGACCCCTCCTTTCTTCGTCGCCGGCAGTGGCCGGATCACACGTCGTCGTTTCTCACCGGATTTTTTATCTAGGAAAAAAATCATCTTTCGGCAGGGCTCTACCGCTCTGACATCCTTCATACCCACGCCTCGATCGGTGTTCATTTCCGATCACTGGTATCTTGAGACGTTTTTCTCTAGAGCGACAAGGGCCCGACTGGAGAACGCGGTGCCACTTGTCGCTCACCACGGCCTCCTCCTCGTGCGCTTTGTCTCATCCAACTCCATTGTCCGCCTAGCCGTGTGTAATTTGCTCGTTGGAGCGTGCGACGAGCTCCCTCTGCTAAAGTGTAATTGGGATTTTGAGAAGAGCGGCTATGCCATCCTAACCAAGGCAGATTGTTCCTCAAACACCAAGCACGGCTACTCGGCCTTCTTCAATGTGCTCATCATCGGGATTGACAGGAATCACCGGCCACACAATCTCCATAAATTGACGCCCGGTGAGGCAAGGTGGAGCAGTCCGACTAATTTATTTGTTTTTTTTTTGAAAGATCCAGCATCTTGCTGGCATTGCATTTGATTTAGCAGGAGAGGATGACAAAAAAGAGTTCTTGTCGCTGGTCACAAGAGTACCAGGAGAGTAGCGAGGCCATCAACAGACTGATGTCGCTGCAACATCTCTGAAGAGAAAAAAACACAGACAAAAAGGTGGACAGAAAACTGATGTCTACACTCTCACGATTCGATCCCTGAAAAGGGTCTCTAAGAAGAGCTCTTGAACCCAATGTTTGGAACATCAACGTCCCTCTCTAGTCGTAGCTCCTGCCAAACGCCATTGCTCCAGATCACTACGGATTTGGCTGACCACTTTGCGTGTGCATGCCTGGGTTCCTCTGAAGGTGCACTCATTTCTCGCCAGCCAGATGAACCAGGTTGTGATGATGATGATCGACCTCATCCCTTTTGCTGTCCTTGGCGTTGTCCCGGCGAGCAAGTCTTGGACGATTTGCGTGCTCGCACGGCCGCGCATCTGGCTGCTTGGGTTCAGCGCAGCGCAGCCACTCCATGTTGCCACCTGACCCCATACTGCTCTCGAAAATGGACACTCCCAGAAGAGGTGGACGGAGGACTCAAGGTTTCTATTGTAGAGGGCGCAAAAATAGTTGTTTACCCAGCCCCGGCGCTGCAGCCTATCGTTGAACCATAGGCGATCATGGTGCAGCAGCCAACTGAAGAATTTCATCTTTCCCGGGGCCTAGGATTTCCAAATGATCGCCTGGAGGTTCGTCGCAGGGCGATCAGCAAACTGTAGATCGTAGGCCAAGCGCGCTGAGTACTCTGCTCCTCCACATGCCGTCCACTTGATCTCATCCGGAGTTCCATCCTCCAAAATAATCCCAGACAACCGGATCGCACGCTGCAAGTGCACAAACTGAGGAAGGATGTCAGTAAGGTTGCCGTGCCGCAAGTCTTGAATCTACTTCTCCCCTTGCAGAGCATCCATGACCGTCCTGCTCTTCCGAGAGGAGTGCTTAAATAGATCCGGATATGCGAGGCAAAGGGGCCGCTCTCCCAGCCAGTGGCATCGCCAGAAAGAGGTCATTGCGCCGCTTCGGGCGGTGACGAAGGTGGCAGAGGCAAAGAGAGCTTGATCCTTCTCGTCGCACGGCGTGCCAAGCCCCACCCATGGCCTGTCCGAGTGCTTCCAAGCCAGCCAAAGCCAGCGCAGCCTGAGCGCGCGCGCGAACCGCTCAAGGTCAGGGATGCCTAGACCACCGCGGTTCGCCGACGAGGCAACAATTGGCCATCCAACCTTGCACTTCCCCCCGACATCTCCTCGTCATGCGCCCAAAGAAATCTTCTCCGTGTCTTGTCAATTTCCTTTAGGAATCTTCGCGGCACACGCAGCACAGCGAGTGCAAACGCAGGGAGCGCTGAGAGCACGCTCCTAACAAGCACTCGCCGGCCCGCGATCGGTAGTAATCGTCCCTTCCAACCTGCCAGTCGGGCTCTAATTCTATCCAGGATGAATTAGATGTGCACTAGTCTAATTCTTCCAAGAGTAATTGGGATGCCTAGATATGTGATGGGGAAGCCGACTATCTGCCCTCCAAAATTTTGCAGAACTTGCTGTAGATCGATTCCGTCGCACCGTATTGGGGCCACTGAGGATTTTGTTGGGTTGAGTTGCAGGCCGGTGGCGTGCCCAAAACCCTGCAGCAGCCCTAGGACCTTGTCAACCTCCTCGCGCTGCGGATTGGCAAACACGACCGCATCATCGGCTTACAGACTGACACGCAGTCGAGCAGCCCGTGTAGGGAGCAGCTGCAGCTCGCCAGCCGCTGTCGCAGCCTCAAACAGTCTCTGAAGCGGGTCGATTGCGAGGATGAAAAGGAGGGGGGATAGCGGATCACCTTGGTGTAGGCCCTTCATGTGACCAATGTTGTCACCTTCAATGCCATTCAGCAGACAGGAAGAGGAGGATGTTGACAGGAGCATGGCAATCCAGTCTCGCCACCTCGCCGGGAATCCAAGCTGCTGCATCAGCTCGAGTAGGTACTCCCATGAAACACTATCGAAAGCCCTAGCAATGTCTATCTTGAGGAGTAGAGCTGGCTTGTTCTTGCAGTACAAGTGCTTCACTGTGTTGCAGACATATAAGAAGCTGTCATGGATTCCTTTCTTCTTTTGAAAAGCACTTTGCATTGGTGACATAATCTGGCTCATGATATTTGAGAGCCTGATCGATAGCACCTTGGCGATCAATTTTGCCACCGAGTGGATGAGACTTATTGGGCGATAATCCCCTACTTGGGTTACACGATTCTTCTTCGGCAAGAGCACAATTAGAGCTTTGTTGATAGCCACAAAATCACCCGCGGCCAAGCTATGGAATTTGTGGAACACTGCCATCACGTCGCCTTTTATTGTTTGCCACCATGATCTGAAGAAGCAGCCTGAGAAACCGTCCGGCCCCGGTGCTTTCTCTGCTGGCGAGGCACATACAGCCGCCCACGCTTCATCTTTAGAGAAAGGATTGTCCAGGCCCTGGGCATTCAAGGTCGGCAAATCCAGTGCAGCCCAGTTCAGAGTGCATGCATGCGCTCTCTTCTCTCCGAGGAGTTCCCGGAAGTGCTCATGGATCATATTTGCCTTTTCATCATGTGATATTGCTTGTCTGTCCCCCTTTTGCAAAACCTGGATGAAGTTCTTCCTCCTTCGAGAGGTGATCTTGGCCTGAAAAAACGCTGTCTTTGCATCCCCTGCTTTCAACCACGCCACCCGAGAGGCCTGCCGTTTTCTTGCGCACTCAAGGGCAGCCAAACCCACGACCTTTAATTTCAGCAACTTCCGTAGATGGAATTCTGAAGGCGTGAGTGTCCTTTTCTCTTGCACGATATCTAGCTGCAGGATGGTTTCTGTTGCCAAGTGAAACTGCATCTTTGTATCACCGAATAGTGTCTTGGCCCAGATCTTCAGGTCAGCAGCAGTTCGTCGTAGCTTGGTCTTGATCCTAACAAACGGACAGTCATGATTTACTGGCCTTTGCCAAGCCTTGGTCACTGTGTCATGGAACCGCGGGAAGCGCGGCCAGAAACTTTCAAAACAAAAGCGAGCAGTGCGCCAAGGGGCCTCCACATTCCCAAGCAGCAACGGGCAGTGATCAGAGCACGTCGTCGATGCCGCCATCAACGTGTGCTTGGGGTGAAGATCCTCCCATTCCACGTTGCAGAAAAACTTATCTATGCTGACCATAGTAGGGTTCTCCCTCTCGTTGCTCCATGTGAATCTTCTATTCTTGCATTTTATCTCTCGCAAACCAGCTTGGTCGATTGCGGCTCTGAATTTTCCCATGATCCTCCTGTTTATGTCGGTGTTGCTCTTATTTCTGGCTTCGTAGATGATGTTGAAATCGCCGTTGAGGATCCACGGCTGGCTGGGGGGTGGAGCTGCCAAAGCCAGTTCATGAAGGAACTCGTCTTTGTGCGTGTCATCTGCCGGCCCATAAACGATGGTGAGCCAGAAACCTGAATTGGGTGCAACAATTCAACTCTGGCCGTGATGGAGTATCTACCAACTCTATGCGTTGTCAAGGTTGCTGACGAAGAGTCCCAAAAGATGGCAGCTCCACCGCGTGTGCCGATCCCGGCAGCACGGCACACCCATCTAAACGACTTCCCTCGATCTCCCTGGCAAGCATCAGCGACCAGGCATCAATCTTCGTCTCTTGGAGGCAGAGGACGGCGAGATTGTGTGCGCTAGCTACCCCGCTCACCGTTGCTCTCTTTGCTGGCAAATTTAGCCCCCTGACGTTCCATCTCATGATTGCACAATTGGTGTCATTCATTTGGAAACAGGGTATTTCTCCGGGGGCTAAGATTACTAATTAAGCTGAAGAATAGATTACACTCCTCCAAACTATCCGTGGCGCGCCAGCAACCACCAGTAACACACAAAACATGCTGGCTACGATCGATCCTACTAGTCCTATCAAACATGATCATAAATCCTAACTCAATCCAGCTAAAGGCCAGATGCCTCCGGAGACTAACAAGAAATCTACTGACGACTAACATGACTACACTTGAGCTTCTCCCCCGCCGTCCGCCCCGGCGAGGCCGGCCATGGCGCGAAGCGAATTCACATTGAGACGGGAGAGCCTGGCAATGGCCGCAACGTCTTCCTCAGTGAGCGGCTCGTTGAAGCGGCGGATGAGGGCTTCTGCTGCCTTAACTGTCATCCTCTCCTTTGGGCCAAGGCCGACAAGCTCCTGGACGATCCGAAGTGCCACACGCTGCGCCATCGGCACTAAGGAGTTGAGGGCCGCCTGACGTGCGCTGTGGCACACCGGCACGCTGGCAGCCCTGGACTTTGGTGGGGCAGCGGGGCGCTTCCGTGGGGTTGGCGCTGGGGACGAGGACGGGCCGCCCGGGATCAAGGGCGGAGCAGGGGCGGGGAAGAGCGCTGATGCGGGAGCAGCTTGCGGGGCGCCGGCCATCTGCAACTGCATGATCTACTGTGTCACGGCACCAAC
>NC_041393.1:702591903-702593620 GCF_002162155.2 Triticum dicoccoides
AACGCCACGCCCGGGCTGCCTACCTCCTCACCCGCGAACTCCAGTGGTGCCGCCAACTTGTCCTGAATCTCTGCCTCGAGCGCGATCTGCATGTGATCGACGCTTGGTGGGGGTTGAAGCGCAGTGTCGTTGTTGGCGTAGCTGAAGAAGTCGGCGACCGGGTCGGGCTGAACCGCAGGGGGTGCCGGTGGTGGGGGGGTGGGCGAGTGGTGAAGCGGTAGCGGCGGGGTGGCGCGGATGACGGCCTCCCGCCCCCGGTATCCCAGGTCCTGACGACGGCTTGCCGGCGTTCTGCTGCGGCGCCTCGGCTCCGTAGGCGTCTTCCTGACCGACCCGGTCTCGCGAGGCCCAGGGCCACGACCTAGGAGCGTGTCCTTCCATGAACGGCGCCCGCCCCGGCCTTCATCTTGGTCGTGATCGTCGCGGTCACGGCGGTCTCCACCCAGCTGCAGCCCCTGGCACCCGGTGGAGGCCACCGCAGGCTGCTGGCGCCGGCCCTGCCCGTCTTCAACATGCCTGGTCCAGACCCCCGGGTAGATCGCGGGGAAGGGGGGGCGCTCGTCGCCGGACTCGGAGGAGGGGAGCCCGCTATGGCGCGAGCAGGACGAGCGCGGCGACAGCGGAGTCCAGTCTTCAATGCGATCCACGTGCACGAGCATCTCCCGCAGCATGACTCTTGGTGGAGGCTCCACCTCATGGCTGGGCGGCGAGAAGCCGAGCATGGCCTCCACCCTGCCGGCTCCCTGCGTCGCCCTCCAGATCGTGCGCTTGGTGGGAATCTGGGCGACGTCCCTGACCCACACCCAGCAAGCGAAGGTCCTGGTGTGACCGCGCTCGTGGGTGCGAGTGTCAAGCCTGTCGACGATGCAGAGGTCGCCAAGCACCTCACCCGCGCCCTCGAGAGACCACAGCTGCATTGGCATCTTCTCGAGGACGACGCGGACGTGCAGCTTGCAGTCGTCTGGCACGTTGTGGTCGTCCTTGCGCCACCCCTTGATCTTGAACTATATGTCGTCGACGGTGATGAACCCACGGCGAACCGCGTTCTCCTTGTGCGCCGGGAGCTCGTAGTAGACGAAGAAGTCCTCCGGGTCGTGGCTTGTCACGCGCAGCAGGTGGGGCGGGGAGCGGAGCTGCTCCTTGATGGCCCTGCCCATTGACATGGGGTTGGCTGCGTCCAGGGCCGTTGAGGCCGTGAGCAGCACGACATGCTTGCGGAGAAGGAACTCCTGCTGCTCGATGGCCGGCGTGCTGATCACCATCTTGAAGCTCGATCTGGGGCGTCGCGACGCGTCGGTGTGGAACGCCTCGCGGTCCATGGCAGCCCTGACAGGCGGCGGTGGCGAGGGCGGCGGGGGCGGAGGAGACAGCGAGGGGAACCGCAGCCGCTCGTGAATGGGGCCGCGCTGGGGAGGACGGGCCGGGCGGCCGGCGCATCCCTTGCGCTTGGGATTGCACGGGCACTCACGGCCGAAATGCCCCGGCTCTTTGCAGATTATGCAGCGCAGCGGGTCGCGGCAGTCTATCCTACGGTGGCTGGAGCTGAGGCACCGAAAGCAGAGCCCGTCGAAGCGGCTTAAGAAGGCCTCCCTTCCTCCCCGGCCAATAATGCCGGAGCGCCGGCCAGGGCGTTGCGCGCCATGCTTCGCCTTAATGGCTGCGCGTCGGGCTTTCCGCGAGCTGACCGCCGTCCATCCTTCCCCATCGCCCGAAGAGG
>NC_041393.1:702593928-702609875 GCF_002162155.2 Triticum dicoccoides
CATGGACCGAGGGGGATAACGCGGGCGCCACCTTGGAGCACTCCGCCCGCAGCAGGATGCGCGCCGGGGGCGCCGCGCAAGCCGTTGCCGACAGCGGAGGCGACGAAGAGACCGGGACCTGCGGCGGACCGGTGGATATGTCCAGATCTGATGCGAAAGCAGGGGTGCACCAGCCGGAAGCCCCGCTGGAAAGCGAGCGTGCCGAACGGTCCGAGCGGGCAGGGGAAGGCGAGCGCATGATCGCAGGAGGGTGGCGCCCCTGCCACGAGCGGGCAGGAACGGGGCTTGGTGGCCGCCGCGGCCGGAGTGGCCGGCGGCGCAAGGAGGGGGGGCGGCTCGGTTGCGGGAGCGCGGTCAGGCGACAGTTTTCATGCGATGTAGTAGCTCCATATTCTTGGCCGCGTTATGGTCTTCCGACTAATTTATTTGTATCTACAAATAAGAGGTTGACGGGTTGGTTGCCCCTTAGGGACCCCCGTGCCGTTGTATATCAAGACTGGCGGTTGCATTCCATTGAGGTGGATGCTAAGACATGCCGTGTCTCCTTGACTAAGATTGCGATCCCGGCAAGAGAAACACAAGACGACTGAACATTATGATGAGCCACAACTTATTGTCCATGCTAGCGAGAAACTATCGTTACTCTACCTTGACAGGCAAGATTTCAAGCTAGAGATGTGGACACGGCAAGAGGATGGTAGTCCTACAATGTGGCTCTCCACTATGGTTGTCGAGCTAAAATCACCTAGGCGAACTATGATGGACTTAAGTATTTTGGGAGAAAAGGGTGGCATGTTACTCATCAAGGACAACCACACGAATTTGTACGCTGCCGATTTTGAAACTGGGGCGATGGTGTAGTTGACGCACTTTGACAATATTAACCGTCGGAAAGTTGTGCCCCTTGAGATGGATTGGGTGGCATTCTTTTTCTCTCGTCTAGGTGGTGGATTTCGCTCGAAGAAACTATCCTGGTAACTGTTTTTTTCTTGTTATTTAAATGGTTAGTGTGGATAAATCTCGATGTTAATTATGTTGGGTAACATAGTAATTTTAAAATTTTTCCTACGCACACGCAAGATAATGGTGATGCATAGCTACGAGAGGGGGAGTGTATCTTCATACCCTTGAAGATCGCTAAGCGGAAGCGTTTATCAACGCGGTTGATGTAGTCGCACGTCTTCACGATCGACCGATCCAAGTACCGAACGCACGGCACCTTCGAGTTCTGCATACGTTCAGCTCGATGACGTCCTCGCCTTCTCGATCCAGCAAGACGGGCGAAGTAGTAGATGAGTTTCAGCAGCACGACGGTGTGGTGACGATGTTGGTGAAGAACAATCTCCGCAGGGCTTCGCCTAAGCACTACGGAAACTATGGCGGAGGATAAACTAGATGGAACGGGGTTGCCGGCACACGGCTTGGTGTTTCTTGATGTGTCTTTGCTGCTAGCCCTGCCCCTCTATTTATATGTTGAGCCTTGGGGTCGAAACTTGGAGTAAAAGACTCCACAAAGTCGGTTTCACCCGAAAGGCAAGAGTCCTTCTCGGACTCCAGGGCCAGACGCCAGGGTTCCCGGCGTCTGGACCCAGACGCCAGGGACCCTGGCGTCTAGCCCCTGGACTCCCCTTTGGCCCAAATAACGTGTTCTCGTACCCAAACATTTTGGTAACATCCGGAACCCCTTTCGGGAATTCCGGAACCCTTCCGGAGACCAAACAACATTATCCCATATATTAAACTTCATCTCTGGACCATTTCGGAGTTCCTTATCATGTTTGTCATCTCATTCAGGACTCTGAACAACATTCGGTTACCAACATACAT
Organism: Triticum dicoccoides; assembly: GCF_002162155.2. Classification (NCBI taxonomy): domain Eukaryota; kingdom Viridiplantae; phylum Streptophyta; class Magnoliopsida; order Poales; family Poaceae; genus Triticum; species Triticum dicoccoides. Next base: position 702,595,756 of record NC_041393.1, read on the forward strand.
AACTCATATAATACTATATCGTCAACGAACGTTAAGCGTGCGGACCCTACGGGTTCAAGAACTATGTAGACATGACCGAGATACGTCTCCGGTGAATAACCAATAGCGGAACCTGGATGCTCATATTGCTTCTCACATATTCTACGAAGATCTTTATCGGTCAAACCGCATAACAACATACGTTGTTCCCTTTGTCATCGGTATGTTACTTGCCCGAGATTTCATCGTCGGTATCTCAATACCTAGTTCAATCTCGTTACCGGCAAGTCTCTTTACTCATTATGTAATACATCATCTCGCAACTAACTCATTAGTCACATTGCTTGCAAGGCTTATAGTGATGTGTATTACCGAGAGGGCCCAGAGATACCTCTCCGACAGTCAGAGTGACAAATCCTAATCTTGAAATACGCCAACTCAACATGTACCTTCGGAGACACCTGTAGCGCTCCTTTATAATCACCTAGTTATGTTGTGACGTTTGGTAGCACACAAAGTGTTCCTCAGGTAAATGGGAGTTGCATAATCTCATAGGCATAGGAACATGTATAAGTCATGAAGAATGCAATAGCAACATACTAAACGATCAAGTGCTGAGCTAACGGAATGGGTCAAGTCAATCACATCATTCTTCTAATGATGTGATCCCGTTAATCAAATGAGAACTCATGTCTATGGCTAGGAAACTTAACCATCTTTGATTAACGAGCTAGTCAAGTAGAGGCATACTAGTGACACTAGGTTTGTCTATGTATTCACATATTTATTATGTTTCCGGTTAATATAATTCTAGCATGAATAATAAACATTTATCATGAAATAAGGAAATAAATAATAACTTTATTAATGCTCTAGGGCATATTTCCTTCAGTCTCCCACTTGCACTAGAGTCAATAATCTAGTTCACATCACATGTGATTTAACACCAATATTCACATCTGTATGTGATTAATACCCATAGTTCACATCGTCATGTGATCAACACTCAAAGGGTTTACTAGAGTCAATAATCTAGTTCACATCGCTATGTTATTAACACCCAAAGAGTACTAAGGTATGATCATGTTTTGCTCCTGAGAGAAGTTTAGTCAACGAGTCTGTCAAATTCAGAGCAGTATGTATTTTGCAAATATTCTATGTCTACAATGCTCTGCACGGAGCTACTCTAGCTAATTGCTCCCATTTTCAATATGTATCCAAATTGAGACTTAGAGTCATCTGGATTAGTGTAAAAGCTTGTATCGATGTAACTCTTTACGACGAACTCTTTTATCACCTCCATAATCGAGAAACATCTCCTTAGTTCTCACTAAGGATATTCTTGACCGCTGTCCAGTGATCTACTCATAGATCAAAATTGTACTCCCTTGCCAAACACAGAGTAAGGTATACAATAGGTCTGGTACACAGCATAGCATACTTTATAGAACCTATGACTGAGGCATAGGGAATGACTTTTTATTCTCTTTCTATTTTCTGCCATCGCCGGGTTTTGAGTCTTACTCAACTTCACACCTTGCAACACAGGCAAGAACTCCTTTTTTGACTGTTCCATTTTGACATACTTCAAAATCTTATCAAGGTATGTACTCATTGAAAAATCTTATCAAGCGCCTTGATCTATCTATATAGATCTTGATGCTCAATGTGTAAGCAGCTTCACCGAGGTCTTGCTTTGAAAAAACTCTTATTCAAAAATCCTTTATGCTATCCAGAATTTCTATATCATTTCCAATCAACAATACGTCATCTACATATAGTATTAGAAATACTACGGATCTCCCACTCACTTTCTTGTAAATACATGTCTTTCCAAAAGTCTGTATAAAACCATATGCTTTGATCAATTCATCAAAGCATATATTCCAACTCCGAGATGCTTGCACCAGTCCATTGATGGATCGCTGGAGCTTGCATATTTTGTTAGCACCTTTTGGATCGACAAAACCTTCTGGTTGCATCATATACAACTCTTCTTCTAGAAATCCATTCAGGAATGCAGTTTTGATATCCATTTGCCATATTTCATACTCATAAAATGCGGCAATTTCTAACATGATTCGGAAAGACTTAAGCATCGATACGAGTGAGAAAATCTCATCGTATTCAACACCTTGAACTTGTTAAAAAACTTTTTGCGGCAAGTCGAGCTTTGTAGATAGTCACACTACTATCAACGTCTGTATTCCTCTTGAAGATCCATTTATTTTCTCTGGCACGCTGATCACTGGGCAAGTCCACCAAAGTCCATACCTTGTTCTCATAGATGGATCCCATTTCAGATTTCATGGCATCAAGCCATTTCGCGGAATCTGGACTCATCATCGCTTCCTCATAATTCATAGGTTCATCATGGTCTAGTAACATGACTTCAGAATAGGATTACCGTACCACTTTGGTGCGGATCTTAATCTAGAAGATCTACAAATTTTGGTAGTAACTTGATATGAAGTTTCATGATCATCATCATTAGCTTCCTCGCTAATTGGTATAGGAATCACTGGAACTAATTTCTGTGATGAACTACTTTCCAATTCGGGAGAAGATAAAATTACCTTATCAAGCTCTACTTTCCTCCCACTCACTTCTTTCGAGAGAACCTCCTTCTCTAGAAAGGATCCATCTTAGCAACGAATAACTTGCCTTCGGTTCTTTGATAGAAGCTGTACCCAATAGTTACCTTTGGGTATTCTATGAAGACGCACTTCTCTGATTTGGGTTCGAGCTTATCAGGTTGAAACTTTTTCACATAAGCATCGCAGCCCCAAACTTTAAGAAACGACAACTTTGGTTTCTTGACAACTTTGATTTAAGGCGTTGTCTCAACGGATTTTGATGGTGACCTTTTTAAACGTGAATGCAGCTATCTCTAATGCATAACCCCAAAACGATATTGGTAAATCGGTAAGAGACATCATTGATCACACCATATCAAATAAAGTGCGGTTATGACGTTCGAACACACCATAACGCTGTGGTGTTCCAGGTGGTGTGAGCTTGTGAAACTATTCCACGTTGTTTTAATTGAAGACCAAACTCGTAACTCAAATATTCATCTCCGCGATCAAATCGCAGAAAACTTTATTTTCTTGTTATGATGATTTTCCACTTCACTCCGAAATTCTTTGAACTTTTTCAAATGTTTCAGACTTATGTTTCATCAAGTAGATAAACCCATATCTGCTCAAATCATCTGTGAAGGTCAGAAAATAACGACACCCGCTGTCATTTCAATATCCGGCGTATCTCGTAGTAGGGGTCCTAAGCTAGACGTCTTGGAGCGATGGTAACATGGACACGGGGTTTTACATAGCTTCGGGCTCTCTTGATGAGATAATACCCTACATGCTGCTTTTGCTTGTATTCATATGGGTGTAGTACAGAGTACATGTGTCTACCACGATATTGTAGTAATGAATATGATATTGTCTATTGACTAGCCTGGCCTTGGTTTATATAAGATACCGGAGGCCTAGGGTTTAGGAGAGTCCTTGTCTTCGGCGCCAAGTCTTGTGGAGTCTTCCTTGTATGCGGCAGGAGCTGTCTGAACTGGCCCATGAGTATACGGCCATGGGGGTCCTCGGCCCAATCTAACTGATCGGGAGACAACATGGTGAGTACCCCCTAGTCCAGGACACCGTCAGTAGCCCCCTGAACTCTTCAAGTTGGAAACGCTCCTCGATTCTTCCGAATTGTTCTTCATCTTCGGTCGTCAGTATTGAAAACTGGTTCAACAAATCTTCTCATCTTCGATCTTGAGTCACCGAAATGCATCCGAAGAGTTTACACGTCGGGTATCCGAGGAGCCCCTTTAAGTTTCCGGCCTTTATCAATGCCTTATTATTTTTATGCCATACCTCGGGTTTGAAGTTGTTCCCGAGCAGCAACATCCTCTTGCGTCCGAGCTCCAACCCCGGACTGCATTCGAGGTATCTTTAGCAGCCGAGTACCAATGTCGGACTGCTTCCGAGCTCCAACGCCGGAATGTATCCGAGCTCCAACGCCGGACTATGTCCAAGCTCCAACGCCGGACTGTGTCCAAGCTCCAATGCTGGATTGTATCCGAGCTCCAATGACGGACTATATTCAAGGTGTCATAGATCACCTTGGTTCAAAAAGTTTAAAGGAGTTTAGCCGAGCTTAATGCCGGAAATGCCCTCTACGGAGCCAGCCACTAGCGTCCGAGCTTTATGCCGGACTTCTTCCGGGGTGTCTATTGTAGTCGTGCACCAACGCCGTACTGTATCCGAGGTGGTGCACCACCTCGGCCATGGGCTGATTTTTATGAATTTAATTCCGAATCATGCAATATAATCTCTACCAAGATGTATAGCCAGTAGCCCTCAAGGTGCGTGTTGGCCTAATATCCGGGATGCACTTGAAAGAAAAAATCAAACCGCTGACCCTAGTAGCCCCTGAGACTCAGGTCGATTCATAAAATCAGCCTGAGGATTAATTCCCAGCTCGACGGCATACTTAGGAATATGAACACGGTGTGCAAAGTCCTCGAGACTCAGGTTGGGTGCGGCCGACCAACCTGAGGATAATAATCTCCTCGAAAACTATATTGCACTTTAAATTTTCTGCATTGGATTGTGAATGCAGTAGCCCCTGAGACACTGGTCGGGTGGCGACGCTAGATCAGGGGATCGATGTACCCCTTTAATCTTTGTAAATAATAAGCACGAAGCCTAGTAGCCCCCGATCCTTAATGTGGGCACGGGTGGCCGAATTAAGGATCGATGTCCAAAGTAAAATCACAAATTATGTGTAATGATTTTATGTATCCAGGTACTTTACATCATAATGCTCGGATCCGTAGTGTACAAAACTTTGTTGACCGACCATCGGCTTCAACCTTCTCGGCCAGCAACCGAGGAGTGTTTGTCCTACTTTATAAAGCCTTTATGAGGCCAAAGATTTACGGCAAACAAGGGAATCCGGCCATACGGTTTTAGAAACAAAGGTACGCAGAGAGACATGTTATATTATTGTTTAACATAAGAAACATCATCCACAGAAAATACTCCCGCTATCGGTTCCTTTCTTTGGGTTGTCATGCTAAGCATGATCATGAAACCTCAGCTCCGATCAATGTGGAAGGAAAATACTGAGGATTTAGTTCGGAAAAAGCTTCCAAACTCTGTGGTCTAGATGAACCCAAATTTTCACTTCCGTTGCGACCGTTTATAATCTAAAAGTGGCCCGTCGTCGGCTTCTACCCCCTTGTAGATGCTACGCAGGGTGTTTCCGAATAACAAAACAACCCTTAGCCGACGTCTCGGTGCTCGAAGGCAGTTGTGTTGGCGGAAACAAGGCAATCAGATATGCGGGCTTTATAACTTTCACTTAGTCATAGGATCTTAAAGTTGGGAGGCCAGCAAGTAGCCCCCGCTTAGTGTTCGGCGACAGCCGAGGTCAAGCCGTAAACACTTCGGTCAATGTTATGAACAGCCCGTCATTTAATACAGTCATCGGACCGCCGACCAGTTTACGCTTATTTTGACAGTCAATTTTCGGCTTTCTTCACTGCGGTGCTTAACCATGCGAGCTGGAAGCACAATCGCAGTGGTTCTCCATTTGCACACCTAGCCGAACAAAGCGGAACATAGGAGGCAGGCACAAGAGCCGGGCAACCAAACTATTGATCAAAGACACAATTCGAAACTGATGCATATATAGCAATATCTGAGAGTTTTTGCCGGATCTCTAAAGGTGTCCAACGTTGCACTGCGAAACTTATGCGGAAAACACACAAATAGTTGAAAAGTGCCATAGGATTGGAAAACCAAAAAACGTCAGTAAAAACTCGACGTCCGAACTAGATGAATTGTTCGGTGCCAATCAGAAAGTTGGACATAGAAAAAAAATGTGCTTCTATCGTGATTTAGCATGACACATCCTATCTCAAGACTTCAAGCGGGTCAGCATACGGCTTCAACCTCCTATCCTGAAGGCGGAGTACTTCTCGTTAGGCCAGTTGAGCAAACTTTAGCGGCTTTGAGAGAGAAATTAGGCTCCCCGGCTATTGACCGCACACTCGTGTCGAAAAAAGGAGTAATAGAAAAAAGACTTTGCAACAACTAAGGAGAAGAACACTTATTATAAAACAGCTTACATAAATTTAAGAGCCCCCGGGTGACTTGGGTAAAAGAATTTACCTATAATGATTGTCTGTACTGAAGTACTTATATCATATATGTGTTCGCCCGAACTTTGAACGCGTCTTAACCGACCGTCGGCTTCTCCCTCTTCGGCCAAGGGCCGAAAAGTGTTATGTACTCCACCTGTCGAGAATATCGACGATGTTTCCGATAACCAGGCAATTAGGCCATAAGGCTGTAACAAACAAAGCGCGCTCAGAGAACTTATGCTATATTACCGACGAAGTGTAAGAAGCATCTTCGAAGAAAATAGTACTCCCACCGATACCTTTCTTCGGTTGCTCACTATGAGACTTGGGCAATAGATTTTTTGTACTCATGAGTTCCGTTGTGTGCCGACCATTATTGAAAACGGTAAGAGCGCTAGCTTTCGGCTTCACTCAGTTTGAGGTCAGGCTCGGGTGACCCGATCGTGACAATCGCATAGGTGCCCCCTTTACTCCCTAGCAGAACAATCGGGAACGTAGGGGTAAACACAGGAGCAAGGAAACCCAGCATGCAAATCACTAGGTCAATACGGTGCATATTGTGGCGTAATACACGAACAAGGAACGAAGCCATACAAGTATAATCATATGCAAGAGGAAAAGATCCAGCAAGGGAGCCCCCAAGTAAATGGGGTATTTGAATTTGTGTGTCACAAACAAAGTTTGGACAAGCAAGTTTGTCACAAACAAGAAAAGTATAATGCTTGGCCGAACAAAATTTAAATTTTTTAAAACTTTGAGCATGAAAGAGACTTAGCTGGTTAATGTGTTCGGCGTTGATGACGCGGTCCGAGCTTGCGGCGGGACAAGGTCCCAGCCCCCAAGCCAGTCCCGAGGTGGCGGAGCGAAGAGTTCGGCAATCCAAAGTGGTGACATAGTACGGCCAATGGAGGCCGACAGAGTGATTCCGAAGTGCCCGGCGTGGGGTAACGAAGTGTTGATGATGCCCCCCGTCCACCCGAGATGACGTAGTATGTCAGTACGCCGAGGTGGCAACACTGCCCGACCCGGATCATTTTCCTGTGCACAAAAATAGTGCGAACCGGAGATAATAGTAAAAAAGTGTTGCATAATAAATGATTTATGCAAAGTGGGTAATAAAAGAAATATGACATGTGGGCCGAACACTCGATGAGGTGGAGCGTTCCCGGCGATGTTGAAGTCCCCGAGGCAACCGAACACGTCGGTATGGCAACACGACCAACAAGTTGATCATGCGAGCCGATTTATGCCGATTGGGACGACGGTGTCGGCTTGCCGAAGAGACTACGTGACGCAGTCGAAGTCCATTATCTGCTTAATTAAATAATATAAAGGGAGAAAGGAAAAAAGGAGGTCAAATCTCCCTGTGGTTGCGCTGAGCCGAACTCTCTTCGGACCCAATGGACGTCGTCGCGCCAGGTAATGCGCGGTGTAAGTCAAGTGTCTGCACAGACAAAATAGTGCAAGACCAGAGATGATAATATATATGTTTTTTATATAAAAATATCCTCTACTTAAATAACTTAAGTAAAGTAGATGATTAAAAAAATATGGCCTGAACACCGGGGTGGTCCTGATAGAATGGCCGCGGACATGTTGATGCAGGGACGCGCGCTGAGGCGACGCCGCAACTTGATTGATGCAGGCAGGACGACGACGTCGGCCCATAGAGTTGACTGCGTGATGCAGCCAAAGTTGATTACGTTTGGTAAATATGGCCTGAGCGCCGGGGTCAGCTCGATGGTGTAGTATCTCTGCAAAAAATAATACAGTACAAACAAACAAAAAATAATCTACGTGCAAAAATCCCTTAGAACATAGTAAAAGGAAAGCGATCCACGCTTCCTGTTGATCGCCTCTTAGTGCACATGGCAATTTGAGGGAAAAGTAAACTTGGCCATGTACTCCACGTGAAGTGGTAGTGTTACGTAGCTAGCTAAACCAGTACTAGCGCCTGATCCTGGTAGTAGTAGCACTAGTTGGCGTGGTAGTCATCGAGAAGTGAAGACCGGTTGCAAAACTAGTACATGATTGCGTTAGAACTACGCAAACCTTAACAAAAATAAAAAAAACTGCTTGTGGACAACCGACGGCAGGCTGAATTAAATAAGGAAAAAGAATGAGAATAAGGGAAAGGATCTCCCTTGATGATCGCCGGCCGTGGTGGATTTGTCCTCGGCTCCACGATCAAGAACTGCGTGCACCGTCAGGGCCAGTTTGACAATCCATTAAACGCCCCCATCTGTCGATAAAAGGACCGGAGTAGGGCGCTAAACGCCGTGTAGGAGCGCGTCATTGGTCGCAGATTTTTTAGACCTTGATCTCGACCTAATCCGCGGACGAAGCTTGCGAACCAGAGACAATTCTCATAAAAACTAACTTGTGCAAAATAGATGTGATTAGAAAAATATCACCTGATCATCCCATCGATCCGCGACGATCACCTAGCAGGCACTCAATGAAAACACCAATATAGGTTCAATATCCGGCATATCTCGTAGTAGGGGTCCTAAGCTAGGCGTCTTGGAGCGATGGTAAAATGGACACGGGGTTTTACCCAGCTTCGGGCTCTCTTGATGAGATAATACCCTACATGCTGCTTTTGATTGTATTCATATGGGTGTAGTACAGAGTACATGTGTCTACCACGAGATTGTAGTAATGAATATGAGATTGTCTATTGACTAGCCTGGCCTCGGTTTATATAAGACACCGGAGGCCTAGGGTTTAGGAGAGTCCTTGTCTTCGGCGCCAAGTTTTGTGGAGTCTTCCTTGTATGCGGCAGGAGCTGTCCGAACTGGCCCATGAATATACAGCCATGGGGTCCTCTGCCCAATCTAACTGACCGGGAGACAACATGGTGAGTACCCCCTAGTCCAGGACACCGTCACCCGCCACGAGCCTTAATACTCATTGGTCTGCATACATCAGTATGTATTATTTCCAACAAGTCAGTAGCTCGTTCCATTGTTCCATAGAACGGAGTTTTAGTCATCTTGCCCAAAAAGGCACCGTTCGCAAGCATCAAATGATTCATAACCAAATGATTCCGAAAATCCATCTTTATGGAGTTTCTTCATGCCCTTTACACTGATATGACCCAAACGGCAGTGCCACAAATAAGTTGCACTATAATTATTAACTTTGCATCTTTTGGCATCAATATTATGAATATGTGTATCACTATGATCGAGATCTAACAAACTATTTTCATTGGGTGTATGACCATTGAAGGTTTTATTCATGTAAATAGAACAACAATTATTCTCTGACTTTAAATGAATAACCGTATTGCAATAAACATGATCAAATCATATTCATGCTCAACGCAAACGCCAAATAATATTTATTTAGGTTCTACACTAATCTCGAAAGTGTAGGAAGAGTGTAATGATGATCATATCAATCTTGGAACTACTTTCAACACACATCGTCACTTCACCCTCAACTAGTCTCTATTTATTCTGTTACTCCTGTTTCGAGTTACTAATATTTAGCAACCGAACAAGAATCAAATACTTAGGGGCTACTATGAACACTAGTAAAGTACACATCAATAACCTGTATATCAAATATACCCTTCTTCACTTTGCCATCCTACTTATCCACTAAATATTCAGGGTGTTTCCGCTTCCAGTGACCATTTCCTTTGCAGTAAAAGTACTCAGTTTTAGGCTTTGGTCCATCTTTGGGCTTCTTCACGGGAGTGACAAGTTTCTTGCCATTCTACTTGAAGTTTCCTTTCTTTTCCTTTGCCCTTTTCCTGAAAGTAGTGATCTTGTCAATCATCAACACTTGATGCTCTTTCTTGATTTCTAACTTCATCGATTTCAGCATAATGTAGAGCTCGAGAATCGTTTTCGTCGTCCCTTGCATACTATAGTTCATCACGAAGTTCTAGTAACTTAGTGATGGTGACTAGAGAACTCTGTCAATCACTATCTTATCTGGAAGATTAACTTCCACTTGATTCAGGTGATTGTAGTACTCAGACAATCTAAGCACTTGCTCACTGGTTGAGCAATTCTCCTTCATCTTTCAGGCGAAGTATTTGTCAGAGGTCTCATACCTCTTGACACGGGCATGAGTCTGAAATATCAATTTCATCTCATGGAACATCTCATATGTTCCGTGACGTTTCAAAAACGTTTTTGTAGTCCTGGTTCTAATCCATAAAGCATGGTGCACAAAACTATCAAGTAGTCATCATATCACTACTAGGAAAATGCTTATAGATAGATGTTTACCAGTAGCGCTTTTTTGTGACCCCACGCTACTAGTACTTACCAGTAGCGCTGTGTAGAAAACACGCTACTACTAACATATAACAGCAGCGTTTGTTTGCTTGGGCCACGCTACAGTTACATGGGCCGCATGGCAGAAACAGTAGCCCACTTAGCTGTAGTGTTTGTTCTGAAAGGGCGCTACAGCTGGTGAGCTTAGCAGTAGCGTGGTTCTCCAACCAGCGCTACTACTATAGCTAAAGAAAACCGGCCCGATCGAGCGCCCCCGCACCCCCTCACTCTCACAATCGATCCCCTCCGCCCGCCGCCACCGCCGCGGTTAGGGTTCGTCCTCGGCCGCCTCACCCCCGTCGACGGTGCCGTGCGACGCCACCACCCGCGGTCGCCTCTCGCCTCCTCCAACGCTCCAGCCCCGTAAGTCCCCCTCTCGATCTCCTCCTCCATGCGCGCGCCACACTAGCTGCCCCTACTATCAATTTGTCGCGGCGGCTCGCCATGTTTTGGGATTTAGGGATTGCACGGTGGCTCCGCGCTTCGATGCATGGCTCCAATCGATTTGCCGCGGCGGCTCGCCACTCCCCTTGCTACCCCTACGCGGTGCTCCGCCCTCTCTATTTTTTTGTGGGAATGCCCTCTCTGTTAATTAGTATCACATATGGATTAATAGGATTAGTATCACATATGCATCTCTAGATCCTACTGTTAATTACTATCACGTAGGGGAGAGAGTAGAGGATTTTGTTGCTCACCGAAACTTAGGAGAGAGTAGAGAGAAGTAGCTAGAGAATTGTAGAGGCTTTTAGCACATATAATTGAAACTTGGGTTTCAATTCTTGGCTGCTGCCCCTGGAGGAGTGGTGGCGGCAGCGGTGCCTAGAGTTCTAGGGTTTAGAGAGGGGGCATCCATGTCGTGCCTTTTCCGGAGAGGAGCCATGGGCGGCGTCGGTTGCCGTCTGCCGTTTCGTGAACGCCTCCACATGCTCAAGTTTGTCGATGGTGGTCGTAGGATCGGCTCCCCTTCTGAAATGGTGCCATGGGAGATTTCGAGATATGCTCCTAGAGCCCTGGTGTCGTCTAGCTCGATCTGATATGATGACAACGGTTGAGGGTTCACCATAGTGCTCGACCGTAGAATCGTGAGCATTTTTTTATCTCTGATATGACAGCAACGGCTGAGGGTTTCAATTCTTGGCTACTGCCACTAGCTTCTTTGTTGGACTGAACTCTATGTTTACTTTTTAGTTGTTATTTTGCTTGCCATGTGAACTCTAGCTATGAAAACTTTATGTTTACTTTTTGGATCGTTAATCCTTTAATCATATTGCTTTAGGGAAATGGTGCCACCACCACCACCACCATGTCGACTGTGCAAGTCAAGGTGCGCCAGCAGCCTTGCAACTGGCACGCTGTTTGGCATCTACTTCGAGTCTAGTTTTTTTCATGCAGCGGTAATAAATTATATGAAACTGGTAACTACTATTTTGTTCTTAGTGTTATTGGCATTAATGCATCATGTATATATCATTTTGCTTTTTGTACATAGATCGTCCCATGCAATGTGAGGTCAGAATTCAACAATCTGACTGGAGACTCTGTGACCTTTGAGGCTCCTGGGGGCCCCTACACTATGGAAATCGAGAAAGGGCGAAAGATGACGCGGGTGGGAGGAGATGGATGGGTCCGTTTCATCGACAACATGCGTATCACCGGTGGTGAGTTGATCAGCTTCTCCTTCAGAGCTGAAAGACCCAAGCTGGCCGTGATTTATATCAACAAAGTAGAAGATTATGAGGATGATGAGGATGATGAGGATGATGACGACCCACTCGGTGATGCCATCGTAGCTCAAAAATGAAGTTGAGCGAGGAGGAGGTGTGCAGCCTATGGGGCATCATTCCGCCACGTGCTGACTTCATCGGGGTGCCATTCGTGACCCGCCTGACAAGTACCATGGTTGATCGGCATATGATGGTATGTTGCATTTACTGTAGTTCTTAGAGTAATTTGATGATATGCTTTATTGTTATACTTAGTGTAGAGTCCGATGATATATATGCTTAGAGAATCTTATATGCTTTATTGTTATACTTTAGTGTAGAGTCCGATCATATATATGCTTAGTGAATCTTATATGCTTACTGAATCTTATATGCTTAGTGAATCTTATACGCTTTATTGTTATACATAGTGTAGAGTCCGATGATATATATGCTTAGTGAATCTTATTTTCTTTATTGTTATACTTAGTGTAGAGTCTGATGATATATATGCTTAGTGTAGAGTCCGATGATATATATGCTTAGTGTAGAGTCCGATGATATATATGCTTAGTGTAGAGTCCGATGATATATATGCTTCGTGTAGAATGTGTGAGGCTACTTATTAATTGATATGTTTTTCTTATTCAAAAATTGCCAAAGAGCCTATCTGAGAGTTGTGGTATCAAGCCTGATGAAGAGGGCTCTGCTGGAATACGCCTTACCGCAAGGGGCTCCGTCACCACTTGTGCGTACGGCGTGGACACGGACGGTCGCACACACTTCAACTCGGTTGGGTGGAAGAGCTTCCTCGTCGGCAAGAATCTTCATGTTGGACACGCAATCCTAATTACTACCAGGAACACCCACCGCCCAGGCTTGAGGATGATGGTCATCATCGATATCATCTAGAACTTCATATGCATGCGTGTGGCTATTGAACCATATATATGCTAGTATGACTACCTAGTAGACTTATCAACTATGATCTATCCATGCATTGTTGACTACTATATGAGTTGGTGAGATTGTGTGGTTATATTAAATGTGGTACTATCATTAATGTTTGTGAGATGGTTCTGTGAACTTAGTTTATTTGCACTGGACTTGTCTTGATTTCCATGAATATTGCACCTGACTGCTTTTTTTATTTTTTATTTCTATTTGCCTAGTTGTAGCGTGGGGAGAAAACATGGCGCTACTACTACGTGATGATAGTAGTAGCGCTGGTGGAGGAAGCAGCGCTACTAATAAGTATTTTAGCTGCAGCGCTTGTTCAGAAATGTTTTACTGTTAAATAATAGCTGTAGCGCCCTAGCAGTAGCGCAGGTGCCCGCGCTACTGGTATGTAAAAAACCAGCGCCACTACTAAGCTTTTCTCTAGGAGTGTATTGATCTAGCCAAACGTTCATAACGTCTGCATCTGCTCCTCCAATAGGTCTGTTACCTAGCGGTGCATCAAGGACATAATTCTTCTTTGCAGCAATGAGGATACACCTCACATCACGGACATAGTCCGCATCTTTGCTACTAACATCTTTCAACTTAGTTTACTCTAGGAACACATATAAAACATAGGGAAGCAACAACGTGAGCTATTGATCTACAACATTATTTGCAAAATACTATCACGACAAACTTCATGATAAATTAAAGTCCAATTAATCATATTACTAAAGAACTCCCACTTAGACAGACATCTCTCTACACTACTAGGAAAACGTTTATAGATAGAAGTTTACCAGTAGCGTTTGTTTATGACCCCACGCTACTAGTAGTTAGTAGTAGCGCCGCTAGAAAGAGCGCTACTGGTAACTGTTAGCAGCAGCGCCTATTATCTAGCCCCACGCTACTGCTAAGTGTAAAACAACACACCCCCTGATCAATAAATGTTAGCAGCGCTTTTCGCCCAACCAGCGCTACATCTAGTGGGCTTAGCAGTAACGTTGGCCCATTGCCCGCGCTGCTGTTAAGCCCACTACATCC
>NC_041393.1:702610469-702618108 GCF_002162155.2 Triticum dicoccoides
TCCCCGCCGGCCGCCCAGCTCCCCCACGTCGGCCTCCTCCTCCGCCCGCCGCCCCGGCCCCCGCGCCAGCCCTCCTCCACCGATAGGTACTCCTCCCTCCTTCCTCCTTCCTCCTCCTCCCTCCCTCCCTAGTTATAGTTATTAGAGTAGTTATTTTGAATCCTATGTAGTTGAAAAAATGTAGGTTATTAGAGTAATGTAGGTTATGATCGAACCCTTGCTAGGACAGATTAGGTATGAACCCTTGGTTTTTAAATTTAGCTAGGTTTTAAAGTTAGGATAAAAATTCAGCTGGGTTTTTAATTGGGTGTAGTTAATAGAATTTAGGTGTTTTAAGTGTATTTAAAAGAGTTTTAGGTGTTTTAGTTGTTTTAGGTGTAGTTAACAGAATTTTAGGTGTTTTAGTTGTTTTAGGTGTAGTTAACAGAATTCTAGGTATTTTTTAGTCAAAGCAATTGTTGTTATTTTTTTAGTTAAAACCATTTTTCCTGTTATATGCAAATTTGCAGTGGACATGTCATGTTTTGAACATGTCACATTTTGGACATGTCATATTTTTCCGAGTGGCCTATGTTTTGCAAGAAATGTCGATTCGTTTACGTTCTGGCAAATTTCAGGCGCTCGATTGGTCCTGTTTTTAGCAAAGGTCATGTCAAATTTTGCTAAGTGTTTATTAATTTTGTTTTCATAATTAAGCATTTTGTTCTCGACGTCGACGATGCCTATCCCGTATCCTCGTCGTCGACTCGGTGGAGGACTCCTGCTTGAGCCGAGGGGCCATGTCCGGGACTTGGCTCCGCCGGGCTGGTACTAGGTTGTGCTACCTTCTGGTGAGTGCAGCTTAGTGAGGAGCCAGCCCGTCGTCGACCCGGAGCTTCTTTGGTGGCGGTCACGTGGGCCTACCTCGGTGGACAGGCTCCAGTCCCCCGCGCAGGTGGTTCAACACCGTGTCACGGAGGAGAACGCGCATGTCCAGCGCTACTTGGTTGCATTGGCGAACGGCTGGTTCTCCAATACCTGGCCGATTATTTGGGGATCTCACCAGAGCTATGATCCGGTGATGGTTCCTGCTCTTTGGGTGTCCACCGCGGCCCACTGAACCTAGAGGAGCTATTATTCGAGATGTATTAGTCTTATTATATGATGATCTTTGCTACAAACTACTATATATGTATTCGATGATGGATTATTAATTACCTATTAGTTATTTGCTTATTGAATGCAAAAGATGAGCACGGTTTGTGCTACAAACTACTACATATGTATTCATGATGGATTATTAATTACCTATTAGGAAATGTCTGACGACGAAAGGGAATTCGCTATGTGTGATTACTGCGAAGATAAGCGCGGTATGTGCGACAGGCCTCACCTGGTAGAAGGTCGGCGCTTCAGCATCAAGCTCCAAGAGACCTTCGATGTTGATACGGTATGCAATGATGACAAGTTTTTTATGTTATTTTTGCACGACTTCTCTGCTTCTTCAACGTGTAATTTCCGTCTTTTACAATTCGAGTAGCTTATCCCATGCCATGCAAGACGCGATGTCTTGGAGAAGATGGGTTTTGAAGATCATGAAAGCACGGAGACAAAAATAATTCAACTAAGGACCCATCATGGTTATGATATTGCTGTAAAACTATACAATTATGTGAACTCATCCAATTTTGGTTGCCCGAATTGGGAAGCCCTTTCCAAGGCATATGATTTTCATGAGGGTATGTTTCTCACATTCGATCTTGGTGATCCTGACAACGACAAAAATGATATGACCATTTGGGTCCTTGTTGACACGCTTCCAGTTCTACCGCTGTGTGAGTTTCATAAACATATTTACTAAGTAATTTATATTGTTAATTTCAAAATATTTGACAGCTTATTTCCATTGATAGCTTATTTTCATTCTTCAAAAAATGTACGGAAGAGGGTAGTAAGGACCTACTACTACAATGATGAAGCACAATTAACTTATTAGGAGAAAGATGGTCTTAACACTTTTTTTTACTGATCTTGAGAATTACAATAGCTATTATCGAATTCCTCAAAATTATGGTCCATATGTGCCACTAGTGCATGCGGTGTGCTACGGTGACATCAATGGAGATATCATGGTAAGATTTTCTACTATTACGACATCCGTGCATCTTTGAACATTGCTAACTACATTGCTAACTACAAAGTTATTACTATGTTTTTGAACAGAAAATCCCGATGGATTGTGTGCCTCATCTGATGTTGCCAAGAGGTCGAGTTGAAGTTATGAGCTTACGGCCACCAGGGCCAGGTCAGCCACAGTATCCACATGACTCCTGTCCATACCGGATTTCTAAAAGCAAGGAAGCCATGCTAATAAATGATTGGAAAAAATGTTTCAACCATCGTAGAGAGCTACTTGGAAGCAACATTGTGCGTAGGCCAAGACTTGGAGACAGGATGATCTCTGTTCTTCATTATGGAGAGTTCAGTTTCCTTAATGAAGAGTCAATGCCTATCTTGTTTTATGACATTTTGCCTAAGAGAGGATAGAGTAGGTCCTATGAGAGGAGTAGGTCTTAGGTAGAATGTATTATTATGTGCTATAATGTGTTACAGTTGATGAGGAAGATGAGGAGTTGTGATTATGACTAGTGACCAACTTGTTATATACATGATGTCTAATTGACGAACATTGTTTGGTGGTGATGACTACTGGTAATGAATATGCTATTTAAACAGACTAGTTCATGATGAGTTGTTATTGTATAAAAGATAAATTTGTTTAAACATGTACAACTTCAAAATATTAAAAAGAAAACATAAATGTTAGCAGTAGCGCTGGCCTAAAAACACGCTACTAGTAGTTGAACTTACCAGTAGCGCTGGTCTATAAACATGCTACTACTAGAAAATAGTTGTAGCGTCATAGCAGTAGCGCTGGTGCCCGCGCTACTAATAGCCAAAAAGCCAGCGCTACTGGTATGGGTTTTCCTAGTAGTGCTAGTCATCTAAGTGATCACGTGAACCAAATGAACTAAACCATGTCCGATCATAACGTGAGATGGAGCAGTTTTCAATGGTGAACATCACCATGTTGATAATATCTACTATATGATTCACGTTCGACCTTTCGGTCTCCGTGTTCTGAAGCCATATATGTATATGCTAGGCTCGTCAAGTTTAACCTGAATATTCCGCGTGTGCAATGGTTTTGCACCCGTTGTATTTGAACGTAGAGCCTATCACACCCGATCATCACGTGGTGTCTCAGCACGAAGAAGTTTCGCAATGGTGCATACTCAGGGAGAACACTTCTTGATAATTAGTGAGAGATCATCTTAAAATGCTACTGTCAATCAAAGCAAGATAAGATGCATAAAGGATAAACATCACATGCAATCAATATAAGTGATATGATATGGCCATCATCATCTTGTGCTTGTGATCTCCATCTCTAAAGCACCGTCGTGATCACCATCGACACCGGCGTGACACCTTAATCTCCATCGTAGCATCGTTGTCATTTCGTCATCTATTGCTTCTACGACTATCGCTACCGCTTAGTGATAAAGTAAAGCAATTATAGGGCGCTTGCATTTCATACAATAAAGCGACAACCATATGGCTCCTGCCAGTTGCCAATAACTCAGTTACAAAACATGATCATCTCATACAATAAAATATAGCATCACATCTTGACCATATAACATCACAACATGCCCTGCAAAAACAAGTTAGACGTCCTCTGCTTTGTTGTTGAAAATTTTACGTGGCTGCTTTGGGCTAAGCAAGAACCATTCTTACCTACGCATCAAAACCACAACAATAGTTCGTCAAGTTAGTGTTGTTTTAACCTTCTGAAGGACCGGGCATAGCCACACTCGGTTCAACTAAAGTTGGAGAAACTGACACCCGCCAGCCACCTATGTGCAAAGCACGTCGGTAGAACCAGTCTCGCGTAAGCGTACGCGTAATGTCGGTCCGGGCCGCTTCATCCAACAATACCGCCGAACCAAAGTATGACATGCTGGTAAGCAGTATGACTTGTATCGCCCATAACTCACTTGTGTACTACTCGTGCATATAACATCTACGCATAAAACCAGGCTCGGATGCCATTGTTGGGTAACATAGTAATTTCAAAAAAAATCCTACGCACATGCAAGATCATGGTGATGCATAGCAACGAGAGGGGGAGTGTATCTTCATACCCTTGAAGATTGCTAAGCGGAAGCGTTTATCAACGCGGTTGATGTAGTCGTACGTCTTCATGATCGACCGATCCATGTACCGAACGCACGGTACCTCCGAGTTCTGCACACGTTCAGCTCGATGACGTCCTCGCCTTCTCGATCCAGCAAGGCGGGAGAAGTAGTAGATGAGTTCCGGCAGCACGACGGCGTGGTGACGGTGTCGGTGAAGAACAATCTCCGGAAGGCTTCGCCTAAGCAGTACGGAAACTATGATGAAGGATAAAATAGAGGGGACGGGGTTTCCGGCACACGGCTTGGTGTTTCTTGATGTGTCTTTGGTGCTAGCCCTGCCCCTCTATTTATATGTTGAGCCTTGGGGTCGAAACTTGGAGTAAAAGCCTCCACAAAGTCGGTTTCACCCGAAAGGCAAGAGTCCTTCTCGGACTCCAGGGCCAGACGCCAGGGTTCCCGACGTCTGGACCCAGACGCCAGGGACCCTGGCGTCTGGCCTCTGGACTCCGCAAAACTTCCTTTTGCGCTTTCCAAAAACCTTGTGGGCTTTCCCCTTTGGCCCAAATAACGTGTTCTCGTACCCAAATATTTTGGGAAACATCCGGAACCCCTTCCGGTGAATTCCGGAGACCAAACAACATTATCCCATATATTAAACTTCATCTCCGGACCATTCCGGAGTTCCTCATCATGTTCGTGATCTCATTCGGGACTCCGAACAACATTCGGTTACCAACATACATAACTCATATAATATTATATCGTCAACGAACGTTAAGCGTGCGGACCCTACGGGTTCGAGAACTATGTAGACATGATCGACACACGTCTCCGTTCAATAACCAATAGCGGAACCTAGATGCTCATATTGGCTCCCACATATTCTACGAAGATCTTTATCGGTCAAACCGCATAACAACATACGTTGTTCCCTTTGTCATCGGTATGTTACTTTCCCGAGATTCGATTGTCGCTATCTCAATACCTAGTTCAATCTCGTCACGGGCAAGTCTCTTTACTCATTATGTAATACATCATCTCGCAACTAATTCATTAGTCACATTGCTTGCAAGGCTTAGAGTGATGTGCATTACCGAGAGGGCCCAGAGATACCTCTCCGACAATCGGAGTGACAAATCCTAATCTTGAAATACGCCAACTCAACATGTACCTTCGGAGACACCTGTAGCGCTCCTTTATAATCACCCAGTTACGTTGTGACGTTTGGTAGCACACAAAGTGTTCCTCAGGTAAATGGGAGATGCATAATCTCATAGTCATAAGAACATGTATAAGTCATGAAGAAATCAATAGCAACATACTAAACGATCAAGTGCTAAGCTAACGGAATGGGTCAAGTCAATCACATCATTCTCCTAATGATGTGATCCCGTTAATCAAATGATAACTCATGTCTATGGCTAGGAAACTTAACCATCTTTGATTAACGAGCTAGTCAAGTATAGGCATACTAGTGACACTATGTTTGTCTATGTATTCACACATGTATTATGTTTCCGGTTAATACAATTCTAGCATGAATAATAAACATTTATCATGAAATAAGAAAATAAATAATAACTTTATTATTGCCTCTAGGGCATATTTCTTTCAAATTAGTAGTATGTCAAGTATTTCCTTCTGTTGCATGCCATTTTTCGGAAAAGAAGGATTACCCGTCTCTGCATCAAAATAATGCATGCAGCCATCTTTATTTATTTATTCATCAGTCTGAAAAAATAAATATAAAGATGAATCCAAAACCACCTCTACACCTAGAGTTTAAAGATGTGCCCAGACCGCATTAACAGACAACATCTAATCCAGTGGCCTCAAGAAGCCACCCACCTGGCAAGCTGAGAGTACCAACTTGTCTAGGCATCCCACAATGTGAACCACATGCGCACGCTCTAGGACCCAACGCCACCATCTCCTGTTGTCCCATATTTGGGAGGATGATCATTGCATATATCTTGTGAGGCCCATCTGCCATCAACGTCGCCATGATGCCAGACAATGGCACCAGCCTACGTGCGTCCATCAAACCGCGTCTAACACTGACACTCCACTACTCCACTTTGCTGAGACTCGCCGTCTACAATGCGGTAGATGTGACACTACTCCACCTGTTGGCCTCTCCAGCAAACCTCTACTCCAAAAGAATGGACCCAGGAAGAAGAACAACACCACAGTCTTCGTCATCATGAACCCAGATGGTGTCCACCACCACATATCTCTCATAACGACAACTTCAACAAGGACACGACGCCATGATCGCCCTCACCGCTCACCGGGTTAGGGTTTTCATCTGAGAAGCAGTGAGGTGGTAAGAGGTAAGACGTACCCGATCGACGTCTCCAGGAAGAAGATCGGCGCCCTTGAGCATCGTCACCGTCGCGGATAGCAAGAGCCGACCAGGGAATTATCGCAATCTAGATCGCTACCTCCCGCCCCAGCCCAATGAACCGCTAGCAATGTGGACATGTCCGATGAGATGGAGTTAGGGCTGGAATTCGAGCCGAGCTGAGCCAGCTCGGCTCGACTCGCTGGAGCTTATTTCGTTAACGAGCTAGCTCGACTCGACTTGTTACTATAACGAGCTCAAACCCAAGATTGGCTCGACTCGTATAACTCGCGAGCTGGCTCGTTTAGCTTGTTAAGCTCGTTAAAGATATGAACAAAAAACCCTAAAATATGATAAAAATGATTATTTATATATTAAACATATATATCATTAAACAATTGTAATTTTCTTGTAACACGTGAGTCTCCTGGGCGGCTGGGCATTTAATGGTCGGGCCTTGTGTTGTGTGCCTGGGACGCAGGGTGCTGAGTGGCTGATCTTTTTTCTTGGATTGGGAGTGGCTGATCTTTTGTACCGAACCTAACGAGTTACACGAGTACTCGTGAGATTGGCTCGTTTAACTTGGTCTGTAAACGATGTTAAACTAAAGATCGGCTTGACTCGTTATTCTTCGAGTTCGAATCGATTCGAACCGATTCACGAGCTACTCATTTAGCTCGCGAGCTTCGAGCTTTTTTTCCAGCCCTAGATGGAGTGCACGTAGTAGGGAAAAGCACAATGAACAGATCGGTGTCGTTGGCCGCCAGGGCAGCATGCCACCACACCAACCCGCCGGTGGATTGCCGGCCACCCAAGCCAACCCCCGGCCACAGTCCCTGGCTGCGCCGCCGGCTTGCCTGGCGTCGGCCTCTTGTGGCGGCGAGAAGGGAGGAAGGAGATTGAGGACATGCGGCGGGTTGAGGCATCGCCCTGGGAAGGGGTGACCCAGTGGTGCGGAGGTGGTTCTGGGATGATGGATCCGTATAGTATCAGGTGACCACCGTGTTGCATGCCATAGTGGTTGCGCAATATAGTGTGGTGTTGTTTCTTTGTTGACAACGTAATATTTTAAAGTAGGAATATCGTGACATGATTCTTTCTCTTGGTTCTCCTA
>NC_041393.1:702618423-702660455 GCF_002162155.2 Triticum dicoccoides
TACCTTCACCCGACCAATCACGTGCGCCGCATCCGTCGGCTCCGCATCCATCGGATCGTGTGTTGATCGGACGGACGCGAGCATCCCCGCTTCCACATCACGCGCGTCCGTTTTCTGAAACAGGAGCCCTTGTTTCTTGACCAGCATTCTTGCAGCTGGCAACTCCATCGACTCGTGTCTCTGCGAGGGCGACCCTTCTGGATTTGGGAGAGTTGTGGGGCCAGAGGCGCAGGGTATTGGGCGACCGGGCATATCCAGGGCGGTGGCGACGACGGCGGATTCATTGGTGGCCGCCGTCGACTCCAGCAGGTATGGATCTGAGATCCCTCCTACCCTTTCCCCTGCATTTCTGGCGATTTTGTAGGTGTTCAAGGTGGTTCTCCCAGGGCGGCTTGATCCATAGGGGTGGGATATCCACCGAGATGACTGATTTGTTGGAGAGTGCTCGCCGCTGTAGGTAGTTCGGCGGCGTTGTAGGTCGTCGGTGTAGTTAGGTTGCAGGATTTGGATGTGTTGTAGGATTTTTTTTACATAATTTCTGCACTGGTAATGTCATGCAAAGAGACTGGAAGGTGCAGGATGCCTTTTGTATCATTTCTGAATTTCTGGAGCTCCTAGTTTCCGTAGGATTCCCTGTGATTTTCTCTTAAGCTCATAGCTTATGATAAACTTAAGGTTGCAGGATCCCGCGCGGCCAGCCTTTTTCTTGCAATAATGTTTCAGATTTCTGCAACACGGGACTAGTTTCAGAAAGAAAGAAAAATGATTCGGTGGTGAAGGTTCTTTTTTTGTAACTGGGTCTTGTTTCAAAAGAATTCTGCAACATATCTTTTGTTTCAGAAAGAAAAGAAATGTTTTAGTCCTGAATGTTTTTTTTTTCTGCAACAAGGGTCTTGTTTCAGAAATATAGGCCGAGTTCAAGTGCAGGACGACCGCCCGACGTTAGAGAGTGATTGGTCAAACATTGCAACATGACGCTTGTTTTAGAAACGTAGCTCCGGTTGCAGGGAAACGCCGAAGAAGTGCTGGGCATGAGAGGTTGTCGTCAGCGTGCTAGATTGGAGCTAGCAGCTGCTCACGGGGCTGAGACGGAGGAGGAGGAGCAACTCCGGCGAGCACGGCAAGGACTAGTTCCCCCTCGCGCAGGAGGTTGACGCTGTCTGGGGTCGTGGTGGTGTCAGCGGCAGCTAGACCAGGCAAGGTACATGCAGCAGTACAGCTCTGAAGATGGATTGGTGGCAGGTGCCTACGGCGGCCTCATACCCGCCAGGCGTCTTGGTTGAGGAGCACGCCAGACTGGTGGGTGCCCATACCCGGCAGGCGTCCTGGTTGGGACCTCATGTCTTAGATGTTAGGTTTGGTCGCGATGTCTGTTTGGTATTAGGCCCAGGCTACCGGTGCCCCTTCATCAAGTGGATAGGAGTAGCGACAGATGTTGCATAGACGGTGGCTTTAGTCTTACTGTTGCATGACTTTGTAAGTTCTTGTGTCAATAATTAATAAAACAGCTGTATGCACCGTCCCGATGCAGAGGCCGGGGGTCTTTCTCCTTTTCTAAAAGAAAAAATCATCATGGCTACATCCCTGGGCGTGATTACGGGCTCTCCTCCCCATGATACTGCTACAATACAAGACACTGGCCACCTCGGAGTGGCCACACGCCGCCGGCTCCCCATGCGTGCATATGCTATTATGTTGGCATAGGTTACATCGTGTGTCTAGCCCCCTCGCCCCACATATATAAGAGGCCTAGGATACATGTTTCGTTTTAGGACACGACTTCTACTTTGTCTACACATAGTTTCAATCCAAGCCCAACTATAACCTATCTTTATACACAACAACCTGTGGTTGAGATGGTTAGGTGGACAGTGGTATCCCCAACCCACCAGGGTTCAAATCCTGGTGCTCGCATTATTCCTGAATTTTTCTCAGGATTTCCGGCGATGCGCTTTCAGTGGGAGGAGACGTTCCCATCGACGACGAGACGCCTACGGTGACTTCGTAAATCTCAAGATGATATGCCGGCTCAGTCTCTCGGGGGTGCTCATAGGGGTAGGGTATGCGTGTGTGTTCATAGGGGTGAGTGTATGCGCGTGTATATGAAGATGCTTGTGTCTGTACTGATGCTCAAAAAAAACTATAACATTCCGCTGTTCCGCGGCATGCAGGCTATGGTGCCACCTCGTAGCTGAAGCCTCCTTCCTCGTCCGTCCGGCTTCATGTCCATCACTAGATTCTTGATGACCAAACGGCTTGCCCCTGCAGACCCTGCCTCCACTACATCACTGGTGTCGACGCTATGGTCGCGGTTTGGCCCCGGTCGCTGCTTCCTCCACACATATTCTTCCCCGACACGGCAAGATGCCTCCTCGACCACGCAGTGCAACTCGCCGCGCGCCGTGGCCTCCTGATGGTGCACCTCGCCTCTTGTGATGTCAAAGTGGTTCATCTGGCCATGTGCAATCTACTCGCCGATGCCTTGGACGTGCTTACCCCGCTGAAGTGTTTACTGGAATTTTGACGAGAGCAGCTATGCTATCATAACCGGTGAAATCTTTTCCTGTGGTGGCAAGGTGGAACCTTGTCCAGGCTGCTCATCCTTCTTCAAAGTGAAAATAATCAACAGGTGCAGCTGGAAAGATAACTTACACTCATTCTCGTCCGGCGAGCCGATGTGGAATGCGTCTAGGCCTATCATACACCTTCCTGTTCTTGTTGGCATTTGTTGGCCACTCAAGCACCCCATTGCCGTCGTGACCAATGGCACATCACGGTGGCTCCTTTTGCACTCCTCGTCCGATGTCGACGGCTTGTATACAATCGATGTGGACGTGAAGACATGCCGCCACTCCCTAACAAAGATCGCAATTCCGAGGAAACACATTATCAAAAGAAAATCTCGCGCAACTTAGTGTAACTGCCCGTGGTACTTGTTGCTTCATCTACGAAGGAAAAAATGTACAAAGGCCAGTCCTTTGGCTGGACGCAACATGATGATGGAGGGAGTGCGGATGGAGGTATGTGGCTCTGCACTCCAGATGTCGAGCTAAAACTCCCCGAGCGGCATGCGGATATTAACACAAGCCTAGCGTACTTGAGCTTTTTGGGAGAGAACAGTGGTAGTGGTACGTTACTCATCAAGGACAACTATGGGTATGTGTATAATGTCGATCTCGAGAATAAAGCGATAGAGGAGTTGATGAGCATGGACATGGACATGGACTGCAGACGAATTAACCGTCAAGAGGTCATGCCCTTTCAGATGGATTGGATGAGATTCCTCATTTCTCGCCTCCGTAGCCGACAACAAAGAGGACTAGAAGAAATAATGCTCACGGTTGTATTTTTTCTTTCTTTAGAAACTATTGGGTAAAGTGTCATGCTTTGGTATGGATGAATCTTTATCTCCGTATCAGGGTAATTCCTTGTGTTGCATGTAATAGTTAGTGCATTGCACCGCGGGGTTTATTAACTCCCTCCGACGACGACGCTAGACACACCGCCTAGACGTGGGCTAGGCAGGGAGAAGCATATTTCACCTCGCCTTTCTGATAAAGAAACAAGCCCTAACCAAACTTACAAAAGCACATAAAACATAGCCCTCCCGATGGCAAGGACCGAAATCCACCGCGCCTCCATGAACCTAAGGCCGCCAAAGATCGGCGGCGGCTAGGTAGAGTGATGAAGCACAAACTAGCGAGATGCTAATTCGCGCGCGTAGACAACCCGATCTTTCACGGCGATGCTTGATCAACAGTTCGTCTCCCTGTTCCTCCTCGCAACCTTCAAGATAATTGTCACCCGCGTACGAAGATACACGATTGAAAATAATGCCCCCCTTGGATCAGCACGTAGGCGTTGATATGTGGATCAACCCTCCGTCGCTAGTAAATTTCCCTCATGAAAAATCACACAAGATACACATGATCTGGTCGCCCCGAACTCGGGCGTTTTCTGTATTTTTATTCAACTAACTCCCCTCATCTGACTCAATTGGCTATTATATAGCCGACCCTCACGCACGCACCTGGCCGAAAGCCAACACAATCTGGACTCTTATCAATACGCCTTGGTCATCACGTTTATAACATACGTGGACCTTTTTACAAGGAAAAGTACTACTTTTGCTACTCACGTAGCACTACCTAATGGGATAAAGCCCAATTTAAATAAAACATGGGAACTTATCTTTAGCAGATCCATCAAATATATTGGCTAGGAGATTGAAAAGGAAGCTGCCGATCCTAATATTCCCTGGAGGCGTACGAAACATGGGAATAACATCATCTGGCTGTGGCTCCTCTTGACTCTTGCATTGCTTGTGTATCCATCATTGCACTTTCACATGCGGCAGACTATTTATTTTACGTACATCATGTGTCATATATTTATGAAACTCATCATGTCTAGCAGGCACCAAATAAATCCGGTTTAATTTTCTTGTACCGCTGAACCATGATCCACATATTTGACGCAACACACCATCCTTTCCTCGATGAAATTTGGCGGCACATGTAGGATTATTTTTTGCAACTTTTTCATGGCTTGATTCCTTAACTGGTTCAACTTGTATAGCATTATCAACTGATGATACATATGGCGATATTGTGTGTGTATCATCCTCCCTTCCTTGAAGCGAAACCGTCTGCGGTTTCAAGTCATTTTTCAACACGACCTCCCTCTCTCGAACTTGCCGCTCTGTAGTGATTGCACTATCCAGCATCGGCTTTAGCACGTGCTTCCTTCCACCATGCATGAATGAGTACGTGTTGGATCTCCCGGCATGCACCGCGTCATGATCGAACTGCCATGGCCTCCCTAATAGCAACTGACAAGCGTCCATCGGCAAGACATCACAATCCACCTTGTCAATATAATCTCCAACAACAAATGGCACACGTACCTTATGTGTAATCTTTAATTTTCCGGAGTTGTATAGCTACTCCACGTGATGCGGTTGTGGGTGCCGCCACATGGACAAACCCAATGCTTGCACAAGATCTTTGCTAATAGCATTAGTAAAACTGCCACCATCAATTATCATCTTGCATGCCCGGTCCTTGATCTTGCACTGTGTTTTATAAACACTCCAGCGCTGCCCTTAGGATCACCATCCTCCTGCACCTTCTTCACTAAAAGATTTAGACCCTTCATCGGTGCATCAACTTCTTCTTTTATTTCTTCTACCTCTTCTCTTCTTTTTCGCAAACGATCTTTCCAATCAGCAGCGAACACATCCGTTGGCATGGGAATAAAACAAATTTGTTTGCCCTTCCATGATACAGAATAACTATTTTTCTTGACATCCCGAACAGCCCCAACACGCTTGCACCATGGGTCCCCAAGTAGCAGATGGCATGACACCATGGGCATATGACAAACATGAAAAAATTCCGCACAACAGTATTTCCCCAGATCAAAAATTAGCAAAATCTGATGTGTAATTTTGATTTCACCTTTGAACCACTTCAGCGTGTACGGTCTTTCAAGAGGCGCCATCTTCAGCCCTAATTTTTTCACCACCTCGATGCTCGCCATATTGACCGCCGTACTCTCATCGATTGTCAGATTAACACGCCGTTCGTTCACGACGCAACGAGTGTGAAAAAGAGTGACCTCGCCAATGCCTTCCTCCTTCATCAATATGTTCCTGCTCAACATATCGATGCTTGACACCGCAGACGATATTACAAATTGAGTCGGCGTGACTAACCTTTGCTCTGAATACCACTTGATGAATCACAAACTAGCGAGATGCTAATTCACGCGCGTAGACAACCCGATCTTTCACGGCGATGCTTGATCAACAGTTTGTCTCCCTGTTCCTCCTCGCAACCTTCAAGATAATTTTCACCCGCGTACGCAAATACACGATTGAAAATAATGATCCCCTTGGATCAGCACGTAGGCGTCGATATATTGATGAATCCTCCATCGCTAGTAAATTTCCCTCACGGAAAATCACACAAGATACACATGATTTGGTCGCCCCGAACTCGGGCGTTTTCTGTATTTTTATTCAACTCCCAAAACTAAACTCCCCTCATCTGACGCACATTGGCTATTATATAGCCGACCCTCACGCACGCACCTGGCCGGAAGCCAACACAATCTGGACTCTTATCAATACGCCTTGGTCATCACGTTTATAACATACGTGGATCTTTTTACAAGGAAAAATACTACTTTTGCTACTCACGTAGCACTACCTAATGGGATAAAGCCCAATTTAAATAAAACATGGGAACTTATCTTTAGCAGATCCATCAAATATATTGGCTAGGAGATTGAAAAGGAAGCTGCCGATCCTAATATTCCCTGGAGGCGTACGAAACGTGGGAATAACATCATCTGGCTGTGGCTCCTCTTGACTCTTGCATTGCTTGTGTATCTATCGTTGCACTTTCACATGCGGCAGACTATTTATTTTACGTACATCATGTGTCATATATTTACGAAACTCATCATGTCTAGCAGGCACCAAATAAACCCGGTTTAATTTTTTTGTACCGCTGAACCATGATCCACATATTTGACGCAACACACCGTCCTTTCCTGGATGAAATTTGGCGGCACATGTAGGATTATTTTTTTCAACTTTTTCATGGCTTGATTCCTTAACTGGTTCAACTTGTATAGCATTATCCAGGGCCGGTCCTAAGATTTTAGGGGCCCGGGGCGAAACTAGAACCCGGGGCCCCTCTATCTTCTTAAATCTACTTTCAGTATAAATTTTGTGGAACTTTAAGTTATTTACTGTACAACATACTAAAACATGTAGTAGGAATGATTATCGTTTTCTATAAAAGAAAATTTGTTTAGCCACTAACACACTATCCTTCAATTACTCCATTTAAATTCGTTTGGTTATTATATGCATTTTCATGTTCTTCTTATTTGCTTGTGCTTCAACTAGTCCTAATTAATCCGACAAAATCAACACTTATATATTTTACTGCTGTTTTGACATTTCTTTGGTGGTTTTCCAGGAAGAGAATTGAATGTAATTTTTTTAGGACAGAAGTGAATGTAATTTCACATTGCAATTGCATGCAAACACTGTCTTTCGTCAAAATAATTCACTCGGCCAAGATGCAGAAAACTGTAAGGTACATAACTTTCGTTGCATCGAGAATTTTATATGGCATCTACATATCTGGATCCTTGATGCGACAGTCCGGCAAGCAGTCCAGCAAACTCATCCCCGTACAGACCTTCAAGCCGTGATGAGTCGTAGGCATCGGCGCAAAAATCTGGGAATCGTTAAGATATTGGACACCTCTGAAATCGGCGGCGATGATTAGGCGGAGGCTGGAGCTGTCGCAGGCGGCGGTGCCACGGTGAGTCGTGGTTGTCTCGTGTCCTCACTCCGCCGCCTGGCGACCGCCGCGGTCTGCGGGCGATGAGGTTTCGAGGCGATCGGGGAAAACAAAGGAGGCGAACAACATGCAGGCGATTGTCATCGTGCGAAAACAAAGGATGTAAACTGACGAAATCACTTCCCCATGATGCGCCGCACAGTCCGCGCTCGGCTCTCGCTCCCTGCTCGATCAATCTCTCCCAGTGCACGTAACGTAGGCCTAGTTACAACATTTTACGAACTGTAGAACATGCCCAGTCGTATTAACAGGCAGACTTGGGGCCCCCTAGTTTTCGGGGGCCCGGGGCGGCCGCCCCCCCCTGCCCCCCCTCAGGGCCGGGCTTGGCATTATCAACTGATGATATGTATGGCGATATTGTGTGTGTATCATAGGGGAAACCCTATCGTTATGCGCCCGAGAGAATGTAGGGGTACCCATTGTAGCTGTTTATGATTTTTCCCCCCTTCCTGCTAAGCTTTGGATGAGTCTGTCATCTTGATCAGGTTGTTTCATTGTAACAATGGTTGTGCAACTAAAAAAGGAGTGGTTGTGTAAAATACTGCAATATAATGTGGCGTTCATATTTTTCTTGATAGCATATTGGTTTCAACTCCTTCCGTTCGGAATTACTCGTCCAAGAAATAAATGTATCTAGATGTATTTTAGTTGTACATACATCTATTCTTACCCATTTTTGCGACAAGTAATTTCGAACGGAGGGAGTAGTAATCAAGTACACCGTGAAAGCATATTGTTCTGAATCTCGAATTGGCCCAAGGCAATCACTTCTTTTGGAGTACGTAGGGCACTCACGGCCTATCAGTAATAAGCCTACTAGTTACAAATTAATTCTTCTCCGGTTTGTATTGTAGCACGAAGCAGACATGTGGATCCGATGGAGACTCCAATTAGGACCGGCCGGACCTCGAGGCCAATAAAACCGACACCTCCCAGATACGTTGGCCCTCGCACTCGAGGCTCCTCCAATCGCAGTCGGACGATGGCAGTACGGGAGAAGATGGAAGGGACAGCGCCCTCGCTCCCGGACGACGTGGTCCGCGAGATACTCGTGCGCTTGGACAATGTAGTCGATCTCTTCCGCTGTGCAGTGTCATGCAACCAGATGCGCCGCGTCATACTCGAGCCCTCCTTCCTTCACCGCCTCCGCTGGCCAGGCTCGACGCCGTCGTTCCTCTCCGGACTCTTCATCTGGGAAAAATTCGACTTCATGCCGGCCCTTACTTTTGTCACGTCCTTCGTCCCAACGAAGTACTCGCTATTCGGTCCTCATTGTCGCAATCTCAAGTCATTTGTCCCCACAAGTGGCGCGAGAGGCCGCAGAAGAGGGCTGCTGCACAACGTGGTTCCGCTCGTCGCTCGCCATGGCCTCGTCCTCCTCCTGCGCCTAGATATGCCAAATGTCAATGTTAGTCCGTCCTCAACCATCTGGCTGGCCGTGTGTAATTTGTTTTCTGGCATATGTGACGAGCTCCCTCCGCTTAGGTGCGATTGGGATTTCGACAAGAGCGGTTACACCATTCTAACCAGCACAGATTGTGATTCGAATGTTGAGCAGCAACCTTCGGTGCCGCCTGGCTACTCAGCCTTCTTTAAAGTGCTCGTCATTGAGACTGGCATCAATCAGCAACCACACAACCTTCACAAGTTCACATCAAGCGAGCCAAGTTGGAGTGGCGTGAGTAAATTATCCAGTAAGGTGAGGGGTGATAATTGGGATCTTAGGCACCCCCGCGCCGTTGTGTGGCGTGGCACCGCACACTGGCTCATTCGTTACTGCGAGGGTTGCTACTCGTCCTTGCATACCATTGACGTGGATGCTGAGACGTGTGGTGTCTCTGTGACGAAGATTGAGATCCCTACCGAATATATCAGAAGCGAAATTCGCGATGGACCAGAATTTATCGCCCTTATTGTCGATGTCGACGGGTTACTCTCGGTGTTTCGTAGGCGAGGCTCCCACCTTGAGAGATGGACACGCCAAGAGGATGGTGATCCTACAAGATGGCTCTGCACTCAGTTTATGGAGCTAAAACCACATGCGTGTCTTAGGGAACCCTTGATCATTTTAGAAAAGAAGGGTGGTATGTTGCTCGTCCAGCACTATGACTTCTACGGGACGAACATGTACACTGTAAATCTTGATACAGAAGCGAGGGAGTTGGTGTCACACTTTGGCAGGTTTAAATGTAGGCAGGTAGTGCCCCTGGAGATGGATTGGCCGACACTTTTCATTTCTCGTCTTGGTGCACGCGTTGATCAAAGAAATAACCATCCTCATATATAGTTGCTACTTTACTCTTGGTAAACTATCATGTATTACGCTTCGGTGTGGATGAATCGACCTCTTAATTAGTACATTTTGTCAAGTGTGTCCTCATGTTGCATCTAACAGGGATTGCCAAAAATTACACACTGTGATTTGACCTTCATACACTTCTTGACAACATAGTTCTTGGGTTCTGTTGTACTCAGGCTTTTTTTCCCTCGCCTGAGATTTTCAGAAACCGTTCCAAAGCCCGCCCTTCCGCTACCCACCCAGAAAACTTGATCCAGAATGATTTTTTTTTTTTGAAAATTTGTATCTGAACTTCGAGAAGGGTAATCTAAAGTACCGGTGCTAAGCTTAACAGATAGCAAGCCGGATCGTGAACCAACCTGTGTTGGATGGTTAGACGGACTGTGGTATCCCCAAGCCACCAGAGTTCAAATCGTGGTGCTCGCATTTATTCTTGGATTTATTCAGGATTTCCGGCGATGCACGGAGGTGCTCATTGGGGTAAGGTGTGCGTGTTTGCGTTCATAGGGGTGAATGTATGCGCGTGTATATGAGCGCTTGTATTTGTACTGATGTTCAAAAAAAAAAAGATAGCAATCCAGATCGAGCACCGTATTTTTCATTTACCAGAAGGCAGTTCGTTCTTAAGCTCTTAAAGAATAACTATCTTAAAGGTGTTTGATTTTCAAATTCAAAATTTGTTTGAATACGCCAGACAAAATAAATCTGAATTTTTCTTGGGCTGGTAAGTTTTGAATCTACTAGTATAAAGTTGGCCGAAGGCACTCACTTGTGTAGTCCCTATCTCACAAAACCTAACAACAATGCGATCGAATGCCAATTTTTTCATAATAAATTGCAATAGAAAAAGGGTTTGTCTATATATCTCATCTAGATGTGAGATATTATCTCACATCTAAGTATAACATCATCAATTATTTGTGATATGTATGTTTGTTTGTTTGTTTTTGTCATGAACGCTAACCTCGCTCACGTAGCTAACGTCCAGCCCAAATGTTTGTTTCTGTCATGATCCTTAGTCCAGCCCACCACAAACCTGGCTCACGACTCCCACTTGGGCTGCTCCAACAACAAAAAAAAAGATCAAGAAAAGACCCATCGGTTGTACCTTGTGTCACATAATAACCTTAAGAAAAAGAACAAAAAGCATGTACGTCCCCCAAAAAATATCTACGCAGGCATTAAAAATTATTTTTTCTTTTCAAATGATGAGAGTGCATTCGGGTAAAAAAAGCTTACATTTTTCAAGTAAATATTTTAATAAAAGTTGATGAATTTAAATATTATGCACTACTTTGAAAAATGTTCGTGAACTTGGTGAGTACAAAAAATGTTCATGAGTTTGAAAATTGTTTGCGACTATAAAAAAAAGGAAGAATATGAAAAAATACTCATGAGTTCCGAAAATATTTGTGATTAAAAATAACACGAGTTCAAAATTTGTTTGTGGATTCAGAAACTAGGCGTGAATTTGGAGCCCAGTTGTGAGTCACAAATGATCAACTTGCAATGAGGTGGCAATAGAAAATTTCAATGCCTAGTTGCAAGTCGATGGTGGACTTGAAACTTGGGAAACAACAAAAATTCGAACCCGGTTGTGAATAGAGTTGAACATGCGATTGAGTGTGAACAAAAAAAAAGGACATGCCATGTTGCAAGTCGAGGGCGGGATTGCAACTATGCGCGGATAAAAAAGGTCAGTCCTAGTTGCGAGCCGAGGGTAAGCTTGCAACTGAGGCAACAACAACTACACTCCTAGTCGCGAGTTATGGGCGGTTTGCAACTGGGGGTGAGAACAAACTATGGGCCTGATTGCGAGGCGAGGGTGGAATTGCAACTAGGACGATAAACACACTACATGCCTAGTTGCGAGTTGAGGGTGGGCTTGCAACTGGGATGAAAATAAAATACGGGCCAAGTTGCGAGTAGAGGGTGGACTTGTAACTAGGGCAACTACAACTACAAGCCCTAGTTGTGAGTCGAGGGTGGACTTGCAACTTGGGCAACTACGACCGCAAGCCCAGTAGCGAGTTGAGGGTCGACTTGTAGCCGGTACACCTACAACAATAGGGCCAGTTGCGAGTCAAACGTGGACTTGCAACCCGGGCAACTACAACTACCGGGCCAGTTGCGAGTCGAACGTGGACTTGCAACCGGGAGACCTACAACTACCGAGCCAGTTGTGACTCGAACGTGGACATGGAACCGGGACACCTACAACTACTGGGCCAGTTGTGAGCCAAGCATGGACTTGCTACTGGGACAACTACAACTGTTGGGCTAGTTGCGAGTTGATGGTAGGATTGCAACTGAGGCAACAACAAAAATGGGCCCAGTTGCAAGGTTAAGGGTGGGCTTGCAACTGGGATAAAACAAACTATGGGCCTAGTTGCGAGTCGACGGTGGACTTATAACTAGGACAACAACAAACTACGAGCTCAATTGCGAGTCGGATGGTCGATTGCAACTAAGATGAAAAGAAAAAAATAGTCCCAAATCCTAGTTGCGAATCGAGGATGGACTTGCAATTAGGAAAACTATGAAACAACACGCCTAGTTTCCAGTCAATGGTCGACTTATAACTGGGGTGAAACAAACTATGGTCCCGGTTGTGAGTCAAAGATGGACTAGCAACTGGAATGAAAAACAAAAGACATGCCTAGTTGTGAGTGTATGGTGGACTTGCAACTGGGAGAACTATGAGCCCACTTGAGAGTCGAGGTGGACTTGCAGCTGGGACACCTACGAAATTACGAGCCCACTTACGAGTCAAGGGTCGACTTGCAACTGGGATAAAAAAAACTACAAATCCCAGTTACGAGTCAAGGGTGGACTTGCAACTAAGATGAAAGACAAAACACAGGTCAAATTCCGAGTCAAGGGTGGGCTTGCAACGAGGATAAAACAAACTACAAGCCTAGTTGCGAGTCGAGGGTGGACTTGTAACTGAGACTACTATACAAAACTATGATAGGAGTTGCGAATCAATGATGGACTTGCAACTCGAACAACAATAAACTATGAGGCGAGTTGCGGGTTAAGGGTGGACATGTAACTGGGATGAAATATAAAGCACATGCCAATTGCGATTCAATTGTGAGCTTGCAACTAGTCAACTACATAAAACTACATACCAGATATGAGTAGAGGGTGGACTTATAACTAGGACAATTACAAACGGTGGGCCGAGTTACAAGCAGAAGAATGACTTGCAACTGGGATGGAGAACAAAACATGAACCCAGTTATGAGTCGAAGGTAGAGTTGCAACTGGGACAAATGACATGCCGCCTCTTTGACTTCTACGAGACATGCGGGGTAAAATGGGCACACAAGAGTGCAGCAGGAAAATGTCCAACAAAACAACATTTGTACAACACGGACGGGCAGACAAACAAACAAAAAGGAACAAGGCGATAGAGGAATACATCGGACGACGACGCAAGATCAAGAATTTGTACGAAATTATAGTAGCAAGATCAAACGGACAACACCTTAAATAAAACATTGCTAAATCTTGTCTTGATAGAGCTTAGAAGAAATGGAAGACAGTGTCAAAATGAACAGGGAAGATAATGACCATGATAGAGCTTACATTTTCTTGTCTCTTTCAATTCTACGTCGTGGTCTAGAAGCAACACAGCAAAATGGCTTGCGAGCGCGCCGTGATAATGGCCGAAAAATGTAAAGCCAAATATGCCAACAAAAAGATGCACGACAAACAAAACATCGACGAGCAAGGCGGGGATCTAGCGCTTGCATGGAAATTACAAACACTAAATCGAACAGTGAATAACTTAGATGAGACATCGTAAAAAATCAAAGAAATAAAGAAGCTAATTAAACTATAACATTCTTTTTAATAAAATCACGAACAACTCTTATTTTTTAGGCAAACGTACAACTCACTTTTTTATTGAGGTGATCAAACAACTCACATGGACATGCAAACAAAGCGAGAGGGGGATAAGCAAAAAAGAAAAACAGGCCTAAACCCCGCCGCAGGGGACAACAGGCCAACAAACAGCGACTTATAGAACTGGGCTGAAGAAACGAAGCAGCAACACAGGCGAAAAAACGACAGCACCAGAGAGACCCAACGACTTTGGACTTAGATGTGAGATAGTATTTCACATCTAGATGTGAAATAGCAAATCTGATAAAAAACCTAATAAGTACTGTACGAACCAACCTAATTTTGATTAGACAAAAGGCTAAACTACCATATTTGCATTATAACGTAGCTTCGATGTTACATCGGCAGGAAGCGAATCATTTTCCATAGTTGATAAGTCGTGGCTGCTAGCAATAGCATATATCATGGACTCTACGGAGACCCCGATTTGGACATGGCCGGTCAGGGTACTGCTAGGTACTGCTAGGTACGTAACCCCAGTACCTGATGTCCAATCCTTCTCCGATCTAATCGACGTCGCTCTCTGGCGATCGCGCCGGTAGATGATGCGATGAGGGAAGAAACGACGGCGATGACAGCGGCCACCGAGGTCTAGGAGGACGTCGTCCGCGAGATCCTCGCGCGCGTGGGGGACGCGGTGACCCTCTTCCGCTGTGCCGCGGCGTGCAGGCGCTGGCGTCACCTCGTAGCCGACGCATCCTTCCTCGGCCGCCTTGCGTCGTCGTCCATCACCGGATTCTTCACGGCCAAACGCCTCGCCCATGCGGACCCTGCCTCTGCGACGTCCCTCGTCTCGACGCCTTGGTCAGGGTTCGACCCCGGCCGCCTCTTCCTTCATGCGTTCTTCCCCGGCATGGCGGGAAGCCACCTCGACCATGCGGTGCCGCTCGCCACCCGCCGTGGCCTCCTCCTCATGCGCCTGGCCTGGCGTGACGTCAAAGTGGTTCATCTGGCTGTGTGCAATCTGCTCACCGGCGCCTTGGACATGCTTCCCCCGCTAGACTGTAACTGGAATGCTAACGAGAGCGGCGGCTATGCCATCGTAACCGGTGAGGATTATTCCTCGGACGGTAATGAGGAACCTTTGCTCCCTCCAGACTACTCGGCCTTTTTCAAAGTTATAATCATCCGAATTTACGGCACCCTACACACCTTATCGTCTGCCGAGCCGAGGTGGAATACGTATACGCCTAACAGATAGCTTCATGTACCTGAAGGCATTTGCTGGCCACTCAGGCACCCCATTGCCGTCGTGAGCCATGGCACGGCACACTGGCTCGTTTGGCACTGCTCATCAGATGACGACGGCTTGTATACAATTGATGTGGACGTGAAGACATGCCACGCCGGAGAAGTGAAATTCTCCCCCAATTTTAAGGCGAGCCCCGTGTCGCTCCCCGCGAGCGGCCCGGGCGCTAACCCTAGCCGCCGGGCACCGCCACGACCAATCCCCCCCTCCTCCCCCGCCGCCGCCGGCGAGTGCCGCCCGGGCAAAGCCCGTGTGGTGTCGATGGCGGCGGGCTCTTCCTCTCCCGCTCGCGAGGTGGGCTGCGCGGGGCAGCTGCGCCAAGCGGACGAGGCAGGCGCGAGGCGCTGCGGCGTGTGGCTGTGCGCGGGCCGGCGCTGCTCGGCACGCCATGGTCGCGGCGTAGGAGCCGTGGGCGCTTGAGGTCTCCAGCCACGCGGCTCTGGCTTCGAGGGCGCACGCTGTGGCGGGCTTGGCTGCGTTGGGAGGCGCCGTGCTCGCGCGCCGGGGATCCGTATCTGGCGCCTGGATGCCGCGCCGTGGCTCTGGCGGCCCGGATCTGGTGTGCCCACGGGGCCCCGCGGCTAGCGGCCCGCCTGCGGCTCGGATCCATGGCGGCGGCCATGGCTGGTGGCACACGGCGCAGCTTGGCGGCGAGCGGCGCCGACGTGGACAGGTGGACCAATTCCCTGGCCATGTGGATGGCGGGGAGGTGGTGGGCTTCGGCTGCGGCGGCGGTTCCTCGCTGGATGTTGGTGGCCATGGTGATGTTCGTCCTTGACCCCGATCTACTCCGATCTGCAGCGGATCTGGCCCTTGGTGTCTTCGGTCACCGTTCTTGGTGCTGGCCTTGCAGATTCGGTGGCTGGAAGGGTTCCGGAGGAATCTCTTGGCCGGCGTGACGGCCACTTCGATGGCAGTGCCTTTGGGTGTTGCTTCCCTCGTTGGAGGCTTCGAAGAGGACCTCCTTCCTTCCACCCCTCCCAGGAGCTCAGGTGAAAACCTCATAACCTCCGGTTCCAAGCGACGACGACACCACGGTGACGTGCTCCTTCCTGAAGGCGTTGCTCAGGGGCTGCTCAAGTGGCGGTGGAAGTGGCGGCTGTTCGATGTCGACACATGCATTCTGGTCAGCTTCATCCTGGAGGCTGCAGCGACATAGGCGACGCTTGGCTGGTGAAGCTACTGCCGATGGTCGAGGCATCGTCGGCAGTCTGAGCCATCAGGTTCGGGGTGCTCAGCGGGAAACCCCAGATCTGGGTCTTCCGGATCGGATGATGATAGCGTTCTATCGCTTACCCTTCTGGGGGCATCGTCTTGGAGCAAGTGCTGGCTGGA
The DNA here is from genome assembly GCF_002162155.2 of Triticum dicoccoides. Taxonomy (NCBI): domain Eukaryota; kingdom Viridiplantae; phylum Streptophyta; class Magnoliopsida; order Poales; family Poaceae; genus Triticum; species Triticum dicoccoides. Next base: position 702,634,604 of record NC_041393.1, read on the forward strand.
GGGATGGTGGAGCGGTGTTTCATCTCACACTTTGATGGCGGTGGAGATCGATGGCATGGCGCTGTGGAGACTCGGCGTCCGATGTACGGAGATGGGCTCACGCAGGAGGAGGTTGCTGTCTGGCGTCATGGTGGCGTCGATGGCTGAGTGGCCAGACAAGGTAGAAGCCTCAATATGATCTGAAGACCTGTGGAAGATGGCTGCGACGACACACGAGTGCGTCGATTGTGCCCCAGACCCGGTATGTGGCTCGGCTAGGGCCTCCGAATGAGTTTCGGCTTCCTCCTTTTGATGTTAGGTTTAGGTGAGTGGTTTGGGTAGTGGCCCAGCTAGCACCCCTTCATCATTTTGGATAGGAGTAGCGGCATATGTTGCCAAGATGGTGGATTCAGGCACATTGTTGTAATACTTTGTAAGATCCTCGAGAATAATCAATAAGGTGACCGTATGCATCTCCCAGATGCAGAGGCCGGGGGTCATCCTCCTTTTCTAAAAAAAACAAAGATTGAAATCCCGAGGGAACACGTTATCAAAACAGAAACTCACGATAGACTGCAACTTAGCGTTACTGCCGGCGGTACACTTTTGTTGCTTCGTCTACGAAGGCCTGGACTTCGACTAGATATCTGGACACAACAAGATGATGGAGTGAGTGAGGATGGTGGTCTGTGGCTCTGCACTCCAGACGTCGAGCTAAAACTCCCCAAGCAGCATGCGGGTATTAACGCAAGACATGTGTACTTGAGCTTTTTGGGAGAGAACAGTGGTGGTGGTACGTTGCTCGTCAAGGACAACTGTAGGTATATGTATAATCTCAATCTTGAGGATAAAGTGATAGAGGAGTTGATGAGCATGGACATGGACTGCGAACGAATTAACCGTCAAGAGGTCGTGCCCTTTCAGATGGATTTGAACAGATTCCTAACTTCTCGTCTTCGTAGCCAGCAGCAAACTTGACTAGAAGAAGTAATGCTCACAGTTGTATTTTCTTTCTTTAGAAATATGGGGGTAAAGTATCATGCTTTCATATGGATGAATCATCATCTTTGTATCAGGGTACTTCCTTTGTATTGCGTGTAGTAGTGGTTGTATGAAATAATGCATTACACCGCCGGGTTTATTTAACTTACTCTAATTAAAGAGTATATACATTGAAACCTATTTTAGTACTCTCACAATATTATGGTTGTAGTCTCCATGTTGAATTAAGATGTGTTTGCCAGTGCATGTTCATTTTTTGTTGCCATGACAACTAAATTCTTGCCATGACATCTTCTATCCTTGTCACATTATGGCTTATGATCTCCTAGTTTTGCCCCGTTTCCATAGAAAATTCCTAACTTTCCATCTTTTAAAAGAACAAATCTTCTAAATTTGCATCTGTCCTTGGCAAATTTGCTATTTTTGTCATCTGTTTTCAAAGAACTAATCTCATAATTTTGCCATGTGCCATAGCAATTGGCTAATGAATCTCCTAAATCTCCCATGTGCCCATTTTACAAAATTCCAACACTTGACATGTTATGCGAGAGAACACTTTTATTTTTGGACCATGGCAAATTTAATTTTTTGTGTGGACATTGAAAATATAATTACAAATTTACTTTACGTACCATGGAATTTTTCTTTGTTTTCATCGCGGCAAACTTACTCTTTTTACCATGGAAAATTATATATTTGGATGAGGGCAAATTTATTGGGCGTGCTTATATATGGCTACGTCCGTAATAAACTTGATTACTGATGGCGTGGAAGATTGCTATCTATGTGCCAGAACCATGAGTTGACCGCGAGATCGTATGGGTTCCCGAGCGCTCAAACTTACAGCTCCGAAATTGTTCATGTTCTGCGTACATATAGGAATGCTCAATATCACCTGGATATCCATTGGCATAAACACTTCCTGAATACGTTCCCTGTTCCAAGTGGCCGAAGTGGCATCCAATGGCTCGCACACCAACTCCGGGGGGTTTGCAGCTATGCACCCGTAGGGTCGTAATATTTCATCTATGGGTAACCAATGATCTGACCATATATTTGTTGCCTGACCATTTCCAATGTGTTTTATTAACCCCTGTTTCAACACATCTATTCCTTCAATCATAGCTCTTCAAATCTGACTTGGATGGTTGCGAATGGTTGCATGCAATATAGAGGAGTTCGGTTAGTATATACTTCTCAACATGCGTGCACCGAGTGACTCAGGATGTCGAAGGATGCGCCACGCCTGTCAAGCTAGCATAGCCAGATTGAAATGCTCGAAGTCTTTAAACCCCAAGCCTCCCATTAATTTAGGTTGAGTCATTTCTTTCCAAGATACCCAATGCGGTTTATCATGTCCATCTTTGCTGCCCCACCAGAACTTCTTGATAAGCATATTCAGATGCTCGCAAAGGCCTCTCAGTAGTTTAAAGCAAGACATCGAATATACCAAAACAGATTGAGCAGCCGCCTTTACTAATACCTCCTTCCCTGCCATAGACATAGTACTCTCAATCCATCCCTGGATTTTACTCCACAGTCGGTCCTTTAAATATTTGAAAGCACCGTTTTTTGAAGCTCCAATATCATAAGGCATACCCAGGTATTTCTCATTAAGAGTCTCATTTGGAACATTAAGTAGCCCCTTAATCTCATCAGTACAGCTTCAGGAACACCGTTGCTAAAAAATATTGAGGATTTGTCATAGTTAATACACTGCCCCGTCGCTTGACAATATGCATCCAACACTTGATTCACCTCATTTCCACCCATACCATTTGCCTTGAAAAACAACAAGCCGTTATCTGGAAACAATAGATGGCTTACCGGTGGCGCCAAGGGTGCCACTTGCAGTCCATGAAGATTTGATGACTCACTCTTTGGTTTTTAACAGGCACGAAAGGCCCTCTGCTGCAATCAAGAACAGCTATGGAGAAATTGGATCCTCCTGCCGAATCCCACAAGATGGCTTGAACTGCTGGAGTTTCTTTCCATTGATAAAACTGAGAATTTAACCAAGCTTACCATTCCCATGACTATATCAACCTACTTTTCTGTAAAGCCTAGTTTTAGCATTATAGCTCTCAGATAAGCCCATTTCACTTTGTCATAGGCCTTTATCATGTCCAATTTTAGAGTACAATGTTGATTTTTCTTTGCCTTATTCCTCTTCATAAAATGGAGGCACTCACAAGAAGTAACGATATTATCAGTGATTAGTCTACCTGGCACAAATGCACATTGCTCCTCCGAAATAATATCAGGCAGCACCAACTTCAAACGATTTGAAATGACTTCTGATACTATCATGTACAAAACATTGCACAGACTAATAGGACGAAATTGTGTTACTAGAGTTGGGTTCTTTACCTTAAGGACTAAGACCAAGGTGGTCCCATTAATACAATCAGATGATTCCGTACCTTCCACAGTTCTTAGGTTGGCTATAGTTACCTCCTCACCACAAAACTCTCAGTGACGCTGAAAAAATGATCCGGAAAGCCGTCCGGGCCAGAGCCTTTGTGGATACATTTGGAAGAGGGGCCTCCTTGATTTTCTTCTGGCTATAGGGTGCATTTAGTATTTCATTCATTCCACCATTACCTTGCATGATACTGTATCAAGCAGGTGATGCATATTTTGTACTCCACTAAATGTATATAACTCTGTATAAAAGGCAGTAGTGAGAAACTCCACCTCCCCTACTTCTTCTGTCATCTGCCTGGCCGTCCGGTCGTTTCAAAGCATCGATTTGATTTTTCATCGAAAACACTAACGCCCACACGTGTGGGCGTTTCCCAACTCGCCCACACGTCTTGATCGTCGTCCAGTGCCTTTTGCACGAATCTTGACACGAAAAGGTGGATTGTGTGTGCCACGTAGGATGAGACTGGTGTGTGGGCGTTGGAGAGTTTGCCCACACGCTCGCACCACGCTGTTTGCCAGCTACGCTGTGTGGGCGAACTACTTTCTGCCCAAACAGACAACCACCTACTTCATGTGTGTGTGGACGAACTGCTTTTCGCCCACACGACACTCCTACATTATGGATGGCAACTGCAGTTAGGCGAACGTGGCAACTAGATAACCACACATGGCAATTGTGATTCTTTGCTAGACGGCAACTGCAGTTGCGCGTACGTGGCAACCAGATAAACACACATGGCAACTGTGATTAACAATACATGGCAACTACTACACGGCAACTACAGTTGCGTTTACGTGACAACCAGATAATTAGACATGGCAACTATAGTTAACCAAAACAGATAGAGTTGTCATGCTTTTACAACTACACTTGCCATCCCGGATAACTATATCTGCCAACCAGGATGGCAACTAAATCGTCATCCCGCGGTGTAACTAACGTAGCTGCGCTAGGACGTGTAGGCATTTTTGCTTCGTGCCACACGCGCGAGATGGAGATGAGTAGTACTTGTTGGCGTGTGGTACGAAGTAGCTGCGCCCACCCGTGTGGGCAATTCTAATATCCGCCCACACAAAATCCGTGTGGACTGCCTCCTGCTCACACCACACATGGTGTGTGGGCGCATGTCGAATATACCACACGTGTGGCAATTATCGGCGTCCTTTTTTCATCCTTCACCGGCTGGCCCTCATATGAAAAAGGTATGTGTTTTTGTCTCCGTGCTGTTGCCATTCCACCTTGACTTGATTCATCCCATAGGCACTCACTAAATCTAATTCCAGTGTGATCCCAGCCAAAAAAAAAAAACCTTCAAGTACAGAACAATATGTCTAATTGACAGGACAAAAAGGCTAAACCGCCAGCGCAGTGTACGGTAGCTCCCAGGAGATTAGGGTGTGTCCGTGAAGATGCGATCATCTTGTAGCATGTGAATTTGATGGTGGCTGTGAAGCATGTGCTCACATGCAAATCCACTTACATGGGTTGTGTTTCGAATCGGACGTGAGTTCGTCTCGATGGAGACTCCGACTAGGACTTGAGCTCGCCTCGGGGCTCTTTAAATTGTCAACACCACGAGATACTGCGTACTTACATAATAACCCGATTAAAGTACCCAACGTTGCTCCCCCGATTGCACCACGGTTCACAGATGATGGGAGAGACCACAGTGGCGGTGGCCTCGCTGCCGGGCGACGTCGTCCAAGAGATTTTCATGCGCATCAAGGACGTGGCTGACCTCTTCCGTTGCGCCATGACGTGCAAGCAGTGGCTCCGTATCGTACTCAACCCCTCGTTTCTTCGTCGCCGGCAGTGGCCGGATCACACGTCGTCGTTTCTCTCTGGGTTTTTTATATGGGAAAAGCTCATCTTCGGACGGGGCTCTACCGCTCTGACATCCTTCATACCCACGCCACGATCGGTGTTCAGTTCCGATCACTGGTATCTCGAGACGTTTTTCTCTAGAGCAACAAGGGCCCGACTGGAGAACGCGGTGCCACTTGTCGCCCGCCACGGCCTCCTCCTCGTGCGCCTTATCTCGTCCAACTCCATCGCCCGCCTGGCCGTGTGTAATTTGCTCGTTGGAGCGTGCGACGAGCTCCCTCCGCTGAAGTGTAATTGGGATTTTGAGAAGAGCGGCTATGCCATCCTAACCAAGGCAGATTGTTCGTCGAACGCCAAGCACGGCTACTCGGCTTTCTTCAAAGTGCTCATCATCGGTACTGACAGGGATCACCGGCCACACAAACTCCATAAATTCACGTCCGGTGAGGCAAGGTGGAGCACTCCCACTGATTTATTTGTATCCACTAATAAGAGGATGACGGGTTGGTTGCCCCTTAGGGACCCCCGTGCCGTTGTGTGTCATGGCACAGCACACTGGCTCATATGTTATGTCACATGTCAAGACTGGCGGTTGCATTCCATTGAGGTGGATGCTAAGACATGCCGTGTCTCCTTGACTAAGATTGCGATCCCGGCCAAACACAAGACAACTGAACATTATGATGAGCCACAACTTATTGTCCATGCTAGCGAGAAACTATCGTTACTCTACCTGGATAGGCAAGATTTCAAGCTAGAGATGTGGACACGGCAAGAGGATGGTAGTCCTACAATGTGGCTCTCCACTATGGTTGTCGAGCTAAAACCACCTAGGCGAACTATGATGGACTTAAGTATTTTGGGAGAAAAGGGTGTCATGTTACTCATCAAGGACAACCACACGAACTTGTACGCTGCCGATTTTGAAACTGGGGCGATGGTGAAGTTGACGCACTTTGACAATATTAACCGTCGGAAAGTTGTGCCCCTTGAGATGGATTGGCTAACATTCTTCGTCTCTCGTCTCGGTGCCCGTGGACTTCGTTTGAAGAAACCATCCTCGTAACAGTTTTTTTCTTGATATTTAAACAGTTAGTGTGGATAAATCTCGGTCTTAATTAGTCTGTCAAGTATTTCCTTGTGTTGCATGCCATTTTTTTCTAGAAAGGAGGATTATCCCCGACTTCTGAATCAAAATAAAGCATGCTATCATCTTTATTAATTTATTCATCAGGTCTGACAAGATAAATACAAAGATCAACCCAAAACTACATCTACACCTACAAGTATAAAGATGTGCACTGGCTGCATCAACGGGCACCATCTAATCTAGTGGCCTCAAGAAGGCGCCTGCCTGACAAGCTAAGAGTACCAACCTGTCTAGGCATCCCACAACGCGCATCGCATGCGCATACTCTAGGATCCGCCACCACCATCTTCCGCCGTTCCATCTTCAGAGGGATCATCGCATAGATCTTGCCAGGCCCATTTGCCATCGATGTCACCATGACGTCAGAAAATGCCACCAGCCTACACGCGTACATCAAACCGCGTCCAACACTAAGACCCCACTGCTCCACACCACCGAGACTTGTCTTCTTCAATGCAGTAGATGTGACACCCCTCCACTTGTTGGCCCCTCCAGTAAATCTCTGCTCCAAAACAATGACCCCGGAAGAGAGAACGGCACCACAACCTCCATCATCAATTGATCCGGGAGACATAGATTTGAGTTTGCCGGAAAATATGCTCACTGGAGGAAGATGGACATGATGATCGAACCGGGACTGATGCACCCATTAGTCGGGTCTAAAGCTCTGATCTGGCCCGGACCAAAGCCCTGTTTTCTACTAGTGTCATCCTCACGAGCTGATTAACAGCAAAGAAAGTGCCCCGTGAAATTGGTCAAAGAGGAGAAAGGAGACTGCTCACTGGTGGGCCCCACGTCAAATTAACCGTACGTTAGTCAGCGCCATCACCTCTTTGTCATGTCATCCTTGATAGGCGGGACTCAGATGTCAAACCCAGTCAAAGTGGTAAATATGTGATTTTGGACAAAACTTACCCGGTTTTCAGACTTGAAGGACCAAATGTCTACCAAAAGTTTTTAATGGACCAAGTCTACACTTTTGGGGAACTTGAGCGACCAAAAACAACCATAGCCAGTTGCGTTGTGTCTTTTATGTTGTACGTGTTACGACCATTTTTCAACGTATTTGTTTTTATTTTTTTGCAATGGAGGGATTTTATTTTCATGCACCTAGATTTTGTTTTTGCATGGATATTACGATGCATTATCAAAAGAATATTAAGAATTTTCCGCCTTGCAACATGAACGTCCAAGGACAAAGAGCAAGTATAAGCTGGTACAGGAGAAGATGCGAGCGTGATCTGATGCAAACTGAAGCAGCATGATCTGATCTGGCCGGCCACGCGACAGAAGCAGAATGCAGAGATGCGAGCGTGATCTGATGGACGGATCCGACGGCCAGCCAGCCAGCTGATCCGCGCACGGCCGGGACACCTAGGTGGGGACGCCTTCCCGGCTTCGAACTGTAACACGCCACGGACGTGAATTCCACGGGGACTCTAATTAGGATCCGGGCCTTGAGGCCCTTCAAAACATTGGTTCTCCTCCTCGTACGCGAGAGACTCGCAGAGTCACACGATCATGGTACGGGAGAAGATGAAAGGGATGGCGGAGATGGTGGCCGCGGCGTCGCTCCCAGACGACGCGGTCCGTGAGATCCTCGTGCGTGTGGACGACGTGGCCGATCTCTTCCGTTGCACCGTGACGTGCAAGCGCTGGCGCCGCCTCATACTTAAGGCCTCCTTTCTTCGCCGCTGCCGCTGGCCGGACGAGGAGACGGCGTCGTTCCTCCCCGGTTTCTTCCTCTGGGAAAAAACTGTCATCAATGACGACCCTACCTTTGTGACACACTTCGTCCCCACGCCTGGGTCGTGTTTGGTTCTGAACAACGCTCTCTAGAATCGTTTCTTCCAAGAGCTGCAACAAGTGGTACCGGAGGCTGTAAAAGAGGCCTGCTGCACAACGCGGTGCCGCTCATCACTCGCCACGGCCTCCTCCTTGAGCGCCTGGATACACCCACTGGCAAAAGCAAAGGTTGCTTGGTCTCATCTGTCCGACTGGCTGTCTGCAATTTGCTTTCCGGCGCATGTAACAAGCTCCCGCTGTTAGAGTACGATTGGGATTTCGACAAGAACAGCTATGCCATCCTAACCGGCGCAGACAGTGCGAGGAATGGCGAGCAGCAACCTTTGGTGCCGTCCGCCTACTCGACCTTCTTCAAAGTGCTCGTCATTGGCACTGACAAGGATCACCGGCCGCACAACCTCCACACGTTCACGTCCGGTAAGCTAAGATGGAGTTGGCCGAGTAAGCTAATTTTTCGTGGTAAGGAGAGCGGTAGTTACTACTTGCCGCTTAGGCACCCCCGCGCCGTTGTATGGCGTGGCACGGCAAGCTGGCTCGCTCATTACTTCACAATGCATGACCCGATCTTGCATACAATTGAAGTGGATGCCGGGACCTTCAAGACCTCATTGACTAAGATTGATACCTCGGTCGATTTGATCATCAAAGCTCCAAAGTATAAACCTCACAATTATGATGAACCACAACATACTCTCCTTACTGTCGGTGTTGACGAGCAGCTCTCGTTTCTTCATGTGCAAAGGCGAGGCTCCCAACTAGAGAGATGGACGCGGCAAGAGGATGCTGCTCCTATAAGGTGGCTCCGCATATCCGTGTCCGTGCCAAAGCACTTCGGAAGTGGACGGCGCTTCTCGTCCTTCCCCCCGAACCGCTCTCGCGACGCGCCCCGCGCGCGCGTCGTGGGGGTGCTCGATCTGCCGCCGGCGAACTCCTCCCCTCCAGCCTCCCCTCCCCCTCGCCGCCGCCGGAGGGCGTCCGCCGGGCGAAGCCCGTGCGACGCGGGCGGCGGCGGGGCCATTTTTTCCCTCCCCTGTTCGAGGATGCGGCGGCGCGGGGTCAGCCGCTCGTGGGGGCGCGGAGCTCGGCGGGGCTCTCGGCGGCGGGGACGTCGGGCTTCGTCGGCCGTTTGGCTGGGAGTGAGGGCGCGCCGCTGCGTCATTCGTGGCAGGGTGTTGGTCGGACTCCCCCCGATCTGGATCCCGATCTGCGGCGGGCGGTGCGGCTGGTGTTGGCGGTGGTGGTCCCGGCCGTCAGTGGGCGTGTCTTGTGGGGGCTGGTCGCGGCTGTGTGTCGGCGCCTTCCCTCCTTGACCTTGTGGCTTGCCGTGACGGACCCTGTTTGGCCCCTTCTGGGTCAAGTCGGGGGCTTTCGGCCGCGGGCTTCGCAGCGCGGCGTCTAGTCTGAGCTTCAACGGCACACTCGTGTGGTGGCGCGGCGGCGGGGTTGGCTGGTAGTGGTGCGGAGGATGCGCGGGCCTGTGCCATGTCTTTGGAGCAGGCGGCGGCCATGGTGGCTGGTGGCGCGGGTGCGTGCCCGGTGGCTCCGGCGCTTGGAGCTCGCCAGTCGGCGCAGGTTGGGCAGTGGCCCGGGGTGGCTGCTGCTCCGGCCGTGGATGGCTCCACGGCGGCTTGGCAAGTCGGCTACGGCGGCGGCTGGCTTGTTCCGGTGTCAGCTCATTCGTTGGCCGCTTGTGTCAGTCTTCGATCCGTCTCCTCGTCGTCCGGGTGCTATTTCCGTTGAAGTGATGGCCCTCTCCCAGCTATGGCCCATCACTAGTCTCGTGCTAGGGCAGCAGGACCAAGCTCGTCTCGCGCCCAGCAGGACCGTGCCCATCTCGCGCCCGGCAGCAGGACCATGCCCGTCTCGCGCCCAGCAGCAGGACCGTGTTCGTCTCGCGCCCAGCAGCAGGACCGTGTTCGTCTCGCGCCCGATGGAGCAGGACGAGTCGATGGAAGCTAATTTGCCACGGGGTCCGCTCGTCTCCGGTTGGGGTAGTGGCGGGTCTCGAGTTAGGTGGTGTCGAGGTCTTGGGTGCCGGGGCGGCGGCCCTGGTGGTGGTACCATGGTGCTCATGGGCAGAGCCCGTTGCTCGGTGCTGCCCGGCGGCCATGGCCGTGTGGACGGCGTGGTAGCCGGGATGTGGCGTTCCGTGGCGATGAGTGTTAGCCGGGGTGAAAACCTGCTCTATCTTCGGACGGACCGGCGGCGGCGTGGCTCGTCCCCTTCTTGAAGGCGTCGTCGCGGCTCTCATTGCCCGTCGTGTGGCTCCTGGAGAAACTCTGATCCTCGGATCAGGCGGTGGCGGCGCTCCGGTGTCGTAACCTTCCTGAAGGCATCGTCTTGGAGTTCACGGTTCGTCGTATGTGGCTTCATTTCTTCGGGGTGGCGTGGTCACTGTTGGAGTCCCTAGTTGCTCTTGTAGTGTTAGGGGTTGTGCTGCTGCCCTCAGCGCCTTTGTATCCTGCCTTTGGTATGTGTTGTGGTAGCGTGCGTTTGTTCCGAATTATTGTCGGTCATTGCTTTATTTATAAAGCGGGGCGAAAGCCTTTTTCGGTAAGGTGGCTCCGCACTCAGGTTATTGAGCTAAACCCACCTAGCGAGACTTTTATGTTGACACTTCTGGAAGAGAAAGGTGGCATGTTGTTCATCAAGGACAACTGCGGGAACGTGTACGCTACAGATCTTGAGACAGGGGCTATGAAGAAATTTACCAAGTTTGGCAGAATCAACCGCCGGCAGCTTGTCCCCCTCGAGATGGATTGGCCGGGGTTCTTCGTTTCTCGTCACGGTGCACATGAATCAGACTCGAAGAAACCATCCTCATAACTGCATTTTCCTTTTTCCTAGTGTGGGTGAACTCTCACCTTTGTCGGTATTTTCATCATGTTGCGTGTAACAGTGGTTTGATATTTTTCTTTGCAATATAATGTACTGTTCATATACTTACTTCTTCATTTTTGCGCTTTGATAAGCCATCATATACTTTAATATTTGGGTAATGCTCTAGTAAATTTCATTCCTGGGAAGACTTTATTTCATTCTTCAACAAATAACAGGATGTTCAGGGGTTTCAAATAACCAAACACGATGCCCGGCCTGAAACATGGTCGCCATTCTAGCTAGTCTATGTGCTTCCCCATTGCTTCACCATTCAAAACTGAGTCGAGTAGGTGGGGATTGCTGGAATAACTGCCACTATTACTATTACTATTGCTACTACTGTTTCGACTAACATCATATTACTTCTTAGGTGTGGTTGACCTTACAACTCAATTGCTAAGGCCCATAAATATTCTTTGGCTCTCATTACGTTGACTCAATAAATTTGTGTCAAATACTACCCTCGAAAACTGTTGCGATCTCCTATACTTGTGGGTCATCAACGACATACGCGGACGCCGCCGGCATCGCCCAGTACAAAGAATGGGCAAGTGATGTACCCCGGTGCTCCGACCCCTCCATCGCACCCCTGCTCCGCCAACCACCCGCATCCATGCCGCCCGAGCGTCTATGTCTGCTCGCATGCACATGAGTCACACAATCTGCCCAAGACCAATGCACCTCCCACCACCAGGACCGCCGGCCTGCACCCAGACCACCCTGAGAACATCAAAGGGGATGTCCTTGAATACCTCCACTAACCCCAACCACTGCCAGAACCAACAGTGAACGTCCCGCCTCAAGCATCGCTTGGTGAGCGACAAAAAGCACAATGTCGGGGAAGGAGAAGGGAGAGGAACGGGACACAACCACGACTGGTACCCTCTGTCCAGCGACGGGCGATACGACCATGTCAGAGCCCCCATCCCTCCTATCGGCCTACCCCCTACTTTGCCCCACCGCGGCTACTGGCGTGGACCGACGAGAGGCCACCAACAGTCGTGCGTCTGCCAAAGAGGGGGTAGTTCCGCCACCCCCACCACCAAGGATGGGCCTAAGGGAAGCCCACGCCGTCGATTAGAAGCCGGGAGGAAGGCCCGAACGAGCTCCAGGATGCCCACGCGCCTCCACCAGCTCAGCCACGCCAGCAACACTGCCCACCGATCCACGGAAGGGCCGGCCGCCCGCGGCCCCTGGCAACCTTAGTCCTCCCGCCAGACGGGCCGCTGGCATCGGATCCAGCCGGATGTACCGTATCCATTAATCCATTGCCTCATCACACTAATACAAAATTCTTTTCTTCCACTTGCCAATCAAATGTACTCCAGTCCCAAGTAATCCATGCCGTGCCGAAAGGTTTCTGACTTCTGCTTCCCCGAAACCCTTTCCCTCGCGCCGCCACCCGCGAGGCGGCCGGGGCGGGTGCCCAGATCTCCCCATCGTCGGCCTCCCCTCCTCCTCCCTCCTCCCTCACCGCCGCCAGCGGGGCGTCTTCTTCCTCCTCTGCGCGAGATGGGACGGTGTGGGCTCCTCCTTCGTGTGCGGACGCGGTGCGTGCGCTGGGCATCACGACGTGTCGGCACGCGGGCCCCTGGCAGCACGTGGCGTTGCGTGGCCGGCTGCACGGTGGAGCGCGCCTCGCCGCGGTGGCCGGATCCGCCCGGCAGGCGGCATGGGCGGCGGCTGGGGTCCGGCTTCGGGCTGCTGGCGGCTGCACCGGTCGCTCTCCGTCGCGGGCGTGCGGTGGTGGTGTGGTTCGGCCGATGGCGGTCTGGCGGCTGCACCGGTCGCTCTCCGTCGCGGGCGTGCGGTGGTGGTGCGGTTTGGCCGATGGCGGTCTGGCGACCTGATGGTGGTGGCCAGCGGTGCGCGTGGTGGTGGTGCTTCCACCTGGCGGCTCTATGTGTGGGAAGGCAGGAGAGCGGCTTGGACAGGGGAGGCTGCGTCGACGGTGTGCCGGCTGCAGCGCGAAGGCGAGAACTTTACGGGCCTCAGAGGTCCCGGTCGGGCCTGTGCGGCCACGGTCCTGGTATGTTTCTGCTATTGCATCCGGTCAGCTACCGTCTTCGACGGTGGAGGTGGGGCCTTCCTGCATGCCGACGATGCTGCTGCCCTAGTCCCGGCTCCTCTTCTTCTTTGTGCGGACCATGCTTCACGGTACCGGGGTGAGACGGCGTGCGAAGCTTTGTGTCCAGGTTGGTGCAAGGTGAGGGTCTGTTTGTGGCGAGCTCTGGAGTGCCTGAGGTGGAGGATGGGATCGGGAGAAATCCCTGTTGGCTTGGCCGACACCGAAGCGGTGGCGCTTGTGGGTACCGCCGGACCTTCCTGGAGGGCGTCGGGGCTACCCTTCCTCTCTCCTCATAGCGTACCGGGGGAAACCCTTGGCAGCAGCATCGTTCTCATCGCCTCTCTTCTTGGAGGTGCTGATTCGTACCGGTGCTGGACTCCCAGTTGGCCCCCGCGTCGCTCTCGCAGGGGCGACTCGGGCGGCGCTAACCCTAGCCGCCACCGGCCCTCCTCTCCCCTTCTCCTCTCCCTCGCCACCACCGGAGGGGGTCACCGGAAAGCCGCGCGTCCACCGGGGAGGGTGGTGGCGAGGATCTGTCCACCTATTTCGCGCAGGGGATCTGAAGCCGAGGCGGCGGCCTCGGGTGGTGGTGCGTCGTCATCTTCACCTCGCGGCGTCGCTGGTGCTGGCCGCCCCCCTTGGCCACACGGGTAGCAAGGCGGCGGCGGGTGGTGGCTGTGGGGCGTGGTGGCCGCGGGGGCGCCCGCCCCGGATCAGACGCCTCCGCCCCCAATCCTTTCGGCCCCTATCAGATCTGGTTTCCGGCTGGCCTAGGTCACCGGCGTCGCGTCTGTGGTAGGGGTGGGGGAGATGGGGCCCTGGAGAAATCCACAGCTGGCTATGCCGGCCACGACGATGGCCACGCCTGAGGGCGCCATCTCCTACTTGTAGGCGCCGACACGGTGACCCCTTTCCCCCTTTTGCCTCTCTCCCTGCTCGTGCACCAGGGTGAAAAACCAAATCCCTCTAGATTGGGCGGCAGCGACGCTCACGGCACCGTCACCTTCATGTAGGTGCCTCCTTCGGTTGAGCATGGGGCGGTGGCAAGTTTGATCTGGTTGGTGGGAGGCCAGCGGCGACATGGTTGGAGTTGGTGGTGTCTTGGAGGTTCTTCTCCAAGTTCAGTGGCTTCCCACCATTGTTTGCTCCGTCATCAGTAGCCTCACCGTGCATTTTGCTTCTCCTTGAGTGTTGGTTCCCCCCCAGTGCCATGTTTGCCTTTGTGGAGCTCGGCGACGCGAGTTGGTGGTGTTGGAAATATGCCCTAGAGGCAATAATAAATTAGTTATTATTATATTTCCTTGTTCATGATAATCGTTTATTATCCATGCTATAATTGTATTGATAGGAAACTCAAATACATGTGTGGGTACATAGACAACACCATGTCCCTAGTAAGCCTCTAGTTGACTAGCTCGTTGATCAATAGATGGTTGCGGTTTCCTGACCATGGACATTGGATGTCATTGATAACGGGATCACATCATTAGGAGAATGATGTGATGGACAAGACCCAATCCTAAGCCTAGCACAGAGATCGTGTAGTTCGTATGTAAATCTTTTCTAATGTCAAGTATCTTTTCCTTAGACCATGAGATTGTGCAACTCCCGGATACCGTAGGAATGCTTTGGGTGTACCAAACGTCACAACGTAACTGGGTGGCTATAAAGGTGCACTACAGGTATCTCCGAAAGTGTCTGTTGGGTTGGCACGAATCGAGACTGGGATTTGTCACTCCGGTTAACGGAGAGGTATCTCTGGGCCCACTTGGTAGGACATCATCATAATGTGCACAATGTGACCAAGGGGTTGAAGGGATGATGTGTTACGGAACAAGTAAAGAGACTTGCCGGTAACGAGATTGAACAAGGTATCGGCATACCGACGATCGAATCTCGGTCAAGTACAATACCGCTAGACAAAGGGAATTGTATACGGGATCAATGAAGTCCTTGACATCGTGGTTCATCCGATGAGATCATCATGGAACATGTGGGAGCCAACTTGGGTATCTAGATCCCGCTGTTGGTTATTGACCGGAGAACGTCTCGGTCATGTCTGCATGGTTCCCGAACCCGTAGGGTCTACACACTTAAGGTTCAATGACGCTAGGGTTATAAAGGAAGTTTGTATGTGGTTACCGAATGTTGTTCGGAGTCCCGGATGAGATCCCGGACGTCACGAGGAGTTCCGGAATGGTCCGGAGGTAAAGATTTATATATGGGAAGTCCTGTTTTGGTCACCGGAAAAGTTTTGGGTTTTTCCGGTAACGTACCGGGACCATCGGGAGGGTCCCGGGGGTCCACCAAGTGGGGCCATCAACCCCGGAGGGCTGCATGGGCCAAGTGTGGGAGGGGACCAGCCCCAGGTGGGCTGGTGCACCCCCCACAAGGGGCCCAAGGCGCAAGGGAGAGTGGGAGGGGGCAAACCCTAGGGCAGATGGGCCCTAAGGCCCACCCCAGGCGCGCCTCCCCTCTCTTTCCCTCTGGCCGCCACCAGATGGCATCTGGGGGCTGCCGCCACCCCTGGGGAGGGAACCCTAGAGGGGGCGCAGCCCCCTCCCCTTCCCCTATAAATACTTTAGGGTTTTTGGGCTGCAACACATGAGTTTTTGACCTCTCCAGGCGCAGCCCTACCTCTCTCCCTTCTCCTCTCCCACGGTGCTTGGCGAAGCCCTGCTGGATCACCACGCTCCTCCATCACCACCACGCCGTTGTGCTACTGCTGGATGGAGTCTTCCTCAACCTCTCCCTCTCTCCTCGCTGGATCAAGGCGTGGGAGACGTCACCGGGCTGTACGTGTGTTCAACGCGGAGGTGCCGTCCGTTCGGCACTAGGATCTCCGGTGATTTGGATCACGACGAGTACGACTCCTTCAACCCCGTTCTCTTGAACGCTTCCGCTTAGTGATCTACAAGGGTATGTAGATGCACTCTCCTTCCCTTCGTTGCTGGTTTCTCCATAGATAGATCTTGGTGACACATAGGAAAATTTTGAATTTCTGCTACGTTCCTCAACAGTGGCATCATGAGCTAGGTCTATTGCGTAGATTCTTTGCACGAGTAAAACACAAAGTAGTTGTGGGCGTTGATTTTGTTCAATATGCTTACCATTACTAGTCCAATCTTTTTTCGACGGTATTGTGGGATGAAGCGGCCTGGACCGACCTTACACGTACACTTACGTGAGACAAGTTCCACCGACTGACATGCACTTGGTGCATAAGGTGGCTAGCGGTGCCAGTCTCTCCCACTTTAGTCGGAACGGATTCGATGAAAAGGGTCCTTGTGAAGGGTAAATAGCAATTGGCATATCAAGTTGTGGTTTTGCGTAGGTAAGAGACGTTCTTGCTAGAAACCCATAGCAGCCACGTAAAACATGCAAACAACAATGAGAGGACGTCTAACTTGTTTTTGCAGGGTATGCTATGTGATGTGATATGGCCAAGAAGAATGTGACGAATGATATGTGATGTATGAGATTGATCATGTTCTTGTAATAGGAATCACGACTTGCATGTCGATGAGTATGACAACCGGCAGGAGCCATAGGAGTTGTCTTAATTTATTGTATGACCTGCGTGTCATTGAACAACACCATGTAATTACTTTACTTTATTGCTAACCGGTAGCCATAGTAGTAGAAGTAATAGTTGGCGAGACAACTTCATGAAGACACGATGATGGAGATCATGATGATGGAGATCATGGTGTCATGCCGGTGACGATGATGATCATGGAGCCCCGAAGATGGAGATCAAAAGGAGCAAAATGATATTGGCCATATCATGTCACTATTTGATTGCATGTGATGTTTATCATGTTTATGCATCTTATTTGCTTAGAATGACGGTAGTAAATAAGATGATCCCTCATTAAAATTTCAAGAAAGTGTTCCCCCTAACTGTGCACCATTGCGAAAGTTCGTCGTTTTGAAGCACCACGTGATGATCGGGTGTGATAGATTCTTACGTTCACATACAACGGGTGTAAGCCAGATTTACACACGCGAAACACTTAGGTTAACTTGACGAGCCTAGCATGTACAGACATGGCCTCGGAACACAAGAGACTGAAAGGTCGAGCATGAGTCGTATAGTAGATACGGTCAACATGAAGATGTTCACCGATGATGACTAGTCTGTCTCACGTGATGATCGGACACGGCCTAGTTGACTCGGATCATGTAATCACTTAGATGACTAGAGGGATGTCTATCTGAGTGGGAGTTCATGAGATGAACTTAATTATCCTGAACATAGTCAAAAAGATCTTTGCAAATTATGTCGTAAGCTCGCGCTTTAGTTCCACTGTTTAAGATATGTTCCTAGAGAAAATATAGTTGAAAGTTGACAGTAGCGATCATGCGGACAGTAGAAAGCTTATGTCCTTAATGCACCGCTTAGTGTGCTGAACCCCAATCGTCGTCTGTGGATGTTGCGAACATCGGACATACACGTTTTGATAACTACGTGATAGTTCAGTTAAACAGTTTAGACTTGAGGCACCAAAGACGTTTTCCAAAACGTCGTGGGACATATGAGATGTTTCGAGGGCTGAAATTGGGATTTCAGGCTTGTGCCCATGTCAAGAGGTATAAGACCTCCGACAATTTTCTTAGCCTACAAACTAAGGGAGAAAAGCTCAATCGTTGAGCTTGTGCTCAGATTGTCTGAGTACAACAATCGCTTTAATCGAGTGGGAGTTGATCTTCCAGATGAGATTGTGATGTTTCTCCAAAGTCATTGCCACCAAGCCGCTAGAGCTTCGTGATGAACTATAACATATCAGGGATAGATATGATGATCCTTGAGGTATTCACGATGTTTGATACCGCGAAAGTAGAAATCAAGAAGGAGCATCAATTGTTGATGGTTGGTGAAACCACTAGTTTCAAGAAGGGCAAGGGCAAGAAGGGATACTTCATGAAACGGCAAATCAGCTGCTGCTCTAGTGAAGAAACCCAAGGTTGAACCCAAACCCAAGACTAAGTGTTTCTGTAATAAGGGGAACAACCACTGGTGCAGAATTACCCTAGATACTTGGTAGATAAGAAGGCTGGCAAGGTCGATAGAAGTATATTGGATATACATTATGTTAATGTTTACTTTACAAGTACTCCTAGTAGCACCAGGGTATTAGATACCGGTTCGGTTGCTAAGTGTTAGTAACTCGAAACAAAAGCTACGGAATAAACGGAGACTATCTAAAGGTGAGCTAACGATACGTGTTGGAAGTGTTTCCAAGGTTGATATGATCAAGCATCACACGCTCCCTCTACCATCGAGATTGGTGTTAAACCTAAATAATTGTTATTTGGTGTTTGCGTTGAGCATAGACATGATTGGATTATGTCTGTAGCAATACGGTTATTCATTTAAGGAGAATAATGGTTACTCTGTTTATTTGAATAATACCTTCAATGGTCTAGCACCTAAAAGGAATGGTTTATTGAATCTCGATCGTAGTGATACACATTTTCATGCCAAAAGATATAAGATAGTAATGATAGTACCACTTACTTGTGGAACTGCCATGTAAGTCATATTGGTATAAAACGCATGAAGAAGCTCCATGTTGATGGATCTTTGGACTCACTCGTTTTGAAAAGTTTGAGACATGCAAACCATGTCTATTGGTGTATGCGCATGAAGAAACTCCATGCAGATGGATCGTTTGGACTCACTTGTTTTTGAATCACTTGAGATATGCAAATCATACCACATGGGCAAGATGACTAAAAAGCCTCGTTTTCAGTAAGATGGAACAAGATAGCAACTTGTTGGAAGTAACACATTTTGATGTGTGTAGCCCAATGAGTGTTGAGGCATGCGGTGAATATCGTTATGTTCTTACTTCACAGATGATTCGAGTAGATGTTGAGTATATTTACTTGATAAAACACAAGTCTGAATTATTGAATGGTTCAAGTAATTTCAGAGTGAAGTTGAAGATCATTGTGACAAGAGGATAAAATGTCTATGATATGATCATAGAGATGAGTATCCGATCTACGAGCTTTGGCACGCAATTAAGACATTGTGGAAATTGTTTCACAATTAATACCGCGTGGAACACCATAGTGTGATGGTGTGTCCGAACATCATAGTTGCACCCTATTGGATATGGTGCGTACCATGATGTCTCTTATCGAATTACCACTATCGTTCATGGGTTAGGCATTAGAGACAACCACACTCACTTTAAGAGGGCACCACGTAATTCCGTTGAGACGGCACCGTTTGAACTATGGTTTGGAGAAACCTAAGTTGTCATTTCTTAAAAGTTTGGGGCTGCGACGCTTATGTGAAAAAGTTTCATCGTGATAAGCTCGAACACAAAACGGATAAATACATCTTCATAGGATACCCAAAATGGTTGGGTATACCTCCTATCTTAGATCCGGAAGCAAAAGTTATTGTTTCTAGAAACGGGTCCTTTCTCGAGGAAAAGTTTCTCTCGAAAGAATTGAGTGGGAGGATGGTGGAGACTTGATGAGGTTAAAGAACCATCACTTCAACCAGTGTGTAGCAGGGCACATGAAGTTGTTCCTGTGGCACCTACACCAATTGAAGTAGAAGCTTACGATGGTGATCATGAAACTTCGGATCAAGTCACTACCGTACCTCATAGGGTGACGAGGATGCGTACTGCATCAGAGTAATACGTGATCCTGTCTTGAAGGTCATGTTGCTAGACAACAATGAACCTACGAGCTATGGAGAAGCAACGGTGGGCCCATATTCCAACAAATGGTTAGAAGCCATGAAATCCGAGATAGGATCCATGTATGGACTTTGGTGGACTTGCCCGATGATCGGCAAGCCATTGAGATAAATGGATCTTTAAGAAGAAGACGGACGTGGACGGTAATGTCACCGTCTATGAAGCTCGACTTGTGGCGAAGAGTTTTTCACAAGTTCAAGGAGTTGACTACGACGAGATTTTCTCATCCGTAGCGATGCTTAAGTCCGTCGGAATCATGTTAGCACAAGCTGCATTTATGAAATCTAGCAAATGGATGTTAAAACGAGTTTCCTTACCAGTTTTCGTAAGGAAAGGTTGTATGCGATACAATCAGAAAGGTTTTGTCGATCCTAAGGATGCTAAAAGGTATGCTGGCTCCAGCGATCCTTCTAAGGGCTGGAGTAAGCATCTCGGAGTTGGAATATGCACTTTGATAGGATGATCAAAGATTTTGGGTTTATACAAAGTTTATGAGAAACTTGTATTTCCAAAGAAGTGAGTGGGAGCACTATAGAATTTCTGATGAGTATATGTTGTTGACATATTGTTGATCAGAAATGATGTAGAATTTCTGGAAAGCATATAGGGTTATTTGAAAAGTGTTTTTCAAGGGAAAACCTGGATTAAGCTACTTGAACAATAAGCGTCAAGATCTACAAGATAGATCAAAAATGCTTAATAATACTTTCAAATGAGCACATACTTTGACATGATCTTGAAGGTGTTCAAGATGGACCAGTCAAAGAAGGAGTTCTTGCCTGAGTAGTAAGGTACGAACTTAAGACTTAAAGCTCGACCATGGCAGAAAAGAGAGAAAGGACGAAGGTCGTCCCCTATGCTTTAGACATAGGCTCTACAGTATGCTATGCTAAGTACCGCACCTGATGTGTTCCTTGCCACATGTCTGGCAAGAGGGTACAAAGGTGATCAAGGAGTGGATCACCAGATGGCGGTCAAAATTATCCTTAGAGGAATAAGGATATGTTTCTCGGTTATGGAGGTGATAAAGAGTTTGACGTAAAGAGTTGCGTCGATGCAAGCTTTAACACCTATCCGAATGACTCTAAGTAGCAAACCCGATACGTATAGTGGAACAACCCATTTGGAATAGCTCCAAGTGCAGCATGGAAGCAGCATTTACAGAATGACCTAGAGATTTGCGAAGTACATACGGATCTGAAAGTTGCAGACCCGTTGACTAAAACCTCTCTCACAAGCAAAACATGATCAAACCCCAGAATTCATTGAGTCTTAATCACATGATGATGTGAACTAGTTTAATGACACTAGTAAACTCTTTGGATGTTGGTCACATGGCGATGTGACGTGTGAGTGTTAATCACATGGCGATGTGAACTAGATTATTGACTCTAGTGCAAGTGGGAGACTGTTGGAAATATGCCCTAGAGGCAATAATAAATTAGTTATTATTATATTTCCTTGTTCATGATAATCGTTTATTATCCATGCTATAATTGTATTGATAGGAAACTCAAATACATGTGTGGGTACATAGACAACACCATGTCCCTAGTAAGCCTCTAGTTGACTAGCTCGTTGATCAATAGATGGTTGCGGTTTCCTGACCATGGACATTGGATGTCATTGATAACGAGATCACATCATTAGGAGAATGATGTGATGGACAAGACCCAAACCTAAGCCTAGCACAGAGATCGTGTAGTTCGTATGCTAAAGCTTTTCTAATGTCAAGTATCTTTTCGTTAGACCATGAGATTGTGCAACTCCCGGATACCGTAGGAATGCTTTGGGTGTACCAAACGTCAGAACGTAACTGGGTGGCTATAAAGGTGCACTACAGGTATCTCCGAAAGTGTCTGTTGGGTTGGCACGAATCGAGACTGGGATTTGTCACTCCGGTTAACGGAGAGGTATCTCTGGGCCCACTCAGTAGGACATCATCATAACGTGCACAATGTGACCAAGGGGTTGATCACGGGATGATGTGTTACGGAACGAGTAAAGAGACTTGCCGGTAACGAGATTGAACAAGGTATCGGCATACCGACGATCGAATCTCGGGCAAGTACAATACCGCTAGACAAAGGGAATTGTATACGGGATCAATGGAGTCCTTGACATCGTGGTTCATCCGATGAGATCATCGTGGAACATGTGGGATCCAACATGGGTATCCAGATCCCGCTGTTGGTTATTGACCGGAGAACGTCTCGGTCATGTCTGCATGGTTCCCGAACTCGTAGGGTCTACACACTTAAGGTTCGATGACGCTAGGGTTATAAAGGAAGTTTGTATGTGGTTACCGAATGTTGTTCGGAGTCCCGGATGAGATCCCGGACGTCACGAGGAGTTCCAGAATGGTCTGGAGGTAAAGATATATATATGGGAAGTCCTGTTTTGGTCACCGGAAAAGTTTCGGGTTTTTCCGGTAACGTACCGGGACCACCGGGAGGGTCCCGGGGGTCCACCAAGTGGGGACATCAACCCCGAAGGGCTGCATGGGCCAAGTGTGGTAGGGGACCAGCCCCAGGTGGGCTGGTGCGCCCCCCACAAGGGGCCCAAGGCGCAAGGGAGAGTGGGAGGGGGCAAACCCTAGGGCAGATGGGCCCTAAGGCCCACCCCAGGCGCGCCTCCCCTCTCTTCCCCTCTGGCCGCCACCAGATGGCATATGGGGGCTGCCGCCACCCCTGGGGAGGGAACCCTAGAGGGGGCGCAGCCCCCTCTCCTTCCCCTATAAATACTTGAGGGTTTTTGGGCTGCAACACATGAGTTTTTGACCTCTCCAAGCGCAGCCCTACCTCTCTCCCTTCTCCTCTCCCGCGGTGCTTGGCGAAGCTCTGCTGGATCACCACGCTCCTCCATCCCTACAAGAAATATGTCAACTTGTGACCACCATTATTGGTCACTGAAAGGTCACAAATTTCCATTTACGACCTTTCTGTGACCAAAAATAGAAGGTCAAAAGCTGGCCGTCGTAAACTTCCTATAGCGACCTTTCTTCTGGAATGGGCAAAGACTTTTACGACCAAAATATTCCTACTGTGGCGTTTTGGTCACTAGCAACCTCCCCAAGCCACGTAGGCATCCAGCGTGGCAAGCTGATGTGGCACAAGATTCAGCCCGGTCCAATTCGGTTTTCTACATGGGCCGAGCCCATTAATTCGGCCTTTTTACTGTATTTTTTCCTATTAATTTTCTCTAGCTACACGGGCCTGGCCCAACAATTTGGCCTTTTTATTTCTAGATGCGGCCTTTTACAGTGTATGATCTTTTACTTTTTGCTATTTTACTTTCCACTGTTTTACATTTGTCTCAAATATCATAATATCATACACTGGTCCCACACGTCAGAAATTTCAAATGTGCTCAAATTATTTTGATAAGTGGGTCGCATGAGTCATGTTTTCATTGCACACATTTTCAAATCACATACATAATTACTATTTCATATGAAACAGAAATTGTAATTCTGAAACATACATGAAATTCACAAACAGAGAAGATACATTAATTCACATACATAATTACTATTTCATTCACAAACAGAGAGAAGATACATTAAATTCCCAGATAACCCAGCTATTATTACATAACTTGCTGTATAAGAATGTCTTGGAGCTTCTTTGAACATCTTTCGTCTTGAATTTACTCAAAATATCTGCCAACAAGAAAACAGAACAATAAGGATAAGGTGAATAACAACAACAACAGGTGATGGGGTGCTATTCCATCTAAACTAGAGACTTCAGCATCATCAACAATTCAGTAAAGTACTGCAGTTTAGAACTGATGAGAAAAAACAACTACACGACTTCATAACTGAACATATTCAAGTAAAAATTGTACAAGTTACATTCCAGTAAACAAACTGTACAAGTTGACGATTCCCTGCTGCATATACATATCACTTGTGTCATGTTTGGGGGTTCAAAATGTACACAACATGTTTATGGTAGATGAACTGCAGCTGCTAGGAATAGTAAAGCAAAGATGTAACTAATCAGCAAAAACATAACATTTTCTCAGAGTTAATGATAGCATATTTAACCGTAAATAACAGAATAATGCAATAAATTGGTATAGAGCAAGGTACTGAGCATAGACCAGGCCAACAATAAATTGGTACTAAATCTAGAAATCACCATCTAAAATTTAGTTAATGAGACATTTTAGAATCAACTTGACAATTGATAGTAATGTTTGCATAGGACATATCCAGAACTAAAATTATACATAAATGCCTAAATTTCAATGCCCGATGCCCAAAATGTAAGATGACGGTTCTAGAAAGATAGTAAACTTGCAACCAGATTTAAAGAAAAGAAAATAGCAAGGTGCTGCCATGACCAAATCCTAACCATAATGCATTTAATAAAATGGATTGCTTCTAGCTGCTGTAACGACATGTTCCATCAGGCCATGATCGAGTACTCCAGACCATCGCATGCTTTGCAAAAAGAAATACTAGATGAATCTCACTAACAGGAGCACTAGGTGACTAATGGAAGTAATCTGCAGATTACACAGTGAACAAGTGAAAAATTAATCTCTCCCTGTGGAAGAACTAAGTTGATCAGGACATGCAGTAGTAGCAGGAGAAGCCTTGCATCATTGGTTTGGTCGGGTCGTCCACCACACTAGCCACCATCACGTACCCGTCGCCATCAGCAACATTGCTCCTGCAGCAGCAACAAATAATCATTTATAAATTAAACGGACCACGTACAAGGTTATACTAAGCATGTAAGTACAGTCCAGCTACACGTCCAAGGTTATACTAAGCATGTAAGTACAGTCCAGCTATAAAGTGGATGGAAAAGTGTGGCTGCTGTTGTTGCTACTTTAGCCAACTGAGCTAATTAATCTCATCAACCTAATACACTTCTCTCAAAAAAGAAAAAAGCAACATCAAATATTGAGTACAGCAGCAACATCTACTTGTTAATGGAACTAAGTTGATATGTACTCAATATTGAACTGGAACTAAGTTGATCAGGACATCCAGTTCAATATTGAGTACAGATCCCTCTAAAATACCTTGGCACAAGTGCATCACATATTCATCAACTTAGCATCAGAAGTAGTGAGCACGAGAAGAGTGGGAGGGAGATGGAGGAGCTACCTGCCGCGGTCGCAATGGAAGCAGAGGAGCAGACCCCTCTTGCCCCCCACCCCCTCAAGCAGGACAGGGCTGCCGGCTGGGTGCACCCCTACTCCTCCACCTCCTCACCCTGCACATAGCAAGTTTCAAATGTTCAGAATAGTGAGATGATTCCATACAAAGTAGAACAGTTGTACTTGGCAATGCACACTAGTAACAGAATGCCCACAATAAATATTTTGGCTAAACTACTTTCCTTGACAGCTTTACAAATTACAACAATGATTCATCTGACTATTTCTAGAGGAATCAACCCAACCCATTTGACAGAAACAAGCAGGCCACACATTTGAACATGAACAATAGACACACATCTGAGCATGTATTTCAGATTGGGAAGATAATAATGTCAGAGCCCTAGATGTCATCAATTAATAAGATAGATGGGGAAATGAGATGGTCACCTGTCCCAATCCTCACGATCCGCGTAGGTCTCCTCCTGGTAGCCATGGGGGTCCGCCTGCTCTCCCTGGTCCGGCTGGTCTCCGTCATCAACATGGCCTCCCCTGAAAAAACGACGAGGGTGGTGAGGGGGATTGAGGAGAAGAGAGGTCGGAGAAGAAGGGGGAGGTCAGATCGGGGGACGTTACCTCCTGGGGTCGGGGTAGTGCTGCTGGTGGTTGTGCTGCGGCGGCTGGTCCTCGTGGGCGTCGGGGGCGGAGGCGGCGTTGGCCTTGTACTTGGCGGCCTTCTTGTTGGCCCTGGTGGGCTTGTCGGGGTTGTCGGGCGGGACGACCTTCTTGATGACGCGGGCGACGGCCTCATTGCCCGAGGCGCCATCGGCCAGGTCGAGCAGGTCGAAGATCCCCATCCCGATGGCAGCGGC
>NC_041393.1:702660952-702679869 GCF_002162155.2 Triticum dicoccoides
GAGGGGAGGGGGTCGGCGGTGGGTGGGGATGGCGGCGGTGGTGGGTGGGGATGGCGGCGGTGGAAGATGAGGGAGACGAAGGCGGAGAGGAGATGAGGGAGAGGAGGGTGAGGATGGATCGGATCTGGAGAAACGGTGGGTGGGTAGGTGGGTTAGGGTTTTGGTTTTTTCAGGAGAGGATCAACCGTTGGATGGGCGCGTGATGGATGGCTTGGCTCGTGTCCAACTTGGTGATCCGCGTGGAGGTGGTTCCTCGCTTCTCATTGGCTGGCTGGCTCACGCTCGAAAATCCAAATTTTGGACCCAGATCTCTGATTTTTTTACAAATGCCTACAAATGTGTGTTGCAATATTGGACCATACCATTTTCCAAAAGGCGGTTGTTAGGTGTCGGTCAATCGGCCTAAATTTGGGTCGGTCGCCTCATGACCCTACGATGTTTTCGTGTGTAACCATTTGATTCACCCCCAAGTTATACTTTCTTCCCCATCTTGCTCGTTCTCTATCAGATAGAACACATAGTTGACCCTCCCGCCGTTGCACCATCGCGCACAACCGTAGTCTGTCGCCTAAATGTTGGCATCACACCAACGTGCTCTAGTTGTAGCATTCGCCGGTTCTAGCACCTTCCCAAGGAGATTCATGTATTTCAACCCAAACGATCAATCTTATGGCCACATTCATGGCATAGTTTGTTCAAATGATCTCATATTGTGCACAAGGGTGCATCTTGGAATTACAAACAATGTTGCCAAAGGGAGTTTTCATTTTCTTTGCACGGAAAATTCATTTTCCATTTTTTGAGTGCCCGAAATGAGGTATTTTTGTGAAGGACCTACCATATATTTGTTGCAAAATTGTACCAAATCAATTTTTTAAAATACTACGCCATATTTAATGCACAATTGACCAAATGGTTGGGTGAAAAAAGTTTTGATCCACCTCTGGTGAAAAAGACAAATTGTCGTCGATTCAGTTGGAAGCGGGTGAAATTTGAACTGTAGCTGCCTCATAGTTTGCTCTTTATTTTTTACAAAAATCATTTCTAGGTATATAAGTATCTATTTAATCATAGAAACACCAAAAAAATTCCAAGATTCAACCACTAGGTAGGAACGGTCAAGCCCGCCCTTTTGACCGCATTTTGAAACGGGCATAAAAAATTCAAAAAAAATCAAAAATTTGGAAAACCTTCACATTGTGTCATTATATGTGACCAAGTTTCCAGGAAAAATAATAAACTTGTAATACGGTAATTATTTTAAAAAAAGTGTTCTCAGAAATGAGCTATCATGCGTGAAGATTCATGGCTTTCAAGCCAAATGATCAATCTTATGGCCACATTCATGGCATAGTTTGTTCAAATGATCTCATATTGTGCACAAGGGTGCATCTTGGAATTCCAAACAATGTTGCCTAAGGGAGTTTTCATTTTCTTTGCACGGAAAATTCATTTTCCATTTTTCGAGTGCCCGAAATGAGGTTTTTTTGTGAAGGAACTACCAAATAATTGTTGTAAAAATGGACCAAATAAATTTTATAAAATACTAGGCCATGTTTAATGCACAATTGACCAAATGGTTGGGTGTCAAAAGTTTTGATCCACCTCTCGTGAAAAAGACAAATTGTCGCCGATTCAGTTGGAAGTGGGTCAATTTTGAACTGCAGCTGCCTCATAGTTTACTCTTTATTTTTTACAAAAAACATTTCTAGGTACATAAGTATCTATTTAATCATAGAAACACCAAAAAAATTCCAAGATTCAACCACTAGCTAGGAACGGTCAAGCTCGCCATTTTGAGCGCATTTTGAAACGGGCATAAAAAATTCAAAAAAAATCAAAAAATTGGGAAACCTTCACATTGTGTCATTATATGTGGCCAAGCTCCTAGGAAAAATAACAAACTTGTAATGCAGCAATTATTTTAAAAAAGTGTTCTCAGAAACGAGCTATCACGTGTGGAGATCAATGGCTTTCAAGCCAAATGATTAATCTTATGGCCACATTCATGGCATAGTTTGTTCAAATGATCTCATATTGTGCACAAGGGTGCATCTTGGAATTACAAACAATGTTGCCAAAGGGAGTTTTCATTTTCTTTGCACGGAAAATTCATTTTCCATTTTTCGAGTGCCCGAAATGAGGTATTTTTGTGAAGGACCTACCATATATTTGTTCCAAAATTGTACCAAATCAATTTTTTAAAATACTAGGCCATATTTAATGCACAATTGACCAAATGGTTGGGTGAAAAAAGTTTTGATCCACCTCTGGTGAAAAAGACAAATTGTCGTCGATTCAGTTGGAAGCGGGTGAAATTTGAACTGTAGCTGCCTCATAGTTTGCTCTTTATTTTTTACAAAAATCATTTCTAGGTATATAAGTATCTATTTAATCATAGAAACACCAAAAAAATTCCAAGATTCAACCACTAGGTAGGAACGGTCAAGCCCGCCCTTTTGACCGCATTTTGAAACGGGCATAAAAATTCAAAAAAAAATCAAAAATTTGGAAAACCTTCACATTGTGTCATTATATGTGACCAAGTTTCCAGGAAAAATAATAAACTTGTAATACGGTAATTATTTTAAAAAAAGTGTTCTCAGAAATGAGCTATCATGCGTGAAGATTCATGGCTTTCAAGCCAAATGATCAATCTTATGGCCACATTCATGGCATAGTTTGTTTAAATGATCTCATATTGTGCACAAGGGTGCATCTTGGAATTCCAAACAATGTTGCCTAAGGGAGTTTTCATTTTCTTTGCACGGAAAATTCATTTTCCATTTTTCGAGTGCCCGAAATGAGGTATTTTTGTGAAGGAACTACCAAATAATTGTTGCAAAAATGGACCAAATAAATTTTATAAAATACTAGGCCATGTTTAATGCACAATTGAAAAAATGGTTGGGTGTAAAAAGTTTTGATCCACCTCTGGTGAAAAAGACAAATTATCGCCAATTCAGTTGAAAGTGGATCAATTTTGAACTGCAGCTGCCTCATAGTTTACTCTTTATTTTTTAAAAAAATCATTTCTAGTTAAATAAGTATCTATTTAATTAGAAATACATGGTTTTATGGCGATACATCGACGTTTGGACGCTGGCCGAGGGCCCCAACTCTTGAGCGCGTAAGCTCGCATGCCCGCCGCGTGGTCACCGCGTGACCGTGGCATTGCCATGTGTTCTGGGTGGCCTAGGCATGTCTAGTGGGTTGGGAACTCCCCAGGTAGGTGCTAGGAAGAAAATCACAACATAAGATTCTCACGAGGAGACCGATCGATGCTCAAACATGAATAAGCAGCCAATTGTTTGATTAGCGGTACGGGAAATGTACATGGCTAATGGGCGTGAGTTTTGGCTGAGGATGATTAGTTACTAAGAAGACCGTCTTCACAAATTTTCAGCTCAAAAGGAGGAGCCTAGGTGGTACTTGCTTTGCAAACCACCACACTGGACATAAATACAAATGTTGAAGCTCGGCTCAAAATAATGAATGGATTGAACTGGCATTTGGTGGAGGATGGTTATTTGGGCATAGGAAAGCACTGTAGAAAATGGATACTATTTGGACATGCCAAAGTGGTACTTCCTTCACAAACTGTTACTCTGAACAGAATAGGAAAATGAATATTTTTGAATTATTTTTTAACTAGGCAAGGAAGGTTTTTACATATTTGACGAAGATATGACCCAAAGAATTTATGAGATTTTTTGGGGAATTTTGGAAATGACAGAAATATAGGTTGCTTCACAACCTAGGGCAAAAACTGCCAGATGGACATGACACATAGGCAAAACTGATGAGGTGGCGCCTAGTCATAGCAACCCACCACAATTTACAAGGCTATGCCCATCTATATTGGTCGTTAACAACTAGAAATAAGGCAGCGGACTAGCGCTGTTTGCTTTATGACCTTTTCGTGTGAGGAAATTACGACCTTTCTGACCAAAATGGTCGCAATGGTTTAGGGTTTGGAGCCCCCGAACAGCTTTTTACCAATTGGTCTGAAATGGTCATAAATTTATGACCAATTCTTCGAGGGTCACTGACAGAAGGTCATAAGTTGACATATTTCTTGTAGTGCATCACCACCACGCCGTTGTGCTGCTGCTGGATGGAGTCTTCCTCAACCTCTCCCTCTCTCCTTGCTGGATCAAGGCGTGGGAGACGTCACCGGGCTGTACGTGTGTTGAACGCGGAGGTGCCGTCCGTTCGGCACTAGGATCTCCGGTGATTTGGATCACGACGAGTACGACTCCTTCAACCCCGTTCTCTTGAACGCTTCCGCTTAGCGATCTACAAGGGTATGTAGATGCACTCTCCTTCCCTTCGTTGCTGGTTTCTCCATAGATAGATCTTGGTGACACGTAGGAAAATTTTGAATTTCTGCTATGTTCCTCAACAGGTGGTGATGGGGTCATGTACCTAGGGTAGGGTCACGGACCTGATCTAAGTACCTTGCCCAAGGACACCCTTAGAAGAGGTCGCCTTCCAGTCGACCAACGAGGGACTTACTCGACTGACTTGAAGGACTCGACCACGAAGACTCACTCGACCTCCAGAAGGTCAAGAGGCACTCTGCACTGCAACGGCCTGTAATTAAGTAGACTTTATGATAGTAAAGACACTTTATGCGGGGCGTTACCAGTAACGCCCCGGACTTAACTCACCTTAAACCCTCTCCTACGTGGGCTGGCTGGGGTCCTGGCACACTCTATATAAGCCACCCCCCTCCACAGGTAGAAGGGTTCGGCACCTTGTAACTCATATACTCATAATCCACTCGACCGCCTCCGGGCTCCGAGACGTAGGGCTATTACTTCTTCCGAGAAGGGCCTGAACTCGTACATCCTTTGTGTTTACAACCTCTCCATAGCTAGGACCTTGCCTCTCCATACTTACCCCCCACTCTACTGTCAGGCTTAGAACCACGACAGTTGGCGCCCACCGTGGGGCAGGTGTTTTAGCAATTTTGAGGAGAAGTTGCGATTCTTCCGAGTACTTACATCATGGTGGCTGCTGGAGTTTTGGTAGAGGGTTGAGAGATCCGTCTCGGCGCTCTCACCTTCATCGCCGACGACTCCGCCTGGCTCCAGGAGGCTCCACTCGACGTTGATGCGCTCCCCGTCCGCGGTGCGACGCAATGTCGCGCATCTGTCCGCGGCGTTCTGCTGCAGCAACCGTCGACGCCGTATCGGTCGACTCCCCCATCGTCCACCCTCCCGGTCTCCTGCCAGCGCAAGCGCTCGGGCCGGTCAAGGCTTCAGCGGTGGGTGAGACACGCGGTGGCTCGTCAGACGGCCACCACTCATGTTGCGGCAATCGAGCCCGACGAATCTCTCTACGGCCTGTTCGATCTGTCGACTGGCTCCATAGAGACTGCATCCGAGTGCGATAGCAGTGATCCAGCGGCGGAAATCTTGATGGTCGACGGGCCCTGCAGTCCCCCTGGCTTCGCCCGTGATGGTGGGGCAGGCGACGGAGGCGACCCCGCACGAGGCCACGAAGAGTACCAGCCCGAGGCCACTCGACTCTCTGCAAAGAGAGGAACTTCGCCGCAGGAACGTGGATGCCCTGCGTACTCCCATCGCAGGAGAAACCCCCGAGGCTCGCGCCTTGGAGGAGGCACGTTTGGCCAATTTGGCCAAACGCACTCGACTGGAGAATCTTCAGCGAGCACTCGACGAGCGCGCGCGGCAACGAGTTCCCGACAACAGTCGACGTCAACTCTTCCCGCCGACTCAGGTATATCGAACCCCAATCCAGAATTTAGCAGTTGCGACCCGTATAGCAGAGTCTATCCAGCCTTCTCAGTCGGAAGCTGGCAGAGGCTTGATGCAGATCAGGGATCTGCTCCGGGCAGTAGGAGATCAGAATTCAGCCGTGTCGTAGTCGCGCAACAGAATTCACAGTCTATCCGTCACTGCGAATACGGTTCAGTCGGCTCACAGCCCCAGATCGCCTCCGCGGCGTGAAGGGCGCGAGAATCGGCGAGACCACTATGGTGACCGACTCGATCGAGATGATAGGCGTCGAGTGCCCAATTCCCCTCCGAGGGGTGGGTCTTACGCTCCTCGGCAGCAAGATGACAGGCGTCAGTTCAGTACAGGGCAAAGGGTTCCAGTCGACCCCAGAGAACCAGGCTTCGACGCGCGATCCATTATCGTGCAAGGTTTGGTCGACCGGAACAGAGCCCATCGAGGTGGACTCGACAGAGATGCGCCCACAAGCAGTCGAGTGCATGTTTCTGGTCCTGAATGTTTCAGCAGAGCTATCAGAGCCGCAGTTATTCCCCCCAATTTCAGGTTGGCAACAGGAGTCAGCAAGTTCACTGGTGAGTCCAAGCCTGAAACTTGGCTTGAGGACTACCGAGTGGCGGTTCAGATTGGTGGTGGGAACGATGAGGTGGCCATGAAGCATTTGCCCCTCATGCTGGAAGGTTCTGCCAGGGCATGGTTGACTCAATTACCTCCTAGCAGCATTTACACTTGGGAAGATCTGTCCCGAGTGTTCATCAGAACGTTTGAAGGAACTTGCAAGCGACCAGCTGGATTGACAGAGTTGCAAGTCTGCGTGCAGAAGACCAATGAGACTCTCAGAGAATATATTCAGAGATGGATTACTTTGCACCACACTGTGGAGAATGTGTCTGATCATCAGGCGGTCTGCGCCTTCAAAGATGGCGTCAAGAACAGAGAACTGAGTTTGAAGTTTGGTCGAACCGGTGACATGACCTTGGGTCGGATGATGGAGATTGCTACCAAGTACGCCAACGGCGAAGAAGAAGACCGACTCCGAAGCGGCAAGCACAAGCCGAGTCAGTAGGAAAAAGGAAACACCAGTCGGAAACAGAAGCGGAAGGCTGAACCGGCAGCTCCTGGAGAGGCTTTGGCCATGACTCAAGGAAAGTTTAAAGGGAAACCAAAAGGATCCTGGAACCCTAAGAAGGTGAAGGATAAAGAAGGGAACGACGTGATGGATATGACGTGTCACATCCACACGAAGAAAGACGAAGAGGGGAATATCATCTACCCGAAGCACACCACTCGCCAATGTCGACTCCTGATCCAGCAGTTTCAGGGAAAACAATCTAAGGACAAGGAGAAGGAGTCGGACAAGGCCGAAGACAAGGAGGACAGTGAGGGAGGATATCCGCATATCAACTCCACTCTGATGATCTTTGCAGATGTGGAAAGCAAGAGTCGATTGAAAGTCATCAACCGAGAAGTGAACATGGTTGCGCCAGCAAAAGCAAATTATCTAAAATGGTCCCAAATACCCATCACATTTGACCAATCTGATCACCCGACTCATATTGCCACCCCTGGGAGGCAAGCTTTGGTGGTCGATCCAGTTGTCGAAGGCACTCGACTGACAAAAGTGCTGATGGACGGTGGAAGCGGGCTGAATTTGTTGTATGCCGACACATTGAAAGGAATGGGCATTCCGATGTCCCGACTGAGCACCAGTAACATGAGCTTTCATGGAGTTATACCAAGGAAGAAAGCCGAGTCACTCGGCCAAATAGCTCTGGACGTGGTGTTTGGTGATTCGAAACATTTTCGCAAAGAAAAGTTGACGTTTGAGGTCGTGGATTTTCAGAGTGCATATCATGCCATTTTGGGGAGACCAGCTTACGCACGGTTCATGGCTCGACCATGCTACGTGTACCTCAAATTGAAGATGCCCGGCCCCAAAGGGGTGATCACTGTCACCGGTGATCGGAAAAAGGCAGAAGAGTGCTTTCAGAAGGGCTCAAAGATTGCCGATTCCCAGGTGACAGCGGTCGAGTTCGAGGAATACAAGCAAAACGCAGATCCGAGTGACTTGCTGCGATCCAAGAAACCCGCCACAGAGTCTGCATTCCAGTCGTACGGTGAGACGAAGCCTGTTCACATTCACCCGACCGACCCCGATGCAGCTCCGACCCGCATCTCCACAACACTCGACCCAAAATAGGAAGAAGCGCTCATCCAGTTCCTCCGTGAGAACTGGGATATTTTTGCATGGAAGCCCGCTGACATGCCAGGTGTTCCCAGGGGACTGGCTGAGCATCGCCTAAGAGTCGACTCATCTGCAAAACCAGTCAAAGAGTATCTTCGGCGGTCCGCCGTCCAGAAGAGAAAAGCCATTGGTGAGGAAGTGGCTCGACTGTTGGCGGCAGGATTTATCCGAGAGATATACCACTCCGAGTGGCTCGCTAATGTCGTCATGGTTCCTAAGAAGGATCATTACGGATAGTGGATCGAACTTTGACTCGGAGGAATTCAGAGATTTCTGTAACTCCCAAGGCACACGGGTCGACTACGCTTCAGTCGCCCATCCGCAGTCGAATGGACAAGCAGAGCGAGCTAATGGCCTGATTCTCAAGGGATTGAAACCCCGACTGATGCGTGATCTCAAGCATGCAGCTGGAGCTTGGGTCGACGAACTTCCCTCAGTGCTTTGGGGGCTGCGGACCACACCTAATCGGTCGACCGGAAGAACTCCATTCTTCTTGGTCTACGGAGCTGAAGCAGTCTTGCCGAGTGATCTTCTCCACAATGCTCCTCGAGTTGAAATCTACAACGAAGCAGAAGCTGAACAAGCGCGGCAGGACGCAGTCCACCTTTTAGAGGAAGAAAGGGAGATGGCTCTGATCCGGTCGACCATCTACCAACAAGATTTGCGTCGTTTCCACGCCAGAAATGTGAGAGGTCGAGCCTTCCAAGAAGGAGATTTGGTTCTCCGAGTGGATCAGCACAAACCACACAAGCTTGCTCCTTCTTGGGAAGGTCCCTTCATCGTCACCAAGGTTCTCCACAACGGGGCGTACCGTCTTTACAACGTCGAGCATAATATCGACGAGCCCCGAGCTTGGAACGCGGAACTACTCCGCCCATTTTACACTTAAGGTTTATCACTCGGATGAGTTGCAATAAAGTACTCCTGTAGTTCATGGACCCAAAAATAATAGTGTCATAGTTCCTCCATAATTTTTGTCACTTTTTCTTTTTGTCCAATAAAATTCCCCCTCAGTGGGTGACTTAGCCGCGAATCCGTTTCACCTAAGTTTGTAAAAATCCTACCGAGTGGTGAGCCAGACTCCCACTCGGAGGCTTAGCTGTGAATCCGTTTCGCCTAAGTTATCGAAATCCTACCGAGTGAAGAGCAAACCTCTCACTCGGAGGCTTAGCTGCAGTCCAAGCACTCGCCTAAGTTATAAAAATCCTACCGAGTGAAGAGCAAACCTCTCACTCGGGGGCTTAGCTGCAGTCCAAGCACTCGCCTAAGTTATAAAAATCCTACCGAGTGAAGAGCAAACCTCTCACTCGGAGGCTTAGCTGCAGCCCAGTGCTCGCCTAAGTTATAAAAATCCTACCGAGTGGTAAGCCGGACATCCACTCGGAGGCTTAGCCGCAGCCCAGTGCTCGCCTAAGTTATAAAAAATCCTACCGAGTGAAGAGCAAGCCTCTCACTCGGAGGCTTAGCTGCAGTCCAAGCACTCGCCTAAGTTACAAAAATCCTACCGAGTGAAGAGCAAACCTCTCACTCGGGGGCTTAGCTGCAGTCCAAGCACTCGCCTAAGTTATAAAAATCCTACCGAGTGAAGAGCAAACCTCTCACTCGGGAGGCTTAGCTGCAGCCCAGTGCTCGCCTAAGATATAAAAATCCTACCGAGTGAAGAGCAAACCTCTCACTCGGAGGCTTAGCTGCAGCCCAGTGCTTGCCTAAGATATAAAAATCCTACCGAGTGAAGAGCAAACCTCTCACTCGGAGGCTTAGCTGCAGCCCAGTGCTCGCCTAAGTTATAAAAATCCTACCGAGTGGTAAGCCGGACTTCCACTCGGAGGCTTAGCCGCAGCCCAGTGCTCGCCTAAGTGGACTAAAGAATAAGTCGATTGCAGTAAAGGCACCTTGCTTTGAACCTGCAAAAGACATTTCGAGCCAAAAGCAATCGTATTCAAGCACCAAATTCAAGTTTGAATCGATATCTAAAGGAACCGGAAGTGCTCAGGCGTTAAGCCCGTTAAGGTTTATCGGGTACAATTCCACTCGGCATACCGAGGCAAATTTAAAGCGTCGAGCTAGAAGAAGTTTTTTACCCCTCCTGTGGAGGGCTGGAAGGTGCAACAAACTCATCAAGGTCAATTCCGTCGGCGATCCGAGTGGCAGCCGCAAGGAAAGTTTCCATAAAGGACCTGAAGTCGTGTTTCTTGGTGTTGGCCACCCGGAGGGCCGCCAGCTTCTCTTCTCGCGCATCTTTGCAGTGGACTTGGGCCAGACACAGAGCAACATCTGCACCGCACCGAGCCGAGGACTTCTTCCATTCCTGCACTCGACCAGGGATCGTGTTCAAGCGAGCCATCAGCGACTCAAGGTCATTCTGAAGTGTCTCCCCAGGCCAGAGCGTCGAGTCGATGCGAGATGTGGCGGCCTTCAGCCTTGCGAGATAGTCCACGACAGCTGCAACACGAGACTCCAGTCGGAAAACATCCATGGCAACTTCGTCATTCACCAGAGAATTGACGGGGTCGAGGTTTGGTTCCAGCCGGCTAGTTTCTTCTTCAAAGTTTTGGCAAAATTCTGCAAGGATGATCACTGAGTCAAGGGGATGGTCGAATGGAAAAACCACGATTGGAAATGTTTGCCGAGCATGGAGGTTTACCTTCAAGCATAAGAAACAGCTTCTTGGCAAGACCACTCAGGAAGGCCTCCAGATCATTTTTCTTCTCAGTCAACTTACTGACTTGGTCGGTCAAGGCAGCTTTATCAGTTCTCAGTCGACTCACCTCCTTGTTGGCGATCCCAAGAGCAGCTTTCAGACTGGTATTGTCTTGTTCAAGCTTGGTGACTGAAGCTAACTTCTCGTCAGCAAGCTTGATCTTCTCAGCTAGTTCGAGGTCTTTCTTCTGTTGGGCCTCCCTTACCTTACCTGCAAGTTACAGCAAGATCAGATTTTGAAACAAGCAAGGGGAAAAGCAGTCGTCAGGGTCTCACCAAACATACCTTCGGTCTCCTCCTTTGCCTTCGTCAGCTTCTCCTGAACCAGCTTCAAGCTCAGCTCGAGTTGAGTGTGCTTGTTTTCTAGCTCAGAGTAGCGAGCCACAAGATCACAGGAGTTCTGCGAAGAACCAATCGACTAAATGTCAAATATAATTCACTTCCGAGTGAAAAAGGAAAAATCACACGTTTCTAAGACTACAGCCGAATACAAGCATTCGACCGTAGTCTCGGGGACTACACCCAGTGGGTGCACTCAGCGTGCCCCCACTAATCCTGTTGAAGATAGAGTCGACAGTCGACCTCAAAAAAAAAGAGATGTATTCTTTAAGACTGTAATCAACTGCAAGCAGTCGACCACAGTCTCGGGGACTACACCCAGTGGGTGCACTCAGCGTGCCCCCACCGGTTTGTGAAATCCAGTCGACATAGTCGACTGACAGAAAGATTGACATCATAAAGCCTAAGGCTGACTGCCAGCAGTCGACCCTAGCCTTGGAGACTACACCCAGTGGGTGCACTCAGCGTGCCCCCACTAATCCTATTAAAGACAGAGTCGATCAGTCGACTTGGTCCAATGACAGAAAGACTGAAATTATAAAGCCTAAGGCCGACTGCCAGCAGTCGACCTTAGCCTTGGGGACTACACCCAGCGGGTGCACTCAGCGTGCCCCCGCTAACACGGAGTTTAATCGACACACCCAGTGGGTGACTACTATAAATTCTGGAAAGGAAAAGTTTTTGGTAGCATATCCTAACAGAACAAACGGTGGTCGACTGACCTGAACATTGCTTTGGAGGGCAGAACTGGCGTCATAAGCTGCCTGGCTCGCATCCCGGATGGTCTTCAACTGCTCCATCATGATTCCTGCCTGGCGTATCGCCTCCTTCGCCGCGCCAGCTTGGTCCTCTGGGACGTGGTGCGTCGTGAAGAGGGAGGGCTGCTGAGCACTCGTCAGTGGATCTGCGAAGGACACCGTGTGTCGAGTGGTGTTTTCTTCCTCCGCAATCAGAATCTCAGGCGCCGTCACATCCTGGGGCACCTTGCTGGCAGACGCTTTCCTACTCCTTCTGCGCTTCAGCGGTTCCTCATCCTCATCATCATCAGGGAGATTGATAACAGCATTGGGTGGAGCTACGGAGAAGAATCAGGATCAGAGACCGCGATTCAGTCGACTAA
This sequence comes from Triticum dicoccoides, assembly GCF_002162155.2. NCBI lineage: Eukaryota > Viridiplantae > Streptophyta > Magnoliopsida > Poales > Poaceae > Triticum > Triticum dicoccoides. Next base: position 702,673,119 of record NC_041393.1, read on the forward strand.
AAACGGCGTTAAGAATATAGTACCTGGTTTTGAAGTTGCCGCGTCCTCCATCTCATGGTCATCAGCCCGGGCTGAGGTCTCAGAAGTAGCAGCACTGCAACTCCAAAGAATCAGTCGACTAACTTCAGCGTCAACCAGAGACAAAGTTCACACAAAATAAGAAGACTTAAGCAGCACGATTACCCCGATATGGTGGGGATGGACACCTTCATCTTCGGCAGGAGCTTGATCGGCTTCGACGGGGCCGCCCTGGGCTGCTTCGGCGCCTTTTCAGTCGGCACCGGAGAGGTGGTCCGAGGGCGCTTGGTCGACTGAGCAACGGTCGCAACCCCCTTGCCACGTTCAGTCGAAGGGTCGTGGACAAGCTTCGACCGCCTTTCTGAGCGCGGTGGTACGACCTCCTCCTCCTCTTCTTCCTCGTCTTCAACGTCATCTTCATCACCGTCATCATCATCCTCAGCAACGTCCGAGTCCCATTCCTCCTCCTCCTGGCTCTCGCCCCCACTCGCCTCACCCTCCTCAGTCGGAGCTTGTGCCCCATTGGGCATCGAGTACAGCTCGGTGAGGGCCTGGTAGATATCAAGACAAAGATCAATCGACCAGTCGGCAGGATAAACAGAAACGAATGTGACAAGAACACAGTGGAGAGCAGAGCAGACATACCTTGTTTGGATCGCTGTTGTGGTCGAGTGGAGGAATCCTTCTGGCTCCGCGTGGGTTATCCTTGTTTCCGGTAACGGCGGCCATCCATCTTTCCAGAGTGACATCGTCGACTGCTTCTGGATGGACTCGAGTCTCGTCTTCAGTCCCACAGTACAACCACATGCAGTGGCTCCGGAACTGAAGGGGCTGGATACAACGCCTAAGGAAGACCTCCAGGAGATCCATGCCCGTCACTCCCTCCCGAACCAACTGCACCACGCGCTCCATCAACATCTTCACGTCAGCTTTCTCTTCCGGAATCAACTTCAGAGAGGAGGGCTTGTTCACTCGGTCCATGGTAAACTGTGGGAGTCCACTCGACTGCCCCGGCGTCGACTGGTCCTGGCAGTAGAACCAGGTCGACTGCCAGCCTCTGACTGACTCGGGAAAGGTCATGGGCGGGAAGGTGCTCTTATTCCTCACCTGGATCCCCAGACCCCCACACATTTGGACGACTCGGGTTCTTTCGTCGCCTGGGCTCGCCTTCTTCACGGTCTGAGAGCGACACGTGAATATATGCTTGAACAAGCCCCAGTGCGGTTGACAGCCCAGGAAACCCTCACACATGGACACGAACGCGGCAAGATAGGCGATAGAATTTGGGTTAAAGTGGTGGAGCTGCGCTCCAAAGAAGTTCAAGAAGCCACGGAAGAAAATACTCGGCGGCAAAGAAAATCCACGATCAACATGGGTGGCCAAGAGCACGCACTCACCCTCTTCTGGCTGGGGCTGCCACTCCTTCCCCGGAAGCCTCGCAGCTCCATGGGGGATCAAGCCCTCGTTGGCCATGTCGAGGAGATCTTTCTCTGTGATGGTCGACTGGATCCAGTCTCCTTGGACCCAGCCCTTCGGCAGGCGGGATCTGGATGAAGACCCGCCGCGGCTGGTAGATCTCCCCTTCGCCTTCTCCGACGCCGACGCCTTCTTCGCGCGTTCCAGCACCGCCGTCTTCTCCTTGGCCATGGTTGCCGGTGAGACGCGCGAGGGGAAGTTGTGCGGGGGCGAGAGCGAGCGCGCTGGACTGGGACGAAGGGAGCAGAGAGAGAGAGAATGCTGAGGCACAGTACAAAAAATCCTCGCCGGGCGCATTTATAAGGTCCCTTCCGAGTGGATAACAGGTGGGCCGGTCGATCTAATCATATCCAGGAACAGTTATGCAGACGGGATACATGGCGAAGAAAGCGGCGCGGAGATCGAGGCGTCTATGTCCCGTCCCATCCGAACGCCGCGGTCCGCCCCGCTTCGCGCGCGTCCCCAAATTTCGCATCCCGCGGAATCCGCGAACGGCAGATCGGTCTGTCAGACGCGGGGTTTCCTGCGATCCGTCGCTCGGAGATCGTCGAAGCCCAAAAGATCACTCGACGAAAGAAGAGAATGGATCGAGTCGACTGAAGACAAGTTGCTCACTATCGACAAAGAGATTCTTTGGTCCAGAAGAACGCACGACCAGTGTGCAAAGGTTAATCGGAAACAACATCAACTCCTTCCTCACTCGAAGCCTCAATCCATTCGGGGGCTAAAGATGGGGTCATGTACCTAGGGTAGGGTCACGGACCTGATCTAAGTACCTTGCCCAAGGACACCCTTAGAAGAGGTCGCCTTCCAGTCGACCAACGAGGGACTTACTCGACTGACTTGAAGGACTCGACCACGAAGACTCACTCGACCTCCAGAAGGTCAAGAGGCACTCTGCACTGCAACGGCCTGTAATTAAGTAGACTTTATGATAGTAAAGACACTTTATGCGGGGCATTACCAGTAACGCCCCGGACTTAACTCACCTTAAACCCTCTCCTACGTGGGCTGGCTGGGGTCCTGGCGCACTCTATATAAGCCACCCCCCTCCACAGGTAGAAGGGTTCGGCACCTTGTAACTCATATACTCATAATCCACTCGACCGCCTCCGGGCTCCGAGACGTAGGGCTATTACTTCTTCCGAGAAGGGCCTGAACTCGTACATCCTTTGTGTTTACAACCTCTCCATAGCTAGGACCTTGCCTCTCCATACTTACCCCCCACTCTACTGTCAGGCTTAGAACCACGACAGGTGGTGCCCTGGTCAGGCTTTCCGGGCGGCAATAATGTCGGTTGTACATCTTTTCTCTTGGGAGAGCGTTTGCATTGTCCGACGGATCGGCGCCTCGTGCCACGGCGAGGGGCTAGGGAGACCCTTCGGAGATGTAGGATGTTGTCAATGGTTCTGTCGGAGTCTATGGAGCTGTTAGCGTTCCCTTACATGCTAGTTGGATCTCCGCAAGGCTTGCTGGTGTCTCGTCGGGATGGATTGCACTCAGTGGAGGGCTCCATTGTCTTCAAGCTGGCCTTGTTCTTCAGTTTCTTCATCTTTGCTTGTAGATGACAGGAAGCCTATTAGCTGCTTGCACAGCACTATGTATCCTTTTAGCTGTTTCTTTGTTCTGTCTTTGTAAGTTGGCGGTTGATGTAATCTTGGCCGGTTGATGGCTTTGTTAATTCAAAGCCGGGCTCTTCTTGAGCCTTCGTTTAAAAAAAAATTGGTACCGGTGCTTCGAAGGCTCGGAGCTTGGCCATGAGGCTTCTTCTTCGATTTTGTCGATCCGCCGTTGTTGGCATTTGTTTCTCTTGTATTTTCTCTTTTTTTTTCTTTTGGGCGTGACTGCGCTACTTCCGCCCCAATACATATCGTTGGATGTATCGGTTGGTTGCTTTTTATACAAATCGGGGGAAAACCTTTTCGGTAAATCTTGTAGGTTGATTTCTTACATTTTTCAGTAGGGAGTCTTGGTGTAGACCTTGAGATCCCTCCACCGCGACTCCATGTAGTGCGAGGGGTTCGTCTGCGTGTACACCCCAAACTTGAAGTAGTGGAAGTCGCTGCCGTAGCCCGGCACGATCAGCGTCTCGTCGCCGTCGATGAACACGGTGAGGGCCGACGCTTGGATGTTGTGGACCAAGTTGAGCCTGAACCACCAGTCGTAGATGTGTCTGTCGACCACCTTGGTCTCATCGTTGTAGTACACGAGCCGTCCGCCGTAGACGTGCAGCATCAGTGTCGTGTTCCGCGGCGGCCTGCCAGGCCGAACACCAGCATCACGGACACCCCGGTTGTGCCGGCCGGCACGTAGTCGTACCCCTCGAACTGCCACACCCCAGAGCTGTACGTTATCTGCTCCACCCCGGAATTGGAAACCAAAATCGGCAGGTCAAACTAACAAAACTCCATGGCTGTGATTAATCTGTCAGAAATCATTGTGAGACACTGATGCGACTTACGTTGAGCAGGATCTCCAGCGCAGCTTGGTGGGGCTGCTGGCGCGGAAGGGCTTGTCGTCGCAGTAGACCCAGAGCCGCTGCACGCCGTCGGCGCAGAGCTTGTTGCGCTGCTCCTGCGGCAGGTCGTACGGCTTGTGGAGCTTGAACCGGTCCTCCATGATCTCGACGGCGGTGAAGCCGGCCGTTGGGTCGGCGCCGGCGGCCGGGCTGCACGAGTGCCACAGCGTTGAGAGCATGACCAAGGCTGTTAGAGTTGTGTCGAATATTATATACAAGGTAGATTACAGTTCGACTTGTAGTTGTATTATGTTTAGATAGGATATGGAGTCGTGTCCTAGTAGGACGCTTGTATTCTAGGCCTCTCATATATAGCGAGGCTAGACACACGATGTAATCAATGCCAACATAATAGCACAGGCGCGCAAGGGGGAGCCGGCGCCCGGGTGGCCGGTGTGTGGTATTGTGACGGTGTCACGGGGAGGAGCGCCCGTAGCCAGGCTCCGGGGATGTAGCATATCGGTGAACCTCGTTAATAAATCTCGGTGTCGTGCCTCGTGTGATTGCTTGGTCCTCGAATGATCAACGGTATGCCTCGGATTTATTATAACAAGTGGTATCATGAGCTAGGTTGTCAGGAGGTTGCTGGATTGTTGATCTCAATGAGGAAAGGAGCGAGAGAATTCGTGGAATCGGTCGAGCTGGTCGCATGTGGCGGCAGAAAAGTTCTACTTGCGGCGAAGATTCTTTGCTCGGTAGGGATTGGAAGAGGCGGCGGTGCACCGCGTGGCAGAGGAACCTATCCGTCGGATCGCGAGCGATCTTGCCGAGTCCGTGGTTGAGATCGGAACCAGCAAACGCGTGTGCGTCTGCCAACAACAGAGGAGACGTGCGGCGGTCGATCGGTTGATCGATCGGGCGAGCGAGTACTTGAAGGTGTGAAAGATTTGTTGGCGCAATAGGGATGCTTGAAGGGGTTGCAAGAAGTCATGTCAGCTAAGATGGATTATCATGTGATGGTTGGAAATTCGTGGAAGACGATTTGGGAGCCTTGAGCGTGTCATGTAGCCGGACAAGTTCGGCTGGGTCGGACTAGATAGTCTGACGGATCGACGTGAGTCGGTTGGAACAAAAGACGGTGGTGGGATCTGCGACAACGACATAAGAGCGTGATGTTGATGGTGACCGACTTTTGGGTGTGGAAACACGTGCCACAGGCCCGAGGGCTTGTGTGGCTTCGACAAGACTATGGCGGGGAGTTGATTCAAGACGGTGCACATGAGAGCTTGGAGTCGACGGGGCGCGGGGTGGCACGTACGACCACCATGGAGTCATGTTGAAGGTGGAGCTGGAGTCTGGAGGACTTCACTCGGTGCTGATTGAGGGGCTACGGCGTAAGTGCGCAGAGAGTCGAAGCCTATTCAGCAGAAAAAGCGAAGGACACGTAATTCGGACTGGAGCCCAGTGTCTGATGGAAGCGTGAAACTTGTCATTGATGATCGGTGGTACTCTGCAGTGTGGGTTGACTGGTGTGGGTCCGCGGCCCTTGAGACTCGACCGGACAGTGAAGGTTCGACGCGTTAATAGCGGTGAGGCGTGCGATACGCACGGTGCATGGAGACGGACCAGGGCTCTGGTGGTCATACATGTGGTGAGACAACTGCGAATTTGACTCGGAATGACTACAAGCAACGGTGAAATTCTTTCAAGTTTCAGGTAGGCGGTCAAGAAAGGAGCGGTGATGTTGAGGTCAGGTAACTCTTATGTGTGACGCCCAATATGTGAGGTGTTCATTTCCACGCAGGTCAGTGATCAGTGTGAGATGGCGTTGGACTGATACTCTGAAAGTTGGGAGCAAAAACTAGAGTAACAAGGAACTTAATTTTTCTCGAGTGTTGACTGTGGTCAAGAAAAGAAGGGACTACAAGTTGCAGGTGGAGCCATATGGAGTCTTTGGAGTAGCAACGGTGCTCATGGGATAAGCTCAAGTCCAATGTACATGGAAGTTTGATACATTAACGAACTCAAGGTGTCGGAGAATATTCGCCAAGGTGGAGTTTGTTAGAGTTGTGTCGAATATTGTGTACAAGGTAGGTTACAGTTGGACTTGTAGTTGTATTGTGTTTAGATAAGATATGGAGTCGTGTCCTAGTAGGACACTTGTATCCTAGGCCTCTCATATATAGCGAGGCTAGACACATGATGTAACCAATGCCAACATAATTACACAAGCGCGCAAGGGGGAGCCGGCGGCGTGTGCCGACGCCCGGGTGGCCGTGTGCGGTATTATGACGGTGTCACGGGATGAAGCACCCGTAGTCAGACCCCGGGGATGTAGCCATATCGGTGAACCTCGTTAACATATCTCGGTGTCGTGTCTCGTGTGATTGCTTGGTCCTCGAATGATCAATGGTATGCTTCGGATTTATTTTAATAAAGGCACGGATCCATGGCGGCAGGCGCTTGGCCATGGTTAAGGGAATTACCGCTCCGATGGCAACACGTTCTGGTAAAGTGCTGCTTGGATATAGTGGAACCCGTATAGTTGATTTCTTTTCAGTAGGTGGCAGATAGTACTTCGAACCGAACGGATACTTCCTGGAGTAAACAGCTTGGGCTTGCGAAAACTTGCTTCTACGCACGGCGGCATGTGCTATGCTTATCTCGACCATACATACATGCACTAGGGGATCAGCGACCACGCAGTTAATGTTCTGCGTATTCGGAATTTACCAAATTGTATGGGCAGTACTCTGCGGCGGAAAACCGGCGGAACGTTTCGGCTGGTCAAACCAGAGC